>NC_052541.1:17803459-18134396 GCF_016699485.2 Gallus gallus | reverse complement strand
ATACTGGTTTCCTCTGTTGCTGTAGTAACTAATGTACTGAAAAGGTAAATTTATCTTCCTTTTAGTATTATCTAGAGATCCTTAGTTTGTATAGGGTCAGGCTGAATCCATTGCTGCATATTGACTTTAATAGCTCAGTAAAAGGGAATCTAGTAAAACAAAGACATTTTTTTGTTAACGCTGCAAAAAATTGATACAAAATGTTGTAATGTTTCTGTTGTTCACAGTGCAACAAAGACCGAGAGAAGATGCATTAATGGAGTTAGCAATGAATGACTATGATTTTAATTCTGGGAAGAAATTACATCTGTTAGATTTGGAGATCCAAGAAGCATTTCTTTGTTTCATGGCCTCAATACTAAAAGGTTATAGGTCTTATCTGAGGCCAATAACAGAGGCACCCTCTGAAACAGCCACAGATGCAAGTTCTCTCTTTGAACTACAAGGTAAAGAATCACAGACCTGTTTTATGTATATTACTTAGATTCTCTCTCACTCAAAGAATAAGCACACTTTCAATGTTAGTATTTTGAATGATGGTAGAAATTTTAAGTGCGGAAGAAACTGCGTAGTAGTGGCAGAGATTACAAGAAGGTTATTGCACCCTGGTAGAATATATACTGAATTGTGGTGAAGACTTCTTTGTTTTAGGCATTCTTACATCTTCAGATTTTCTTCTGCAGGTTTCCTCAAAAGTAGAGATCGCTCCCATCAGAAGTTCTATACGTTGATGACCAAAACTCAAATGTTCATTCGTTTCATTGAGGAATGTTCTTTTGTCAGTGATAAGGATGCAAGCCTTGCGTTTTTTGATGACTGTGTGGATAAAGTAAGCGCATCTTTATATGCATGTAGTTGTGTGGGATTTTTCAGTTCTGCTTTTGTTTGTTATCTGACATACTTCATGGCAGAGGGTGTCTGAAATACAAACTTAGTTATGCCTTTTTCTTTTTACTTCCTTTCTTTACCCTAGCTACTGGAGCCTTCCCTTTTCCATTTGTTCGGCTTCGGTTAAAATTCTTTGAAGTCTAAATGTGATATTGTGAGAACAAATCAGCACTGCTAAATTTCACATTTCTTAGCTTTGAAATGCAAACCTGTCCTAAGAAGGGCAGTATTCTGACTGCTAAGTAGCAACTTCAAGGTTCTTAATTAGAGAATTATGTTCTATAGATAAAACTATAAATGTCTTTTTTTTTTTTTAGAATGTATAATAGTTAATGCAGCAGTTTGGGACTGGCGTTAATGAATGGGACAGTAGCTGATACTCAGCAGTCATATATTTTAATTATTATGAACAGAAGTGTTTATTAGGAAGGTCTACATTAGTATAGTGTTGAGTACTACGAGAAAATAATGTTCTACGAAGTATATTAATTTTGGAAAATTCACCATATTTGCAAAGAGGATCTGCAAGACTGTTTTGATTCCACCTGTGAACATTCTTAAAAACAATAACATCGGTTTTCAGAAGAACTGAAACCTATGATTTCATTTCTGTTTGTTTCTCTTGTAACATGAAATAAATCGTTATGACTACAATAAGAAATTCCACACCTACTTGTTTCCTTACTGGCTGCGTGTAGGTAGCATTCTATTCTGGGACACTGATGTTTAGGTAATGCAAATGTTGTCTAGGATTTCCTGCAAAGTAGGTCACCCACTGTTTGTTCCACAGAATTAATACCAAAGGTTGTTATCTCTCAGGAAATAAAGTGCAAAAGGGCTAAAGTGAGTTCACATTTGAAAAACAAATCTGAATGTGGTTAAGTTTAAGTTTGAGCTGAATATAAAAGAGTGGTGTAATACTGTCTAGTACTCTTTATATATTTTAGTTTCAATAATTTATTAGTAGGAGTTCTCAAAAGCGTGCTTCAGCTCTAAAGCATGAGCTTATAAATTGAAATTCTAACACTTACGTAATATTCACTCTGATTAACCTGAAGTTCAGTTACATACTGAAAGGTTTTTAATGCTTGTTACATCTTAGTTTTCATTGTGTTACAGGTTGTCTCTGACTGATGTTACATAAGGCTGTTATTCAAAATGGATGAAGTGTCAGATTGTTGTTTCATTTTGTGGAATAGTTTGTGAGGATGTTGTTATTGGTGTGTTACCCAAAGTTAACATGCCTTGAAATTCAAATAGGTTGTCTGAAAGAGTAGTGCTTAGGTTGATGATGCCACTGTGAAGGTTGCAACTAATATGTTGGTGCTTTCACCCTTTTAGAAGAAGGTTAAGTAGGTGTTTGCACAGCTGAAGCAGAGACTCATCTGTTCTAATGCCAGTCGTTTTGCTAGTTGATGCTGTGGACAGCTTCCTTCCAGTATGAGAAATGCTCATGACAGTGCTGTGAGAATAAATCTTACATAACACTCTTCTCAGATTTCTATTTCTGTCAGTGAGGAGTTCTCTGATTTATTAAGGGGACACCAAGTTCTATGCCAGTGCTATGTTTGATGCAGTGAGAATACTGGATGTAGGATTTGCCATGGTTTTAGAATTTGCTTGTGAAACTAGCTTTTAATTAACATGAGGAAAGGGGTTCTCGTGTGAGAGTTGGTTGAACAACAATACATTTGCTTCATCTTCTTTCCTGATTCTTTTATATCTCTCATTTCTGCTATTGTGCTTACAGTAGAGAAAGAGTCCTTAAGAGTTAGACATTTAGCCATGATGTTTCATCTTGACTGGCCAGATATTAAACTTGAATGATTACATTCGAGTGACTATTTACTTACATATTAATGCCTTTCTCTATGTGACCCATTATGTGAAAAGTTGTTCTTGTGAGTGATATCATGAATTGAATTATGATAGGATACTTCTTCACAGGTAGTTATAAACCACTGAGTTGAGACAAATCTTATGTACCGTGAAATTAGTTACCTATAAAATATTATCTAAGCCCTGTGTAATTTCACTTGTAAGAATATTTTAAGCTGAAGAGTCATCTGTTATACGTGTTATTTTATCTTATAGACAGCAACAGAGGAGATTCTTAATTACTTATTGTGTCTGCTGAGAGGCGTGGACTTAATTGTCTCACAGGTTTTCATTTTTCCATCAACTCAAATGATTTCAATTCAGTATATATTTAAGCTACTGACTTTACTGTATTTCACTGCTGAAACTTATGATTTTTACATCTTTAGAAGGATTGCCGAGTGAGAATTCATTTATTACTACTTTTCATGAGCCATATGTTCTTGTTACTTGGCTGATTAGATTTGCTAATACTTTCCATCTGTCTCATGCAGTAAAATATGTAATTAAGAAGCACCTCTTTGTATGTTTATCAAAATTTAAATATTTAAAATTGTACTGAAACTGTTTGATATTTCCACCTCTCCAGAGAAGGTGGAGAGAGAACTGTAGATCTTTTTCTTTTAACTGTGTATCTTCTGTTGCTAAATTGCTAAGGGATGAAGAACATTCATCTTGGGGTTCCACTGGCTGCTTATTCATTTCCTTTAAATACTGTTTGTTGTAATTTGACTTTCATTTAGCCACTTAAATAATAACTGTAAACATAAATTCGGACGATATTTGGGGTGAACATTTGGGCTGTCAGTGTTGGAATAAAAAACATTATGTACACTAGGAAGGAAATCGTTTTTGATAGTGTCAGGTGGGGGGATATGTCTCATCCCACTAGCAGAAGCAGCACTTAGGAGATATTGGAGTTGACAGATGTAATACTTTTCTTAGTATAATTTCACAAGGCATCCTTATTTCTTGAGTGCAGGACTTTGATGCTGATACCAACTTTGCATTGCACAGCTGTAATGGCAGAAGATACCCTAATACTCACAAATCCTCCTTTTAATGTAACTTCTCCAGGTAGATACAGACAAAACTGGGGAAACACGGCTTATAGAGCTGGATGAGTCATACAAGAGTGAACATACAGTTTTCATTACACCACCAGAGATCCCTCATCTGCCAAATGGCGAAGAGCACCCTCTGCAATACAGGTGACTTAAGGACACAATGGGATACTAGCTGATAACATCTCATAACTTCCTTTTTGTTGTTAGCTTCGACATTCTTGTAATAGTTATGAAATATAGATTTTGCTTGTTCCTTTTTACTTAGCTTGAGTAAAAACATGTATGTGAAATGCCTTATGTGCCAGCTCTTTTGAAGTTTCAGTGACTTTGTGTTTGTTCATGTGTGATGCGCATAAGCTGTAATGCCTGATGAAGCTGGCTGTATGTTCATATTACATTGTCCTAGCTACTGACAATTCTGAAAATTAGAATGGAAATTAATGGACTCAGTCTGTCCACCTACTGCTTCTGCTGATAATGATACAGTCTATGGATACTGTTTTGAAAGAGTACATCTCAGAGAATCACTGAAAATTGGTGTTAGTAATTTATTAATTACTTCAAATGAGTTTGTGTATTGTTTTCTTCATTTATTCAGAGAAATATTTCTAATCTAATTTAACTTCTCAGTTTAATAAAAATCAATATAAAGAATATCAGTCTCTGCCCTATGATGCTCACTAGGGACAATGCCACAGATTTTTGGATTAACTGGAATCCATACTAATACATTTGGCATTAATTAAAGAAAATGCTATTGAAGCAAACATAGTTTGCAATTTTAGTTGCTTGCATTGATATAACATTTTGAGACTGGTTTTTTTTCTGTGCTTACTCTCATGAAATCATGCAGATGGTTTAGTTAAACCACTTTGTCAAGAGTGTCTTTTGAAGTTTTATTTCTGTATTTAATATTTCCTGTGTAGCTTCTAGTGCAACCACATAATTCATTTATTTTGCTATCATATAGTATGTTTACTTTGGAACTGCCTTGCATGAGTTAAATGATATTTCTTTTACAGCTATAATGGGTTTCCAGTATTAAAACTAGAATTGTTTGAACGACCTGAAGGACTTCTCACAATACCAAATAACAAACTGTCCTCAAAAGCCAGTAGTCCCAACAGCCCATCACCGATGTTCAGAAGAACTAAACAGGTACTTGCAGGTATTTGTACAGTATGAGCTACTTTGGAAAGTGTCAGGTGGCAGCCTTCATTCTTTTTTACTTGGCTGCCAAGACTGACTGGAAGAATCTGCAGCCTAACTGGTTGTTCAGAAAGAGTAGTGAAGTATTGGCACAGGCTGCACAGGAGGTGTTGAAGTCACCATCCCTGGAGGTGTTCAAGAAAAGGGTAGATGTGGCACTGAGGGCCATAGTCTACAGTGGTCACAGGCATGGGTTGATGGTTGGACTAGGTGATCTTAGTTGTCTTTCCAACCATAATAATTCTATAATTCTTCGCTGATAGGGTAGCTGCACTAGCAGGGACTTTTTGGGTATGTTTACTTGTGTTTATTGTTCTGGCATACACCATATTGTATAGGGCTCCTGGGCACAGATGATCACTTGCTGTACTGTTTCTATACTTTCATTGTTCCTTGTACTGCTCTCCATGAGCATGAACTGATGGTCTTCTACATCCACTTCTCGTTTGTTTCTCACTGTCCAGGACTTCAGGACAGTCTCTAACCTTCTCATATCTTATAAAAAACTTGCAGCTTAGGAGGGGAATATTGTCCCTCAGCATACTCTCATTTTCTGTTCTGCTTTATTGAAGATGTTGTTCATGCTAGCATTGTGGTGACTAGTGTTTGGTTTTAACATGTAGACTTGTGTAATGTCTGTAATTACAGAAATAATTGTTTCGATTCTTTACAGGAAATTAAATCTGCACATAAAATTGCCAAGAAGTACTCATCCATACCACAGATGTGGTCCAGGTGTTTGTTACGTCACTGCTATGGTCTTTGGTTTATCTGCCTCCCTGCATATGTGAAAGTGTGCCATTCAAAAGTCAGGGCCCTGAGAACTGCGTATGATGTTCTGCAAAAAATGCATACAAAAAAGATAGATCCACCTGATGAGGTAACATAAGTCAACATCACCATTTCAGAAATAGCCCCCAGTTTTAATGAATGGAGTATGGTTTTGACTATAGAAATATAATACTAAATATGTGTATTTTCAGGTTTGCTACCGAGTTCTCATGCAGCTGTGTGGACAGTATGGTCAGCCAGTGTTAGCCGTGAGAGTGCTTTTTGAAATGCAGAAAGCTGGTGTTGACCCTAATGCCATTACTTATGGCTACTATAATAAGGTAAGCATTTTTGAAGGAGGGAGGGAGGGAGGAATGCTTTTTTATCCAGACAAATCCAGACAAATAGAAGCAAACAATCTTCAGTTGAGATGCTTTTCTCGTAACTAGAAGAAATTAAAGACAGAATAATTGCTAATTTTGCCTGTTTGGGTTTAGAAGTCTACTTCATAACTGCTGACATAACCTAGTTTGAAGTGAAGTCAATGATTCACAATTGACTCTTCCTTAAGATGATTATATTTCACTTGGATATTTCCAAAATAGGCAGTTTTAGAGAGTACGTGGCCTTCAAGCAATCGAGGTGGTTATTTCCTATGGATGAAGATAAGAAACGTTGTTTTAGGAATTGCACAGTTCAAAAGAGCATTGAAAAAACTGCCGACAAGTTCATCACATACAGCTCTTCCTGGTACAGTATTCTCACACTTCTCTTTTATATCCTCACTGGTAGGAAAATCACATTTCAGAAACATTCTTCCCATCTTTGTTCATTTGCTTTATTTTGGTGCTCATGTTTTAGGACAACCTGGAAGAGGAATTGCCATGATAGTGTGAAATAGATTTCATTTGTGAAGACATTCGGTCAGATTATTAGTAATGCTTGGGTCAGTGTTGCCTAGGAGCTTGCAGTTAGTTACTTGAATTTTTGCAGAGGATTTCATGGGTGGTGTTGGATATTTTTATTTTGACCTTACTTTGTAAGTATAGTTGTGGTTCCTTCTGCAGTTTATTATTTTTCTTCACTTGCTAGAATAAAACTATGAGAACTACGTGCATTAATTTTGAAAAAGCATTGTACTCTAAAATGAAACCACGCTTAGATTTCTCTCAGTTTTTTGAAAGGATGTGACATTTAAGTGAAGAAATAAGGCGATAGAATTAATGCTGAGCAGTGCTTTAGTACAGAACTTCAAAGTAATGTTGCAAATTACCCCTTTAATTTCATTGCATAGAACATCATTTCAATGTTTATACAGTAAAAGTAATTCAATCGCTTTTCTTTTTTTGGTGCTAAAATGTTCACTGTTAATTGGAATGTACTTGATAAAAGACCTTTGAATTACTTTGGATATTCAATTTATTCTGTTTAACAATGTCAAGCTTTTTAATAACATAATCGTCTTTATTCTGGCGTTGTCTTGTTATGACAGGAGGACTTTCAGACTTGGGCAGCAACACGTCATTCAAAGATGAAACCAGGCAAGGGAAAACCTGTCTTCAAGATATACAAGAACAAAAAGAGGACAAGAGAGAGAGTGATTCCAGTTCTTGTACGTATCTTATGAATAAGATATCTAGTTCACAGTGGATAAATGGGGATTTCAACCAAGCTAAGCGGAGCAGCTGATTGTTTTACATTGAATGTATTCGAAAATGCTGATTTATGCCTATGCCTGAAGTTCTTTTATCTAAATGTAATTTTCTGGATGTCTGTTGGTTTTACTTCTAAAGTTATTATTTTCTCTTCTCAATTTCAATAAGTGATAATGGTAATAGAAGAGCCTAATGATAATTACAACATAATGTTTTTGTTTCAAAAAATTAAAATTGCTTGGTAGGCATGTAGGCATAATCTACAGGAAAGCCTCTTTTACCAGTCTGTTTTCTTTCTAAATCACTTAAGAAGTGAATGGCAGATCTGTGAGATCATGTCTAAATTATTTGTCTCTGCCCAGGTAGATATCAGTGTATGTATTATGGGATATATATACAACAAGCTGCCATTTAATCTTCCGTAAAGTGTCTAATAGGTATTGGAAACTTGAGTTTTAAATTAAGTTGCTCTGATTTGAAAGATCTGTTCTTTTCTACGCACAGTGTCTGAAGTGGAAAGTGCAAAAGGGAGTGGTGACTGCCTACCTAAACTCAATTATCATAACTCTAATAATGACAAAGGCACTTCTAGCATAGTGCGGCTCAATGGTACCATTGACAACACAGTGGCAGAAGCTAGCACTGGTAAGTGGAAAAGAAATTTTGATTCTTTTATAGGCTTGTTTCTATGTATTCATTTTTAACAAGACTTGTATATGGCATCTCTGAACTTTTTTGTCCACATAACTTTCAGTTCTTTATTGGTGCAATGGCAGTGGCTGGTACAGTTCATGGGAGTGAGTTTAGGTTAGAGTCTGCATGTGCTTTTTCAAGGAGATACCTGAGTAGTCTGCATTTCCAGATTTCTTTTTCTTCTTTGCCCTTTTTTCTTCAGCTAACATCTGTTTACAAAAATAGGAGTCTGCTGTTCGTTTATTTTACTGCTTTTTTTCTTACAACCTCTATTAACTATTAAATTACTTCAGAATGCAGAAGATGTTTCTGCGCAGTATAGCTGAAAGAAGCTTTTAAAGTCTCTAGTAGTGTCAAATATGATAATACTGTCATTTGGACTTGAAATACTGTAGTTGTCATATAAACAGAGTCTTTTTGTCCTGGCAAAACAATGGATTTTTCTGACAGCAATTCCTGTTGTTGGCTCTCTCTCTAATGCATCAGGTCAGAAAGTGTTTCAATTTTGCTGTTTGTTACATACCTGTGCTGTTAGTAGCTTTCAGACCTCTTAATAACAGTGTACTTCTCCAGAAAAGGAGCTTAAATATATCTGAGACTTTTGTTGACGGTGCCTCTCTAAGTATGCTTGAGCTGTATTATTTGTCTCCCTTTAAATGTGTTTTGTCATCTTTCCCTTTGATGGAAAAGCAATACTGAGATGATTTTTTTTAACAACGTATTTTAAAAGTCATAACCCTGGTGAACTCTGCTTTTCAATCACCACCACAATTCACAGTGAATTCCATCTCTTAGTATCGTGATCTGTTTGAAAAATGAAGCGAACTTGCATTCTTCAGTAATGTTTAGCTTTCTTGTATAGAAGAAAATAATGTACTTTGTTCATCTGTTTTCCAGAGAGCTCTGTAGGATTGCTGTTTACGTCATCTTTTGATGATGCCAATGAAGCAGAAGTTATAAAAAGTAAATCCCTAAGAAGGAGACATAAAAGTGCAGCAGAACCTGATGTAAGGGAGATTCCATGGGAGAGCAGGAACCGTAACCTGAGTGGAGATGGCTTAGTGGGACTCATGATCAATAGAATAAATCAGGAAGCAAACCCTGGAGAAATGGTTGAAAAACTAGGAGCTGATGCCAAAATCCTATCCAGTGCATTACAGAAAAGCATAAGGCCAAAAACTCTTAATATCAGATCTTCTTCTTTAGGATCTAAGAGAGAAAGTCTGGAGAAAGAATCTAGTGATGAAGATGCAGCTTTTGACTGCAGTTTTACAGATAAAACAGAGTCTCCAGTTATCTTTGATCTGGAAGACTTAGATGCTGAGCCTGAAACATCTACAACAGTGAAGACTTCCAGTGAAAAATCTAGAAGACTGCAAAGAAAGAGCAGCTTTCCAGTGAAGCCAGTTGAAAAGACAGATGTTGAAACAGGATTTGATCCACTGTCCCTGCTGGTTGCTGAGACAGAGCAGCAGAAAGAAGATGAAGAAGAGGATGATGATAGAAGTGCTTCAACTCCATCTGCACGGCGAGACTTAGCTGAAGAAATAGTCATGTATATGAACAACATGAGCAGCCCTTTGTCAAGTCGTGCCCCAAGCATTGAGTTGCAAAAACCCTTTGATGACAGAAATGTTAATAAAAAGAGCCCAACAGTAATCCAAGCTTGTAGGAGGTCCAGCCTTCCCCCAAACTCCCCAAGGCCATCCAGTCTTATCAAATCCAAGAGTTATCACTCAAAAGCTGAAGAGAGATCAAGAGACAGGCTTTGGTCCTCGCCAGCCTATTCCCCACACAGTCCCGCGAAGGAGCAGGAGGGAACTGGTGCCCTACCACTTGTGTCTTCCCCATCCTTCAACTTGGATACGCTGTTAACACCGAAGTTTGATGTTCTAAAAAGTAGCATGTTTTCTGCTGGAAAAGGGGTTGCAGAGAAGGCTAGCAAGTGGTACTCAAAATTTGCAATGTATGCTGCATCCTCAAAGGTAAATTTTTGTCATTACTCCTTGTTTTAGGTTTTGTGGAGAATAGAAAATGCAATTCATTTAAATAAATGAAAAACTTTTGTAGATCTTTAATCCCAGAATCCTATGTGGTGAATCCACCATTTGAATGACATACACCCTGGTAAAAAGTTGTTTTAATCATGTTTAAATTGCCAGTGCCCTAATTTTATGGTCCTGAATCAAACAGTTATTCTATAGAAAGCATCAGTGGATTTTAATTCTTTTTTTTCTTTAAGTAATTACTGAGGTGGCTGAAGGCTAATTTTGCACTCGTCATTTGGTTGGGATAATCTCTGCTGCTACCAACTCAAACCAAAAATAATTTCATTCCTTGATTTTTTGGGAATGAAAACAGATGCAATTTGTTATTGGTGTTACTACTGTGTTTTCTTGATGTGGTTAAAACAAATCTGAGAATAATTAAATTGTCTATGATGTCTCACATAACATAAAAGTTACTGCATCTGCTAGTAACTTTTATAACAAGAATAAGAAAACATTGTAGGATTAAGATGTTCAAGTTTTCAATTAGGTCTTACTGTTAGAAGAATCTTTACAAAAGACTCCTCATGTAGCACCTTGTTTCACGTTGGTTCTGAATACAGATCTGAACTGAATGACTTTCTAAGGAGGTAAATTCACACCTTGAACTTCTACACAAATAAAGTTGACTCTTATTTTCAGAAATACTTTTGTTTGCCTTTCCTTTTCTCAGTGGAATTTGTTTTCTTGTCTCAGGACCAAAATTCAGACCGAGCAAGTGTTTCGTCACTTGGAGCTCTGGACTCAGAGTCTACTTCGTTAACTGATGAGGATGTCTGCAATGACTTTGAGAGCACTTCTCCTCAGGAGAATGCTACATCAGAAATTAAGGGAATTGGCCTCAGCAGGACAAGCCTGGAAAGCTCAGCTTCTCATGATGGCTCATCAAAGCAGTTTGACCAGTGCGGTAAGAGACAGCTCTTTGCATTGCATTTGTTGATCTGAACATATTCCAGTTTTAGAAGCTTTTCTTTCATAATTTGTAGTTAGTTATCATCTTATACATTAATCTTTTATGTGGGAAAAGTGTACTTTTCCTCTTTCAACTTGTGAACTCTTACTCATGTATGCATGTCCATAGCTGTAGATGCTTTTACTGTGGAGCCTTGTCTGGGGTGTTTCCTATGGAATAACTTGCAGAGTGACATCCTGGCCCTGAGTAAGTTTCTTGGTGCTGCAGCTGTGCAAATTAGATCTTTCAGGCCCTTCACTGTTCCTGTAATCATCACATTTTCTGGAAGTCATCGAGGCTGATCATTAGAGAGACTTCAAATGTAGGGGTTTTTTTTAATCTGCAATGTAGTATTGGTAAACTTACATCCATTTCTGTAGTAATGTCTCTTTAAAGTAGTTTTAAGCATAATCAAAATGAAAAGAAGGTCTGTCTGCTTAAATTCCTCTACTTATTTCCTAGAACGGCGTGTCCAGATTTAGCTCCCTACTGTATGTCATACAAAGAAACTAGAGAGGAGCAGCAGAGGTTGCCATGATAGACAGGATTTAGGAACATCCTGGGGTAGAGGGGAGCCTGTCTCATTTAGTGAGGCGAAGAGGAGGCTCAGGGAGATGTGCAATCACAAGCAGTACCTCTTGCCGTTCTTTATTTTTCTATCCAGACAGAAAGGGTGGATATGAATTACTTAATCTGTAAACCTTGTTGCCAAGCTACCAACTGTAAAAGGAAACTGAGCGTGTGGAAATCCTCTGTTGGTAGTTCGCATTTTCACTGGTGTTGGTGCTGGGCAGATGGCAGCCTTATGCTCCAGCTTTGCGTTTTTCTCTCTCCATATCTGATTTACTGCTTCTTCCATTGCATGTTTTAGAACTGCAGTATTGTTTGACAGTTCACTAAAATTGCGTATTCTGGGTAATTAATACGTGGTGTGTGTTTTTGTTTTTTTTTTTACTAGGTTCTCTTTCCAAGTTTCCTTTACCTGACAAATCTGAGTTGATATCTTCTTGTAGTACCAGTAGTACCAGTGTGTTTCAGAACTACGCTATGGAGGTATGGGAGGATTTATCAGTACAATAAAGGCATATGTCTTCAAATATAAATGCTATCTAAATCTCTGTTAAAGTTCAAATCTGAAAACTATTCCTCACTGAAAGATAAGTATTTCTGTAACAGAGCAGATTTCAATTCTCAAGAGTTTGAGAACTGGATCCCATTAAGGCCTAGGCGTGTAAATCCCTTGCACAGCTATATGTAAAAAGTCAAAAATAACAAGCCATAAATAGCTCTGTGCTTTTAGAAATACAGAGTAGATAACCAGCTATTTCTTACTGGAGATTTGAGAAAGATAATTTCACTTTTTACTATTACAAATTTGTTTGCTTTTCATTTCAGTGGATGTGGATTAATGACCAGTCACTTTCAATTTTCTTTTTTCTATATGCTGGCAGTCACTACAGGGAAGTGTATTATAAGAATACTTTGTGTAGCTGCATAAATATTGCTGTACCCTTATGTTTGCAAGCAGATTACAAATAACACATTATTGTGAATAAAAATATTGACTAAATTAGTACCCAGTCTGAATTATTCTGGGAAGCTATAAAAGAGCCAACTGACCTGCTTAGTTAATAACAATATTTATTTAATGAATATAGTTCCAAATCCCAGTCTATTTGTTACAGTTGAACCAATCAGTCTAAATTTATTTCTGCATGTAATACTTTTTTCAGCTTTAATTCCAGTCATTTGCCATATCAACTTCCAGCTGTTACAGCTTGGATTTTAGTTAATAATTGTTCTGAAATACATACTCTTAAACCCAACTGTTCCAACCTAAAGCAAGGAAATCTGTAGCTTGTGTGTGAGTAACAAGCGGTATTTATCCAAGGGCAAAAATTTGGGAAATAATTCTGTTTTAAGTGCTTTGAAACAGAATTCCACGTTCTCCAGACTGACTTTATCTGCTGTATGCAGGTCCTTATCTCAAGCTGTTCACGGTGCCGAACTTGTGACTGTTTGGTTCATGATGAGGAAATCATGGCGGGTTGGACAGCAGATGATTCAAATCTCAATACCACGTGTCCTTTCTGTGGCAATTTATTTCTGCCTTTTTTAAGCATAGAAATCAGAGATCTTCGACGACCTGGACGGTAATAATGTTTGAATTTTCTCAGTTTTGAATGATCACTTTTGAAATCAGCATTTGTGTTTCTTGGGGTTTTTGTTTGTTTTTGGCTTTTTTAGATAATGTGTTTTCTCTCCCTGCAGCTATTTTCTGAAGTCCAGTCCATCGACAGAAAACATGCAGTTTCCATCACTTTATTCAAATCCAAATGGAAAGTCCTGTAATACTGCAGCTACTGCTGGTCTTACTACATCTCTAATGTCTGTTCAAGAGGATATACATTCAGATAGGTAAACCCACGTGTTCTTTGTCTATTTATGTAGAAATTACTTGGGTTCTTTTTGGTTCAGCTTGGTGTTCGGTTTCATCCGTGATATAAAAATTCATTCAGACATCTGTAATTCTGCCTATTTTGTGAACTCTTTTAGAATATTTGTGTCTATTAGCAGTGCAAAAGAGAGTAAAACTTTCTTTGTAGCATGGGTGGGTACAGCGGCTGACAGGGTAGAATTTGCGGTGTGAGGTTCATTATGTACTCAGCTCTGTTGTATGGGCTTCCTAGTTTTTCTGCTTGTTTCAGTACCTGTTTTTTTTTCCTCTAGCAATTCTAAGCAGAGTGACAATACTTGTGCCAGAAGTATCCAGATCCCCTCAGGAAGAAGACAAAATACTTCTGGATCAGAATGTACAAGTCACCCTGTAGCAAGGAGTATCAGTACTTTTGGTCCATTGGAAGAAGATGAGAAGGAAAGCCAGAAGATCAACCATATCATTCCTACTGGTAGCCTGCCTGCTACTTTGCAAGGACCAACAGTGTGTAATTTTTCTACCTTAAATGTCATTGTTTCAAGTGTGCAATAGATTCCAAAAATGTACAAGTATTAATTAAGAAAACAGAATTAACAATCCTAAGTTACCAGAAATAGTAGGTTTTATTATCTTAAGCTAAGATTTTTAACTCTTAGAAAACAAAAGCATTTTTCAGATACTGTAGAGATGGTTACATTCCAATTAAAGGCATTTTTCTTTTCTTACCGTAGGATCCCTTGGGCCTAGACTGGCGCTTACCGAGTCCTGATCCTATAACGGTTCCTTACCTCAGTCCACTAGTAGTATGGAAAGAGCTTGAGAGTTTACTTGAAAATGAAGGAGATCATGCAATAACAGTAGCAGACTTTGTAGATCATCATCCTATTGTATTCTGGAATTTGGTATGGTACTTCAGGCGCTTGGACTTGCCTAGCAACTTACCAGGATTAATACTGTCTTCTGAGCACTGTAATAAAAATTCAAAGGTATGGAATCAGAAACTATTGACTTGTGAGGAATGTTTGCTTTCCCACATAGGAAATCATTAGTTATTGAAATACTTCTCAGGAATGTGCCTTACAGTGTACTGGGCCCAATCCAATATTGGTAAAGAGTGTGTTAGCTGAGGGAAGATATGCATAACTACAAAACCTGCACTCAGCAGTACTTACGTGGGGTTAAGTGTTCAGTTCTTACCAGCCACACTGTGGTTTGCGATCTTTGGTTACAAAAAAGATGAGTTTCTGGTGGATTTTATGTCAGTTTTGTGGCAAGTCAAGCAGTAGGAGAAGAAAGAGATTATGATTTGAGGAGTGTAGGAGGATGCACAGAATACTTGTATGTCACTGACGTTCTGTTTAGTTGTGGCTTTTCCTGTGGAAAAACCTGATTTTACAGCAGTTTTAATTAAAAAAAAAAAAAAGCTTGTAGATTTGGAAATATTTTAAATATGAAAGTCTTCTGTCATTGTTTTCTAACGAAATATCTTCATAATATATATTTTCCTGCTCAGATTCCCCGAAACTGTATGTCAGAGGACAGTAAATATGTTCTTATTCAGATGCTGTGGGATAACATGAAATTGCATCAGGATCCAAGGCAGCCTCTGTATATTCTGTGGAATGCTCAGAGTAAGCATTGTTTCTTGTGGGAGTCTTTCTTGTTTGCTTTTCTTTAGTGTGTATTTTGGTTGTTTAATTGTGTTTTTTAGATCAATTTTCATTTTGCGCAACTGAAGAATGTCTTGAAAAAAATTTTCTGGATAGTTCATACAGGATACATGACTGATTTTTGATGATACTGCTTTTTGTCTTGCAGGTCAAAATCGCACTCTTTTGTTTGAGAGTGAGTGTTAAGTTCGGTGTTACTATTTTGAGTTTGTGACATGTTTTGGGAGGGATGCTGGTTGTGTATTTAGCAGTAAACTGCTTAAACAAGTTCAGTTCTGCTGCATATCTGTTTCAGATCATTGACCATTATATTTGAAGTGGCTTTTTCTTCATTGGGAGGGGAAGAATAAAGGGAATGTATTTCAGTGATGCACTGAACTTACATTGACAGTTCATCCATTATTTTTTTATTATTATTTTTGGAGTTGCTTACAAAGAATTTTGTTGCCATTGTTAGATCATGTGCCTGGAAATATGCTTCATGACCCATTACAGCTATTGAGTTTTCTTTGATATGCTTTTTTTATTTTGCTGTTTTGTTTAAATGTTTGTTGTTCTTCAGTACATATATGCCAATGTTTTCACAGTTCTTTAGCATCCCACCATTTTTTAAACACCTTTCTACTTGCCACACAGATCATATGTTTATTCTTACAGTGTTTCTAATGTTTTTCAGCCCAGAAGTATCCAATGGTCCATTTGTTGCAAAAAGATGATGACTCTTTTAATCAAGAACTCTTGAGAAGTATGGTGAAGAGTATTAAGATGAATGATGTGTATGGACCAATGAGCCAAATATTGGAAAGACTGAACAAATGGCCACATATTAAAAGACAGAGGTAAGAGTTCAAACATGCTCTTCTGGAGCAAGCTGGGACAGCAGTGAGGCTAATGCAATTGGTATTTTCAGTGGTTTTGGGTTTTTTTCTTTTAAAGAAAAAATTCAGTTTTCCAGTAGTATTCTCAAGTTTATCACTCAGTCTGGTAAATACTTCTCAGTTTTTCTTCTCTGCTCTACAGCCGCTTCTCTTACATCTGAATGGTGGTAGATGAAATTGAAAGTGTGTATGAGTATTTTGCCACTAAATATTATATACTTACAGATTATATTAGTTATAATTAAAAAAAAAAAAAAAAAGAAAACAAATACCACCTCCACTTACTCCAAGGATGCGTTTAGTGGGGGTGGAGGGTGTTTAAGTTCTCAGTTGCAAAAAGAAGGGGAACTGAGAGGATAGGTTAAGTCTTGTAATTTTTTTAGGAAGCTTTTCTCTGTTAGCAGTAGAATTAGTGAAAATTATTTCTCTGTGAATTTGTATTTCTTGCCTGGATTTACTGATCTTTATTTATAGTAAGATATTGCAGTCTTTTCAATGGCTGGAGTTTTTACAAGGTGTCTCATGGAATCATAGAATTACTCAGGTTGGAAAGGACCTCAAAAATCATCAAGTCCAACCGCAGCCTAACCATAGTACCCTAACTCTAACAAACCTCCGCTAAATCGTATCTCTGAGCACCACATCCAAACAGCTCTTAAACACATACAGGGATGGTGACTCAACCACCTCCCTGGGGAGCCTATTCCAGTGCTTAGTCACCCTTTCTGTAAAGAAGTGTTTCCTAACATCCAACCTAAACTTGCCTTGGCGCAACTTGAGGCCGTTTCCCCTCGTCTTGTCACCTGTCACCAGTGAGAAAAGACCTACCACTCTCTCACTGTAAACACCTTTTCAGGTACTGGAAGAGAGTAATAAGGTCTCCCCTCAGCCTCCTCTTCCCCAGACTAAACAGCCCCAGCTCCCTCAGCCTCTCCTCATAGAGCTGATTTTTCCAAGCCCTTCACTAGCCTTGTTGCCCTTCTCTGGACCTGCTCCAGTACCTCCATGTCCTTTGTTTATTTGGTTGTATGCTTTTTTGCATTTCTGTTATCATGAAAAAGTAGATTCCTTACCTGTCTGTGACATTTGGTGGAATTTGGCCAAGGATAAGCTACCTGTGGGCCATGGGGAGAGAAGTGTGTGATGTAATCACATTGCTTCATTCTTTTATTAATCCAGGAAAAAAAACGTAAAATAAAGGCTTACGATAACATTGCGGTGCTTTCCTCTTGAGAGGAAAGCCTAATGAGGATTGAGAAGCAGGGGAAGATGAATACTTTCTTCTTAAGCTGGTGCTCTTTTGGTTGAACCACTGGTATGTTGAGTGCCTAAGTGCGTCATTCTGGGGCCTATTACAACATCCCCTCCTCTGGTGGAAGTTCTATCAAGGACTGACCCAAGTGATGTCCATATCTGGGGAGTCCACAGCATTCTCCAAAGGTTAAAGCTAACAACATTTTGGAGGTGATAATAGGGAGCAATGTTCAAGGTGCTTATTCTTATCTTTAAATGATTCAATCTATTCTTAGTATAGTTTTTTTTTAAGAGTGACTAGCATATAAATCAACTTTTTCACAATTTCAGGAGCCTGTATAGAGAAATACTGTTTCTTTCTCTTGTTGCCTTGGGAAGAGATAACATCGATATAGGTAAGTTATATTAATTACTGATATAAGCACAGATGATGTATGAACCAGTGTATGTATGTACTTCTCAATTTCAGAAAACATAGTTTTAGATGTGTGTCATTCTGTAGTAAATACTAAGTCCTTTTTATTGTTATTTACTGCTGATAAACATATTGTCATTATATTTGCATTGTGGCTCCAAGCAAAATATGTAGGGATTGTTCTTCTGTTTCTGCAGATGCTTTTGACAGAGAGTATAAAATGGCCTATGATCGTCTGACAGCTAATCAAGTGAAGAATACTCATAATTGTGATAGACCACCAAGTACTGGAGTGATGGAATGCAGAAAGATCTTCGGAGAACCATATCTTTAAATATACCTAGATGAAAAGCTATGACGTATACCTGTGTAAAATAACCACTTCAGTCAGAAGGAACATCTCAGTCTTCAGTGTTTGAGAATGTATGTACGAATGTACCATGGCAGAAGGCCTTGGAAAAATGGGGCCTATCTGCAGTTGTGGCAATGGACAGAGTGAGAAACGGGCCAAATGTTATTTCCTTGTCCCTAGCCCTTTATGCAAATCAGTGTATAGAAAGGAAGATTCTAAACAAAATCAGTTTTCTAACTTAGGACAACATACTACATTTCCCTTATTAAAATGTGTGTATATATATAACAGGTGGACAGGAGCAATGCACTGAAACTAACGTGAGCGAAGTAAATTCTTCAAAATCTATTGTTTACATAGAATATTCATGATGTTATGAAGAGCATACAAAGCTGTATTATACATATTTTAAATTGTTTATAGTAAGTTGATATTTTTTTATTTTTTTTTAAATTACTGGAGTGAGTTTTAAATGGACTTGCTGCATAAGCAATACACTGCTTATTTGTTTTGCAGGACACTGCTATTTATAGTAACTTGTCCAGTTACTTTTGAAGAGTGATTTCTTTTTAAAGCAGAGTAGAAAATGTAAACCTCCACCTAGACAGTACGCTAGATACAGGATTTCTCTCATGCACACGTGGAAAATGTATTACCACAGCAATCAGCAGGAAGGTATGGTGAAAAGCTCTACTAACACTGATATATCTCTGTAAAACACTCTGTAGGAATCTTTTCCTCTCCCGTTTCCCTCACTCCCTGCTCCTTAGAGAGAGTCTGTAGCATATTGAGGAGTCCTACAGATGATTTTATGTCGTCAGTGCATCTCAGCAGTTGATATTTGTTAATGTGACCTCATTACAGATGTTATACAAAACAAGTGACAGCATTCAAGTTCTTCATAAAAATGCAGTGATCAGTGTCTTGGTGGATGTGTTTGAAACACACTAAATATGGTGAGCACGTAATGCTAATCCAAAGCTTTTAACTCTTCTAAAGTAGGTAAAGCAACCTTGCTACAGGGAATATGTAGGGAGTGTAAATTACTGAGGCATATTGTGAATAGTAAAATGTAATTTGAATGTCTGGTCTTAGTTTCACAGCGAAACAATTTTTTCTTTTCTCTATGAAGAACAACACAATGTCAGTCCTTGTGGTGGATTCATGGCTTTTGAATTACATTTTCTTGTTTGAGAATGTTCAAAGAACATTGTACTCTTAGTCACATAGCAGCTCCACGCTGGAAAGCAGGCAACAGTGAAAATATCAGAAGTCCTATATGGAGGTGGGAAGAGAGCCACTGAATTGTATAAAATGCCCTAAACAAATTAAGCAAGGCTTTCTTTAGTCTTCACAGTTCCCCGATTCTAATTTGTTGTTCCTTTTGTAACATTTCTAAATATTCACTTGTCCCATTAGATTGTTTTATCTGAATGCTTCCCAGCAGGAATTTCTTAAAAATCTTTCATTTGCAAGTGTAGTAAAACAGCAATATTTAGCTAGCTAGAAAGGAGATGAACCTTAAAGCTCACGTTTACTCTATTAAATGAAACAGTGAGCCTCTTAGAGGCTTAAATGAGTAGTGCTACTGTACTGCTCTATGTAACCTCTTCCCAGACCACTGTAAAACAGTAATACGATGCTGTCCTAAGGATAAAGGACTTAAAGTTTTTAGAGCTGCAGGTATATGCTGATGCTAATCGCAAGATGCGTCTTGATGTAAATGCAATCTTGCTGGATACAACTGCCACTGGGTAATTCCTCTTCTCTATCCTGCTGCTAACTATGTAGCTGAGGTTTTTGGGTTTTGAAGCTTCCCCCACCCTGATGTGGAGCTAGCAATGTTACACTTAGCAACGTTTTTCGTGTTTAATTTATTTTAACAGTTTCTGAAGCTCTCATTCATGCTGTTACACTTGTAAAATATTCTTCATTCATGAACCATTGCTACTTCTTCACCCAGATGCATTGTAAACTCTGTCAGCGTAGGGTGAACGTGTACCCGCTTCGCTGTTCTTAACTATTGTGAAAAATACCAGATTATTTTATAACATTCATCATAAGTACCTGTTAGTGTGCATGTATGCTCTGCTCTGTACAGTATCTACACTGTATTTACCAAGTAAAAGTAGTGTATATAGATTCATACATATTTGTGATGTGTACAGTGTAGTGCTCCAAGCTTTTTGCAGTTCTGTTTCCCACATATTCACCACTTGGGGCAGCCACTGTTTTATAGGACCTTCAAGCCATGAAGGAAGGCAAGAGCTTTTTCCAGAGCTGCTGTGTTGTGTTAGAGGTACTGAGCTATGAAGCAAGCTTCACACTTTCTATTTCAGTCTGGCAGGAGCAGCTGAGCCTTGTCTCTAACAGCCTCTCACGTAACAGGACGTTACGCTGCAACTGCGTGCGCCTGCGCAGGGATAGATGCAACACTTGTAATTTGGCCCACGTCCTCCGTTCTAGTCCCAGCTTAGTTGTAAGTATTTCCAACAGTCTAACATTTATAAAGCCAAACGATTTGCCACTTCATTCAGATATCAGCAGTCCTGTCAGTATTATCAGAAGAGTATATACTGTATCATGAAAAGGATTTGTATATGCATCATTAAAACAATCTCGCATCCTCAGAGCGGTGCTCCCAAAGCATTGCTGTATTTGGATGTGCTTTTAAATTAGCGTATCATATAGTATTCCATCAAGTGAAATCATTATACTGAATGAATTGCTTTATAAAGTCTGTTGCAAGTCAGTCCACTGTAGAAACATTATAAGATGGTGTAGTTGGAGTAGTAGTATACTTTAAAGTGGGAAGTTATCCTCACTCATATCACGATGATGTTGAAAATGTAGGCCACGGGTGGATAATTTTTAAGCCTCATACAGTTCAACGTTGAAACAGTTTACAAATCTCACTGTCCTTTATTAGAAAATTGAGTATATTTTCCAATACAGCAAAGATGGATAAATATTTGAGACATATTTTCAATTTAAAATTTTGTATGAACTGAATTTCCTCTTTTTGTGTACAAAATAATGCTTCTGTCAGAACCTTAGACAAAGGTTTTACATTTGCAGTGCAATATATATTTTGCTTTACTTATGGTTCCACTGGAATAAGTATTGGAGATGAAATAGTGAAATGTGAATAGAAATGGTGCTGTTCCTCTGACACTGCTAGTTCCCATTTTGAGGCAGTTTGCTGTTGGCACACTTACAGCCTGCTGGATTAGACTTCCACTGACCAGTTAAGCAATGTGTACTCCAAGGAAGAGGCAATTCCTGCATATGAAAACTTCATATGCAAAATGGGAGAGGCAAGTAGTAATAATAGAGAAGGGTATTTCTGGATAGTATCTCACCGCAATTTAAAAATGGTACTTTGTTAGTCTGCAAGCAGCACTTTTAAATGAATGGTTGTAGATTTGTAAATATGTAATGTTTAATTTTTATTTACCAAAAATACAGTATGTTGTATGTTTGCTTTGGTTTGTAGTTCCTTTAAAATATGCAAGTCAGTGTTCACAATGTTAAAATTTTTTTGTCTCTTCCAAAAGAGTTTTACAGTGAGTCAATAAAAATCTTAAAATCTTTCTGGTTATTTTCATTAATGTTTTATTAGTTGGATTAGAATGACAGAAGTGTCTGCAGCTCAACTACATTGTTTGCTCACAGGAGGCATTTTTAGCAATAAACCTTTCGGGTTTGTTGATTGTTGATGTCAGTGGCATTTTCCATAGTGGCTATATAGAAGGCAGTGCTAACAGCAAGAGTTAGTGCTGGAAAGAATAATGTGTGAACTTCAGAGATGAGTCAACTCTTTTTTTACCTTCCTCTTGTAGCATATCTGGTTTCTGGTTTAGCTTTTACAAGTGGCACCGTTCTAACTGAGATCCACTCATTCTCTTTACAGCTAGATGTCAATCCATGTAATATGCTTGCATTAGTAGCACTTACTGATTACATTGCATGAGATCACAATTTGAACGCTATCTGTATGACTTCTTTTAGGATTGCTGTGCAATCCTGTTGTCGTCTGCATGCTGTAATAGCTTTTACTGCTTTGCTTGTTCCTTGAAAGGCTCAATATTACGTCTCCAGTAGTCTTAAGAGGACCAGCAAGAAGGATCGCTTCAGGTGTGCATTACATGTTTTGTATTCACTTTCTTTGATGTACATGTAGTGTATCAGTTGTTTTATCAGATGCTTTATAGTGGCTTTCACTGAAAGGGTGAAAATGACCTCTGCAGAAGGAAGTAATGACAAAGTGGCTACAGCACAAACTTCAAGAACTGTTGTGCTCTGGAGCACTTACTGCTTTTATACAGTTTGAAGGAATTCACTACTGAGATGGAGAATGTCTCCACACAGGGCTTTGGAGCAGAGCAGTTCTGTAAGGGCAAGCCATGAAGGTGTGATTCTGTTCCCACCAAGTAAAGATCATTGATTTTAGTGAGTTCGAGCAGTTGATTGCATAAATATTACTAAAATGTGTATAAAGGTTCTATGCTTAAAAGCAGTTTCATTACCTTAAGATCAGCCCCATTGAACATCTAAGGTATCTGTATTGTACCATTACAGGAATGCCTAGAGGTGCACAGTACTTGGTACTGGTCCCTTCATTACCTGGTCTTTTTCTTTTCCTAAGGAAAAACAGCAACAGTAGAAGCAGACAAACCATTTGAGATTATTTTTTTTAAAGTATGTTAAAGATACTTTAACCTCAGGAAGTTGGATATAACTCGGGTTGCTTTGATTGATCAGAACAACAGCTACCTTGAAATGCTTTTGATTTTTAGAGGTACACCTTCACACACATTGGAGCACCCAGATGTCACACAGATACTGGGCAGGATATTATTCTGTCTTCTAACATCACACTGATGATCAAAAACACAAAGTAGAGAGCGAACATCGTGAGCCCTAGAATTTTGTTCATTTTCCATTTACATAAAGCAATTGAGATGATAACAAATAAAAGCATGAGGAAAAGCAGAACAATTGCACAAAACAAACCATTACTACTGACTGCAACAGGACTGAATCCATTGAAGACTGAATAAAGAAACCAAGGAACTGGCAAACTGCAAGAAAAGGAAAAGTAATTGAAATAAATGCTTGAAGGCAGTTCATTTTCTGCATTATAAATAAGCAATTTTTCTGAACTCTTACAGGAAAAAATGCATAGCTGCATTCAGTGTAACTCAGCATAAATCTAAAATTGATGTTGTTGGTGTGGAAAAATTGCATTTGGATAATGCTTGTACTATCATAATGCAATCCAAGAGCCTAAAAGGGTTTTCAAAATAATAGCAGTGAATTAAGTGTCTCAGCACGCTCTCATAAAGGAGTAGGTTGCTTTATTGATGAAAGATGCTTTATTGATGAAAGATACAGGTGCAGATACAGAGCCTTGGCTGCACAGAGTCTGAATGCCTCTGAGTGACTGGATGAGTATTCTGCCTGTGAATCTTCAATGTTGGCCTAAGATGAATTGCATTTTGTCCTAGAAAATCAGTTTCCTGTTGACTCAGAATTTAGGGAAGATGATAGTGCCATTTCACGCTACATACTGTTATTTTAAGCTGCAGAACAATGCCCTGAATGATGTGCAACTTAATATTTATTCTGCACTGGGTTGCTAAAATCTGTCTTTCCTGGCTTAGTTAAGTTTTGTAAAAATACGTGTAACTGGTGGTCCAACTGTCCTTCAGTTAGGTGCAGATGAAATGAAATTAACTGAAACATTTCTTTAGTTTAAAAACCGTGTTTTGTATTTTGGAAGAACTGCATCTTGCAGCATTGAACTAATTACTCACCCAACAGTGATATCGAAGATATTGCTGCCTACAGAACTGGAGACAGCCATGTCACCTAAGCCTTTCCGTGCAACAATGACACTGGTGATAAGGTCAGGGATCGATGTTCCTGCTGCCAGTATGGTTAACCCCATAATTTCCTCTGATATCCCAATTGTTTCACCAACCTAATAGAACAGCAACGAAGTAAATTAGGGCTGTTCATTTTGGAACACAGAATGTAGCTCTTCAAAGAGAACCTTTTGTCAAATCAAAAAGAATGAAACTGAGAATTCCCTTTTGGATTCTGACAAAGTTTCTACTGTTTTGATGGATGACTGCAGCTGCAATTCATCAGATAAAATGCCACAGTGACAATCCGTTCCTTATCTTAACATCTACTTGTTCTGAAATGATCTTCATAGAATCGTAGAATGGCCTGGGTTGAAAAGGCCCACAGTGATATCGAGTTTCAACCCCCCCTTCTATGTGCAGGGTCCCCACCACCAGACCAGGCTGCCCAGAGCCACATCCAGCCTGGCCTTGAATGCCTCCAGGAATGGGGCATCCACAGCCTCCTTGGGCAACCTGTTCCAGTGTGTCACCACCCTCTGTGTGAAAAACTTCTTCCTAATATCCAACCTAAACCTCCCGTGTCTCAGTTAAAAATCATTACCCCTTGTCCTATTGCTATCCACCCTCGTGAACAGCCGTTCCCCCTCCTGTTTATATGCTCCCTTCAAGTACTGGAAGACTGCAATGAGATCTCCCTGAAGCCTTCTCTTCTCCAAGCTAAACAAGCCCAGTTCCCTCAACCTTTTCTCATAGGAGAGCTGCTCCAGCCCTCTCATCATCTTAGTGGCTCTCCTCTGGACCTGCTCTTGTTTGCAGATAGAAAATAAATCCCTCACCTGATGAGCCCACCACACCATGAGGTAAGAGAACGCTGCAATCCAGATGATGGATCCGAAAAATGTGATGACAAAGAATTTTTTTGAATCCTGTTAAAACCAAGTTTGAAAACAAAAACATGAAGTTTCAGGAATGTTAACAATCCTCAGTGAAAACTATTCACATGAAGTGCTTCACTGCAATCAACTGTTTGATATAGACCTTGGTCTTTGTTGGTTTTTTGACAACTTTATTAGATGTCCAATTGTTGCTAGTTGTTAATTAATTAAATTAAGTCTCTGAAACTATGCTATGCAACAGCTGGGGCTTCTCTACTCTGCAGCATTAACAGTGATTAATGTATAAGACTCTTGACATGGAAAAATAGAATGGGGGATTCTTGCTGAGTCTCTAGCTTGGTTAACAAATATGGTAGCAGAAGAAAAAGGGATTCTTACTGGGTTTCTGACATCAGGTATAGTGCTCCACAGAGGGAAGACGATGGGAAAGAGGAAGAGGTAAATTGCTTGTTTTTTCCTCGTTTCTGGCCATTCAAGAGATAATGGTTCATCGTTTTCTTCATCATCAGTGCTGTCATCATCACTGTCATCCTCGCTGTCAGAGCTGCTGTCTTCTGAGTTATCACTGTCTGAAGGGGGCTGCAGGTCAGGAAAAAAAAGATCCAATATGCTTCACTCTAACAAGGAGCTGTGCAGCATTTATTCAACAAGACCATGCCATGGCAGAGGTCGGATCTGTAAAGTGGCTGAGGGCAGCCAGAGCCCACATCTTGTTACTCTGGGACAAAATCCAGGTCTATCCTATTTTGGTGCAGATGCCTGTCTTGTGATTACGTTAACTATTTTGTATGTCAACTAGAATGAACTTCTAGATAGAGTTTTAATACAAGTAGAAGATTGACTGTCTTTGACCACCTTTCCTCATCAAAACAATCACATTACATAATTGGAAGGAGGAATGAGGGAAACAAAGCACAAAAGCATGCTAATGTACAGACTGACTTACTTTTCCTTGTCCTGGAGTTGCCTTCTGACCTCATAGGAGTCAGCTGTGGAGAAAATACTATACAAGAGCAGCTGGTATCATGTTTCAGACCATCGTTGTCTTTGGTCATAAGCCTAAATGTTTAAACCAACTCCTTATGTTACCTCATCACTACACACATAGTCTACTTATAGTTACTAATTATGAGAAACATAATCTGGGGTTTTACCCCAGAAGCCCTGGGCTCTTATTGCCTATGATCCTTTATTTAATACCTGCCCATCTTGTGGTGTGTCTTCCTTCTGTTTGTCTTTGCTGGGTTCAGAGTCGCTGGCAGGAGTTACCTGGACGGTGTTTTGTGATGCCTGCTTCTCCTCTTCTGCTAAAAGTGGTAAGAAGTAATAGTGGTTTTAGTCCTGTTAGCATAGTCACCTTCTCCTTTATCTGCAGGTGGATTAGTTTGCTCCAAAAACATATATCATTTCACGTTAAACCTAGGCCAATGGCTGATGCTTTCTGTTTGTCATCCTTTCCTACTGTGAATTGTTATTAACAGGAGGTATGAGCTGGTCCACCTGGTGCAGGTGGTTTTACGAGCATCAAAGTATTGCTCTGAAACTGCTCTAAGAGGCACATACACAAAAACAGGGAAATGCTAATTATGTGATCTCTGCCTGATGATTATTGGTTTCAGTCTGGATTCTGAAGCCTTTACTAGAACCATCATCTAAAGCCAGAAGGATATAAAGCTTTACTCCATTTTGTTTCTTGTAGAGCACAGCGCTCTCCAGGGAATGGGTACACTTTGAGGCTTCTGAGAAATGACTGCTATGTGCTACCAGACATTAATCCCCAGTCATCTGATACATACTCAAATGCAAATAGAGAAGTGCTGATGCATACGGGGAAAAAAAAAACTGCAGTGTTCTCTGTGCTGTTCTCATGTTAACCTGTGTTAATCACATAATCCTAAGAGTTGTACCTGGTTGGGGAATTAGAGGGTATCTTATGCTGAGCTGGGTGAGTTGATCCAATGTCTCTCACAACACCAGTAAGGAGCAAGTTTAGAGAGAGATTTTCAGAAACGTATTTTCAGTGCCATTTGGGATTTGTGGAGTGAGGCCTTACAAGAGTAGACATGGAATGCTTTCAGCCAAAGTGGCAGCACATATTGATAATGCACAGCCCTTTCCATGCACCAGATAATTTTGTGGATGGTGTCAAAGAATGGAAGTTCACAGTCCAATGAAGTCAATGTGGTGTTGATGGTCTGCACTGAGAATTTTTCTTAATATTTCTCACTCACGTGGGCGATGCTCAATGTCGTTAGGTACACAGGTGACTCATGTATTGCAGCAGTGTGCTTGTGGAGGTGGGACCTTCCACATAAATGTTATTTTCTTTTTCCAAATCACCAACAGCACAAGTCTGTTGTAGCATAGGCCAGCTGCTGCCTCCAAACTACTCAGAAAGCCTGCGTATCAGCAGTGAAATAGCAAGAACTATTCAAAAGGAGGATGCACAGGCGCTTAGGGTAGTTTTAGAGAATATCAGCGTGGCTTTTCTCTGAAATGGTGTCTTTAGTGCTATTCTGCAGCTGTGCCAAATTTCTAGGCTGGAAGGAAGGTGCTTTGGTTTAAAGAGCATATCCACCAAAGATGAGCAGCACAACGACTTCCAAGCACTTTCTGTTTGGATCGTACCCCAAGAGCTACTTGTCCTGTACAGAGGAGTCAACTCTTTGAAAGGGTGGATAACAGCAGAGCAAGGGGAAATGGCTTTAAGTTGAGGGAGGGAAGATTTAGGTTGGATGTCAGGGGGAAGTTATTTACTATGAGAGTGGCGAGGTGCTGGAACAGCTGCCCGGAGAGGTTGTGGATGCCCTGTCCCTGAAGGTGTTCAAGGATAGGTTGGATGGGGCCCTGGGCAGCCTGGTCTAGTATTAAATGTGGAGGTTGGTGGCCCTGCGTGTGGCGGGAGGGTTGGAGATTCATGATCCTTGAGGTCCCTTCCAATCCGGGCCGTTCTGTGATTCTGTAGGGATGGCTTTTATTGCCCTCTGTTATTGTATATTGATTGATTTCTGCTGCATTATTACAGCAGCCACCTGTGACCAGTACTAACAGAAAAATCTGTGTCATACTGTAGTGTTTCTTTGCCAGCCCCTGGATGCTGAGTGCTGGGAATGCATGGGATCACAGTGCAAAACAAAGCAAATGGTATTGACTTTTCTTGCACTCACCTTCTGGTTTTGTTCCTTGCCCAGTCAGAGAGTCAGCCTTGACCTTGGCAATATTGCTCAGGATATCAACCCTGTCTTTAAATTTTGCTGTGAATGAGAAAGATGCATTTGTCAGCAGATGTCAGCTATGAGAAAACAGGAGCAGTTTTGATGCAATATCATTTTGTTCCCAAAGGACTGCTGGTTTTGTTCATGCTAGATTATGTGCAAACAAAAAATGGACACCTTCCTTGTGCCATATGGCTGTTGGAGGGGCTTTACTGTGCTGCTGCTGCTGACCTGGTTGTGAGGAAAATGGAAAACCTTCTGTCTTTTACATGATGTTTCAAAGTATATAGAATGTCTCCCCTGCCACTGAGACACTCCACAACTTAATCTAAGTTTATGGTATCCAGTTTCAAGATGGTCCAGGCTATCCTGCAAATGACCGCCTGAAAGATTGTCTTCACCAGTGCAGTGTCCCACCCTGTATTTCTGGCACTGATGAGGACTTTTCGTGCTGTAACCAATGCTGTACTCAGCTTCATTATTCATGCTTTATTATTGTTTTACAGATAACTGAAACTGTGTCTCTGTGTTTACCTGTGCAGCCTGCTGTAGGGAGCCTGCTTTGCAGGGGGGTTGGACTAGATGATCGCTAGAGGTTCCTTCCAACCCCAACAGTTCTGTGATTCTCTCTATATAGTTTGATGTTGCACACAAACGTCTTAACTCCTACTCTAGCTGAAAGTGAGCAAGTGACCAGCTCAGAGAAAAGCCTCACAGGGTTTGTGCGTGCATGTGGCCACCAGAAATCGTCCGTGTTCTGCCTGGCTTGTGCATGGGGCTGTAAATTAATTTCCTCTGAAAGTTTTACTGCACTGACTTAATCTCCTGTACTGTTGACTGGGCAACCAGAATGTGCTGTTGTCGCTTGCCTCAAGGGCATGGCTCTGTCACTTTATTCATCACTGTGAGACGGAGCTCATAGAAATAGCAGCTCTGAGGCTCTGAGCCACGCAGGCAGGTTGAGTTCTGAGCTGAACTCTGTGAAGAACAGTGGGTGTCAGACATATGTCCAATAACTGTCCCTGGCTCTGACATTAAGGTCTCTGGAGATGAGTCCTAGTCTGGTGTGATTCCTAGTATCATCTGAGAAGCTTTTTTCAGCAGGTGGAGTGGCTGGAGAGGGGAAATGATGAGCTCTCCTCCTATGAAAGGCTGCTGGGACTGTGGAGCCCAGCTCTCCCTTCCACTTGCCGCTCTTGAAGCCTATAGAGGGAATGTGAGGCTTTGTTTTCCCCCTGCTGCTGCTGCTAAGCACAAGCACTGTCACCTATACAAGGCAATGAGGTGACTTTCTGCTCCCAGATTCCTCAAACCGCTGGCCACTCCTCTATTCAGCTTTTCCCAGAAGCTGCCACAAAAGCTCCTGTCAGCAGGGTCAGGGCGGTCAGGCCCAGCCTGAAGGAGATTACACAAACCCCAGCTGCTGGTTCTTGCCCTCACCTGGGTACGGGCTGTGAGCACCGACCCAAGCAGAGCCTGTGACCCTCCATGTTAGGGATTAACAGCTTAGGCCCAGGGCACTATCCAGTTCTCATCAGATCAGCCTCATTTAAAAAGGTGTTAATGCCTCTGACACACATTCTGTGCAGGATGTATTGAGACTGGAGGAAGAGATGGCTGTAAGCTGACAGATCTGCAGGTCAGCATGGCAGGAGGGATAGCTGTCAGCTCAGCCCCTGCCAGTGCTGGGGATTAGCTCAGCTGAGCAAGGCAGCGTGCTGTTGCAACAGCCATGGGTCCTGTCGTGGCCAAGCACTTGTTTTTGAGGGCACTGCCTGTGCCTGTGGCCCTGCGTGTGTGTGTGTGTGTACCAGTGCAGTCACTTGGCTTGACTTCAACACTGGGTGTTGTCAGCTTCCAGGAACTTGCACAGGGGGATGTCTCTTTGGGTTCTCTGAGCTCTGCACTGTGTGCTTCCAAGTCCACTCTGCTGCTGCACCAGTTGGTCATCAGCTGTCTTTTTTTGTTGCTGCTTCTTACGCATTCATTCTGCTGGTAACTGCCAGCTGGTCTGAGAGCACCTTGCACAGGGCATGGCTACATCCAGAAGCACTGAGATGGCCCTGAGGCAAGTTCCCACCCCAAGGAGCAACCGCATCCAGGCTGTGCTTGGGGTTGCAGGTAAGCTTCTGCCTTGGGTCCGGCTCTTGTATTTAGTTTGTTCTTTGGTTCTGGTATTTAATCCATCAGGACTAACTTACACTATGAGCAATGGGGAGGATTTTTTAAAATACGACACAAACCTGAGGGACATGAGGATTCTGCTGTCCTAAAAGTGCAAGTAAAAACAATCTTGTGATTATTTTTGGCCCTTTTCTCCCTCTTAACACAAGTGATTGATTGCTTAAGATGCAACTCTAGCTGCCTCCTGTTTTTGAGCTGAGCTCTGGCCTGCAGCACTGCTTGCTGCCTTATTCTGTTTTAATTTCCAAAATGAATAGCTCTTTAACTGGGACATAATGAGAGTAGGCAGCTGTGACAACCTTGCTGCTGGATGCTTTGCCTTCATATAAAAGTAAAATCAGATTTCTGTCCTTTGTCTGTATGACTAGAGCGTAAGGAATAACCTCGTGGTAAAACTTCAGGTTCAGAAATGAGATGGTTCCTTGGTCTTCCCAAAATCTTTGCTGCCTTAAACTCCTCAGCAGTTCCCTCTGGTGTCTAGCTGGGAGATCCTGAAAAGGCCTCATACTGTGTTTCTACACAGTGTCTGAGAAAGTGAGGAAAAGTCCAAAGCTGCTAGAAATTCCTCATTTTAAAAAAGGTACTCTGAAAAGATAGGCTGCTGCCAAAAATATACTTCAGAATGCAGTGTAAGTGTTAAAACTTCTGAAGCACCTCATCAGTTAAAACGCCTCATCTCCTCCAGATACAGAGTAGGACTTAAATTATGATCCTTTCTTAATACCAAAAAAAAAAAAAAAAAAAAAATCAAACATTGTGAACTTAATCCATTGTTCAAATGAGAAATTTTGTTTCGCAAGGGGTGTTGAACCAGGAACAGTGAAACAAAGCTTGTATTTCAGACTTCATTTCTAAGACCCTTGACTCTGTAAGTTGGTTTGGGAGGCCCGGTGCTGTCAGTCTAACACAAACTTTTGGGCTATGGCTGCCTTGAAACAGCTTCTGTGCAGCCCAAGTACAAGGCAACTGCAGCATAAGGAAGGAAACCAGAGATCCTATCCTATCTGCAGTGGGTTAAGTCAGGAATTGCTGAGATATAGTTGGCAACCTTTTCCTTTTGTAGTGTTCTTTAGCATAGCCTCTAAGTGCTGATGCTACAGGCTTTGGCAATAAGCAACAAGGACCCTTGAGGGTACAGATTGCTTTGGGATTGTTTTTATGCTGCAACCTAATTACAGATAGTGCTGTATGTGCTGCAAAAACAGGGACTTTATGGGTGGAAACCAGTTGTCCTGAGGGTACCAAAGGGCAGCGGTGATATTAAATCTGAGGTCGAGCTTGCAGCTGTGAAATGCCTTGGCAGGGTCACATCCTATTCAGAGTTATCCTGGGGAAATCTCTTCATCTTTTTGGCAGGGATCCTCAAAGCACTTGAGTAGCTCAGTTTAGTCAGAACTGATTCTTTTTCTCCAGACTACCTTTTCTTTAGTTATGAGTCTACCAGGGCAAGGACTGTCTCCTGCACAATACAGAGTACCTGGAACTCTGGGTCTTTGATTTCAAGTGCTGTGCTGTTGTAATATCCATAATTTTCTTCACCATTATCTTTTCCAAGGAGCTGTCTCTGCTCCAGCAGTGTGAAGTAGAACAGGCATGCACCCAGGGCAGAGGCTAACTCTGTGGCATTATTATAGCAAAGAGTCTAAGGAATAACAACCTTTTGGAGAGACAGAAACCCATCCTCACTGTTGCCAAGACTTGCTTAAGCGTGTAAGGTCACACTCCCATCTAGTGGCTGCGGTACACAGAGACAGGAACTCAAAGCATATCAAAGGATAAAAGCAAAGAGGAAGCACTCCTTCAGAGACAAGATCCCAGCTGCCCCTTAGTCACAGTTAACCATTCTTCATAAACTGTGGTAATCGAGTGGTAATTGAGCCGGTTGTAATCGAGCAAGGCCAGCGGTCTGCAACTGCTCTGGAAAGCCCCCACTGTGTGCTCTGTGCTGAGCTGGCTGGGGCAGGGCTGTGGTGCTCTCCTTGGCCTGGGCCCCCAGAATTCCTGCTGAGGGTCTCACCAAACTGAGGACACCAGTCTGTACAAAGGCATGTAGAGGTGCAAGAAGGATGAGGAGGAGTCAGCAGTTCTCTTAATGGCAGCGGTCCTTCAGGTCTGGCACTTCCTGATGCTAAAACAAGCAGCACATCTCTCACAGGTTTCTGGTTTTATCCATGTGCTGTTGATACAATATTCTGTGGGGAGCAGGAAGCACTACAGCAAACCCTGATGAATTTGGCTCTTGTTAGGCTATGGTTAGTAATTTCATGGATGCCTTTACTAAAAATTTGTCAAAGGGAACACTTATCTGTCTTGTCGTCCTTATAAAGCCTCTTTAGTTCCCTCAATCAGTTCGTGCTGCTGGGATTTTGATCTGGAGAGTCCTTTTTGTAACCTCACTGATGGACAGGAGAGGTGTTTATCTGCTTAGCTTCAATCTCCCTTTGAATGGACAAAGGATAATCTCTTTAGAACAAGTAGGGCAATGGAGGGGCAAGGCATGTGCTGAGCTAGGAAGAAAAATCTAAAAAAAAAAAAAGCTTCCCTTTTTTTTAAAGCTTTCTTTAGCATTTCTTAGGAAATGAAACAAGGCAGAATATTAGAGAATTTTGTTCGAAGGCACATGTATGTCTGGAGATGTGGCTTCCCTGCAACCTGGGCTGTTTAGAAGATGTCTCTTAGTCCTGAGCTCAAACCTTTAGGCCCTGTGAAGTTGGCCCACTGCCTGCAAAGTACTGTGAGTAAAAACACAGAATGGTTTGGATTGGTTGGAAAGGACCTTAAAGATCATCCAGTTCCATTCTCTGTTCTGAGGGCAAGGATACCTTTCACTTACCTTTGATCAAACACTGGAACAGGCTTCTTACAGAGGTGGATGATGCCCCATGCCTGTCAGCATTCAAGAGGTATTTGGTCAATGCCCTCAGTGATATGCTTTGACTTCTGGTTAGCCCTAAAGAAATCATTCACTTGGACCAGATGATTTTTAAAGGTTCCTTCCAGCTGAACTACTCTATTCTATTCTACTTAATCATGTTCTGAAACAGGGTACAGTTTGTTATGGCAGCGATGATGCAATGTGGTGTTGCAGGTGGCCATTTAGAAGTCCTCAGAAGTGGTCCAAGTCATATACAAGTTACTTTAACCATCATAATTGGAACCTGCTGTGTGTTTTAAATCTCAGCTGGGATTTTAACCACCATCAGAAAGATAATTCTTCAGGATTTTAACTTCTTTCTCCTCTTCTTCAGGTTTATGCCTCGTGAGGGACTGTGTGTACAGCTGAGGAAACACACAGGTAATGGGCTCCTCCCATGTGAATTTCCCTATTATAAATGAAGCTGATATGTTGAGCAAACCCCTTCCTGAAGGGCTGTCATATAGAAAGCCTTCAGCTGATTCCACCGCTCTATGTTTGGTGATGCTGCCTTTCGCCAGCGAAAGACGCGCCTCCATTAAGCTGCTCTGTGATAAAGGCTGTCAGATGAAGCCCCTCACATGTGGAGCATTCACTCACCTCCTGCCAGGGGGTCCAACGTGTGGATCATGAGTTGGAAGATGGTGCTGCGCATTTGAGAGTTGTGCAGGGAGGCTGAGCTGGTTCCTCGCTGTAAGGCTGTTGTTGGCTATGGAAAAGTACAACGCAACAATCAGTAGCAATTTCCTCCTCAAAACATCTTCACTGTTGGTTCTCCTCTGCACAGGGGATGCATTCATACAGAGGCTGATCTCCCCAACCCAGCGTGGATTTCAGACACCATCTACATGCAGGTTCACAGGATGGCTATCGGTACCAGCTGCTCATAGCAAGATGCATACTCCTGAGATAACAGGCCAGTCTGTCCTTAGATGCAATGAGTTTTCACTGACTTAGCATCAATACAATGTTATTATTGTAATAAAGTATGCAGTGATTTTAGTCATAATTAATAATAATAACTGATAACAGTAGATTTGTATACTGCTCCAAGGTAGCACTATAGTGGTTTCAAATGTCCTAACTTTGAGCTTGAGAGCCTTCAATTTGTTTTTACTGTCAATACCACAGTCCTAATGAGCTTTTGGCTGAACATTAATTAGTATAGGTAGGTTAAAAGCATTGAGGAAAAAATAGCATCCCCTTGAGGAAGTTAACACCTGTTTTGTTATGTACATGTGCAGCCAATGGATCACACAGACCTCTGCACAAAGTGACTGGCCAGCCAAGAAAGGACAAAGTGGCAGGAATTCAATCCAGAGCAGAGCAATTGGCTCTCTTGCTATGGGGAAGAACAGACACTACCTCTGCCCTGAGAGCCTGGGAGGCAAATCAGCCATGAAAGCAGGTAAGAAAAGCTATGATCTGAATTCTCCTCTGTCTGTTTCACCCTGTTTAAAGTGTAGTACTAATAGCACTCTGCTAGTCAATTACCACTTGGGCAGTCTGTCTCTTAGTTTTTTTAAAATTCCGTTGAGGACCCAACTGAGCCAGGTGTCCTCTTAATTAAGCTGTGAATACCGTGCCAAGAACTGCTGGTTCTTTGCATGAAATAGGATTTAGTCCAGGCTTCTTGACACAGAAGGCAACACTTTTTCAAAGCCTGACACAGGGAGAGGTTCAAAATATGACTTCTTATCCTGGCTAAGTTGCCTAGTCCTACCTGCAGCTTCTTCCCATCTGCTGGCTTTGTTCCATCCTCCGCAACTGCCACACTGCTTTTCTGTGTACAAAAAAGAATGAAAACCTTTGAATGCCATTACCACTTCACCTGCTTTTATGGGATCTATAGATAGCTCTCAGACTAATGTCTGTGAGAGTGGGACAATCAAAAGAAATGACTATGTATGAACACTACTGAAAGTGCCAAAGCCATGTGTTTTCCTTAAACCAGTACAGCCTCTGAGGGATGTGGGATTATGCTTGCAGCAACTCAGTGAGGATGTAGGTATCTAGAAACAAACCCACGTGTTCTCTACCTTCTGTTCCTTGTAGATGTACACAGCCCCAGATTTCATCCCCAAACATGTGTATCCTGACTTATCTTCTTTCAAAGGCAGAGTGAAAACACAAAGATGTGAGATGTGTCTTCTTCCAGTGGTTAGCATTACTTTCCATAAAAGTACTCTATTTTTCCCAAGGGTTAACTCCAGCAGCTCTATGTCATGCCTTTATAGGCTAGTGTGACTTCCTTGTAAACTTAAAAGGCGAGAATTTTTTTCTTTAGACTAAAGGGATGGGCTTAGTTCTTTATGATTGGTGATAGACAGTGATGCAGCACTGGCTGTGGGCTCTCAGGACTCCCAGCCATGAACCCTGGCTGAAAGACAGACTAACAGGAGGAAAAAGCACTTTCTCAGTTTTGTGTGGCTTCAATTATCTTTACCACTTTTCCTTTCTCTCCTTAAACTGCATGAAGAGAGTGCCAAGACCAGAAGGGACAAAACATGTTTGAATGCCAGTGAAACACATCTGAATGGTAAAGTGTGTCAGTGCCAGAGGACAGCTTGAAATCTAACAGTCTGCTCCACATCTGGCAGTAGCACAGGCCAAGAGAACTAAGTGGCAGCAGGAGAAGAAGCAGGGGGAGCAACTGAGGGGGAGGAATTGAACAGGCAGACTCAGATCCCAAGTGTTCTGGAGTGCATGTCCTGGCCGGATCTACCAGATTGAAAGGGTAGCTGGCTCTGGCAACAGCCTTCAGATGCTGTCTTTTTGTAGGTAGTCATGTCTTCCTTCAAAAGATGGTGAGCGAAGGGCTGTGGTCTCAAACTTTGAGAACGTAATTACAGCCACAGACCTTCTTGTCTGCACCAGTAGCATAAAGAATTGTGTCTCTGACACAGCTGCGGTTAATACACAGAAACAGGATTTGGGCATTTTGATCTTGTGACAAAATGCTGACTGGCAGCAGTGGCAATGGTTGTGGAAGGCTGCCAGATCCCCTTCTGTGCTGCAGACTGGTAACAAGTGATACCACCAGCATCACAGTAACACACCCAAACTCAAAGTGGGAAAAGAGAGTTTCTTCCAACATCCCTCATCTGCAAGAGGCTTGGAGGTTGGCCATTACAGAAGCCTGTTTTTCTCCCCTCTTTAACAGAGTATTGTCCAATCTTGTTTCCAGACTAACTTGTTCCTAAAAGTGTATATGTGTCTTTTTATTAACTCCTTCACCACCACTAAGTGAACAAAATCTCATGTCTGTCTTTGAAAGATGCTAAGTGATCCCAACACGTTTAATAATTCCTAGGGTATGTTGTAGTGTTCTCTCTCATTTCTTAGAATTTCTGCTAGACTGTATTTCCTTCATTTTATAATCATAATTATTAACCAGTGTCTACATCCTGAGGTCTTGTTTGAGTATGCACTTTGTCAAGAAGATGGAGTCTCTTTTTTTTTTTTTTTGGTGTTCTATGGTAGGATTAATTATTTCCAACTTGCCCTTTGAACAGTAAGGACACCAACCTTTCGCATATGCTCTGCTGATGCTGCCTGCACAGCATTTAGCTTCTTGCTCAGCTCCTCCTTCACCCATTGTTCTAGAGACACATTGTGTTTCATAGTGAACACATATGTGGCATAGGCAGTCAGTAAAAGGAGGCTTTCCCACCAATCAATGACGCTGTCTAGGAAAAACAGGATGAGCATCAGTAAGTCTACAATGTAGAATGAGATGTCTCTAAATAAAGGCCACCATGTCAGGTGTAGTATCTCCCTTGAGAAGAGGGCACAGGTGCCAATGACAAAGAGGATATTAAACACTGCTGAGCCCACAATGGTACCGATGCCCACATTGCTGTGTGAGATGAAGACACCTATGAGGGAGGTGAAGAGTTCTGGTGCGGATCCACCTGCTGCCATGAAGGTGGCTCCAGCCACATCTTCAGAGATCTGCAACTTCTCTGTGATCACTCCCAAAGCAGGAACAAAATACTCATCACACACTATGGCCAAGGCCACAAATACATACATCATGCCAAAGATGTGAAGTACAACCCACCCTTGCCTCCGTTCTTCCACACTGAATAGGTCCTGGGGATATTCTCCTTTGGATTCATACACTGGCTTTTCATCTGGGTAGCTTTCATTGACATTTTCTCGCTGTGTTGTATCCTCTGATGCAGTGATGGGCACAGTTGGCTCAGGATCAATATACACACAGTGCCTTATTTTGGGTGCTGCTGTGACATTGCCTGTTTTGGAAGTCTTGTTGCGGAAAGGCTCCCTGGAGGTCACTTTCACAGGGTCCTCATGTTGGTGTGCAGTGAGAAGTGCTGGAATGGCAGAGGGGCTGAATTGGAGCTGATAGACAGAGAGGAGCGACACTACAGCAAGGAAGAAAAAGATTCTGTTCCGTTGTAGCCGTCTTCTCCGTGGTAAATGCATTTCCTAAAGGTTCAAAAATCAAATCCGTGTCCAGAAGCCACTGAAGACTTCTCTTGATCAGCAGCTTGCCCTTATATCCACCATTGGAGCTTCTAACTGATCTTAAGCATCAGGAGTGAAACTGCATGGTATGAAGTGTAGAATCCTGTAAAGGAAGATCTAGTGTTTAAAAAAAAAAAAAAAAAAAAGTACTGCAACTTCCCATCATTATCTCACAGAGTGATTTTCTGCATTTCAGTAAATGGAAATGGGCCTCAATTCAAGTAATCTCAACTCTAAATTCAGGCTTCTCTCTTTTCATTTTTTTTTATGACGGAAGGCTATGTTGATTAATAAACATAGGGTTAGCTTAATAAAGGTTGGCTGAGATGGTCCAATCTGAGCTGAATTCTGATTCCACCTAATGATCACATCCAGCAGCTATTAAGGTTTGTGTTTTCAATGGAATCACTAGTAACATGTAATGCCAATAATCGGATGAACTTTCTGCAGAAGGGAGGATAAGGCTTCTGTTAAGGAGCCTACTTGTACTCCAAATTGCCAGAAATGAAGAAGCTCTGCAGATGAGCCTATGCTGTAAAGCTTCCGTTCAAACAGACCAGTTATTCACCTAAGTAACCTCAACAGTGGATAAAAACTGTTTGCTAGTTCCCAGTTATGCTGCTCTCTGACTCTTATGACTTGCACTCCCACAGAGAACAAACCAAGAAAATGGTGAGCTTTCCTCTTCCAGTTGGAAGAGAGCAGGAGGAAGGCTTGGTTCTAGTAATACTCAGGGTGCTGTGCATTCATTTTGTTTCTATGACTACATCTTTTTGAGCCCTTCAGTAGAAGCAGAACCGGCAAAGTGGAATTATAATCATACCTTTTATTAGGGGGTAATTAGCATATCTTGCATAATTATTTGAACAGCATTTTAGAAGAAACAAATTATAAATGCTACAGTGACAGAGCCTAGATCTGTGATAGTAGAGAGACTAAGGGCTGGACAGAATTTACCCTTCAGCACTGCTTGGATTTTTCACCTTAGAATATCACTCTTTGCAGATTTTTTTTTTCCTAGAGTGGTAATGTTGTTATTCTTCAGCTGGATGTGAATCACAGTTTTGTAAGCCATTCTCAAAAGAGCTTTTCATGCAAATCAGTTCTCACTTACCCTCTTGCATAACACCCAGTGAAGTAATCAGCCTAAATTTCTTGCAAGACAGGCATTATTATCTTCTTTTAAATAGTTGGGAGGATCACTAAGGCAATAGTAATTGAGGGTCATGGGAGTATCTAGATAAATAGATCACATAAGATTTGCTTTTGATATGCAAAAAGTACATTAACATGCATATTGCAGAGTTGCGTAATACAGTATTCACCACAAATTGTGCATTGATACAGAATAACCTTCCATAATCAAAATGAAAGAGTGAAAAGAAAGACACAGAAACAGAAGACTTGTGAATGCATCTCCCTATTTAAACCTTCTTCAAAGACTATCACCAAAGGTAGGATGAACTGTTAAGAGCTCTCCAGCCTTTCAGCAATATCTGACCATCAGTCTTGTGGTTTAAGCACTTTGTTTTCAAAGTATATTGTCTCCTACAGGTCAACTCTCAGTCAGCTCCTTTCTCACTGGTTGGACTGTCTCAGTCAAAAGATCCCAAGCAATCTTACAGACCTTCACGGCTTACCTTCCAGAAATGCTGTCCAAGAAGATGAGGAATACCAGCAGTTGAGTGGAGTTCTGGAAGCTTTCTTGTCACTTAACATTGGGAGATGTTGGTGCAGAGAGAGGTGGATGAAAATGATCCCATTTTCACTGTGACTCTGCTAGCAGAGTGGTGAGGGGGTCAGGTGTGAAGGACATATTAGTGGAGGAATAGCCAATCCAGTTTAATACCTGCAGTCTCTAAGAAGATTAAGGAGTATTGTATAAATTTGGATCTATATCTGAAGCCAATATCTTCATCTGCTACTACAGATTATTCTAAGTTTGAGGGCAGGTGCTTATTTCCATTACAAACTACAATATAAAAGCATCAGCTCTGAGGTATGTACCATCAGGTATGGACAAGAGCAGGCCACTGCTTGGGTAATTCACATTGCTCCTTCGTGTGCTGCAGTGGTTGCTTCAGGGCAACTTGCACACAGCTTTGCTTTGAGGTACCCTGTTCATCTGACAGGCTGGACAAGCAGTTCTGCTGAGGCCACTTTTGCTGGCACAATCGTGCTCCCTTGGCAAAGACTTCATGGTCAAAGCCCCAATCAGCATGTTTATTACAGGAGAACTGGAAAAAGCAGAGAAGCAAACTGTTTTCTGAATGGCAGCAGTACGCTCAGGCTTTGCAACAGAGGTCACTGATAGCCCTCATCCTTACTCCGTATTTACTGGAATGGAGAAGGAGGTCCCTGAGCCCAAGGGATGTCTTTTCATAACCTGTTCTCCATATACAGCTATCTTTTTTAATTGCTGCAGTACTCTTCCACAGTACTGGCAGCAAATTATAGATTGTTCCTGATTTACTGATGAAAATAATAATATTCCAATTGTGAACAACATCTTGAGTTTCTGGTGCAGGTCAGGCACCATATGCATACGCATTCCTTTCAAAACAGTTTTGGGCTTCATAAGTCCTTATTGCAGCTTGCTTTTTGCAATCAATGTATTTGATGAAGGGTTTTGTTTGTTTGTTTGGGGGGGAGGAAAAAGCTTCTGGATGAGTGCATTTAAGGTTTTGGTCACTTGTTTGATCCATTTTGCCATTTGTAACATGTGCTGCAGCAGGGCTTTCTAATCTGCCTTGAAGTTCACTGTGAAGTCACCAGGAGGTGCTGGCTGTTCCTTGGGCACCTGTGGGAGATCTACAGATACAGTTCTCATCCTCAATGCTGGGAATGCTCGATTTCTGTGCTTAGTTCTGGTTTGAATTCCTTCTGACCATGTTTGAATTCTGAAAGCACCTTTTTGTTCAGTCTGCTTTAGTCCCACAGAAATATCTGCTTGCAGTTTCTTGCCATAAGAGCTTGACATGAGTGTTTGCAACACCTTTCGGACCTGAGCTGTTAGCAGAAGTACAGAGCTCAGCCAGGTGTTTCAAACAGCACTGGGATGCACTGAGCCCAGCGTGATCCCACCGACCCCCTGACATCTGGTGAGGGAACAGCTGTTCCTCATGATGCCTCCATCTCTGCAGTCCCTTGGCATGAGGGGCCATGTCTCCTTGCCCTCCCTGTCTCACCAATGTCTCTTTAGAGCACGCTTTTCCCTTCCTCACACTTCTGTTTCTCTCTTGGGCTTTGTATATGCTCTCAGACCTCCCCCAGGCAGCAGCATGTGACTTTTTTTTGGCTATGAGTGTGTTTGGGTGCTGCCCCTGCAGTTCTTCCTCAGAGCGAGCTGCATTGAGGCCTTACTTGGGACACTGAACACCTCGCTTTGTTTGCCATGACTGGAGTGGGGCCGGTAACATTTTAAACATGAGGCAGAATTACCACAGGGCTGTGGGGATGTGTTGGAATCAACGCTGAGGGTGTTTGTGGAATTGCTTAGGTACCGGGCTCAGCATGTGCGGGGTTAAGACCCCACAGAACAACCTTCGGGTCCTGAGAGGGCTGCGAGGTGGGCCTGAGCTTCCCTCGCCACCACTTGAGGTGCGCTGGGAGCCGTGAGGAGCGGCCGTGCAGCCGCGGCCCGGCCCCTTCTCGCCGCGGTCCGCCGTTCCGGGGGACGCTTATCGCGGCGGACCCATGGCGGCCCGGCGGGCTGTGGTGAGCGCCGCGGTGCCTCCGTTCCCTTTTCCGCGGGCACCTCCCGGTGTTGCGGGGACGGCGACCGGGTCGCCCTCTCAGCCCCGTGAAATAGCCTCGGGTTGGGAGCGGGGTGGGCTATATGGAGAGGACTCGCTGGGGAGAGGGCCCGCTGGGGGCCTGGGGATTTGTCCCCGGCCCGCGGGGTGCCCCTGCTGCTCCCCCCTTTTCCCCCCAGGCTTAGCTCAGGCCGCACACCGCTTGCAGGCCCTCGCAGCCTCCCGGACGACGTGATTCCCGTTCATCTTCTGATTTAATTTGTGCTAAACCCACGTTCTGGGGGTAAAACAGCTGTAGCTTTCTTTTCTTCAGAGGAGAGGACGGGTATGGGATTATCCTGATAGGGTCAGGGTAAGATGTGCCATTGCAGCTGTATTCCAGTAACTGTTTGCAGTCTTTTTGTTCCTTCTCTTAGTGAATTGCTGTTTTCTGCTGTGGTAGCTGAGAAGAACAGCTCATCATGCCGACAGTGGTGGTGATGGACGTGTCGCTCTCCATGACACGGCCGGTGTCAGTGGAGGGCTCTGAAGAGTACCAGCGGAAGCACCTGGCAGTGCACGGCCTGACCATGCTGTTCGAGCACATGGCCACCAACTACAAGCTGGAGTTCACAGCTCTGGTGGTGTTCTCATCACTCTGGGAGCTGATGGTGCCCTTCACCAGAGATTACAACACGCTGCAGGTAGGGTTTGTGAAACCTGAGCGCAATAAGTTGTCAATGTTGTTTCAGAATCACAGTGAAACGATGTGATTTCATGCTATCCTATATAAGTTATACCTTTGCAGGTGATCTCTCAAGTGCGGTTAAGTAAGTTAAAAGCGGAGATGGAGAAAACCAGGAGGAGAGGGCTGCCTGAGGAAACTTGTATATACATCAGTGGTTCTGTGATGTTCATGTTCTTCTCTGTAGGTGTTGATTAACTCTTGATGTAGGAGGCAGCAGACAGGAACATCTGAAATGTTTTTGAGTCAAGTGATCTGGTAGAGTGAAGATGCTTTTAACTGTATATAGAAGGTGAAAAAGAGGAGAAAGTGATTTTAGGCCTGGTGGCTATGAGAGGGAAGTTTTGTATGAATGCTGTAAGGCACCAGAAGTCTCTGAGTCCACTCAAAATAATACATACAGATCTGGTTACCTGTATGCTGTTAACTCTGTTAGACATTGCTTCAATTTCCAACTGTCCTGTATCTTAAAGGCTTTTTATTTTCTCCCTAATACCTGTGTTCACAGTGATTAGTTCTAGTTCCTTCAAAGTCAGCCGTCATAGTTCTCTCAATATATTGTTCACTGTTTCTTTTTTAACTGTGCAGGTCACATATAAGAACATGGCACTTTCCATTGTTTTGTAGTGCAGTTGTGTTACAAACCAAAGCAAAAGTACTGACTTGCCAGAGAACTGGGAATAACTTTTTCAGGTTTCCTGTTAGAAATATTTTACTCAGCAATGGCCAATCACTTGTTTGTCTTTATAGGAAGCCCTGAGTAACATGGATGATTATGACAAAACCTGTTTAGAGTCAGCACTACTTGGGGTTTGCAATATTGTCCAGCAGGAGTGGGGTGCAGCAATTCCTTGCCAGGTATGACCGATTTTCACTGTTCTTAATATCTAGCATATTCGTAGTGTTCCCTGGAAGTTGAAGAAAGTAAAGTGAATGCAACTTGATAACTTGGAATACTCACACCACTCAGCTACTGGTACCACAGAAAGACAAAGAATTATTATTCTAGATATATCTGGGATATTAACAGAAAGTAGTGTTTATTATAACATTAAGCAGCAAAAATCCAGATAGTTCTATGTTGAAATGTGTGCTAGCAGAGAGAGAGAAGTGTCTGGGGACACTCTATCACAGGTGTTCTCTGTATGTTATAAAATCTGGCCCCAGAGCCCTCTTTAGGAGGCTTGGCTTTTGATCGGGATGCAGTCTTCTGTCCCAGGAGCCCTGGTCATTTTGGAGGGAGTACAGTCATGTATGTGGTAAACTTTGTCCTGTACCTGATGATTTCTAGGGCTTGTAACAGTTCCAGATCTCAGGCAACAGCATGGAGTACTGCTGAGTGTGTGTTGATCTGTTTTCTCTCCCTAATGAGTAATTCTGGTGTGCATCTGCTTGCACACTCCATCCAGCCTTAGCAGCTCCCAGCATTCTAAATTTGCTGCCTCTGCTTTTTGGCCTCAATTTTCTGAATTTGCCATCTCTCATGGCAAAATCTACTGTTAGCCCTCAGTTTTCTGAGACAGTAAGAGCCTGTTGCTCTTTGGATCAGGATTTAATTCAGTAATTTTGTAGCTCAGTAGGCTGGGAACATCTCTCAAGCAATAGTCCTTTAGGACTAAATGGAGGTGGAAGTTTATTGTCTAGGCAATACTTTGTAATATAACCAGGATAAAAGGCACCTTGGAGAAGCAGACATTCAACACAAAGAACTGGAATGATGTAAAAGCCAAGCATGGATTAGTTCCCAGCAATTTCCTCTCCTATTTATGTCTTTGTTCATTGTACTGGAACTCCAGGTTATTGGGTGATGAAAGGCAGGGGGGGAATGTACTGTGCAGAATTCTGTAACAGTACAAAGCATTGCTGCTGAGCAGCAGATCAGATGGTTAGTGGGGAGTTTAAGAGAGAGTAAAAATCTGGCTGTAACAGATACACGCTTTTTTCAGTTGGATTTGATTTTCCTTACCTCTCAGCCAAAAAAACAATGCCTGCTGTTGCTGTGCTGTTTTGAAAGAGGAACTGTGTACTCCTCTGGAAATGACTGGGTCTCAGCTGAGTGTATGTGGTTTTGTTATTTGGGGTGACCTGTTAGGGCAGATTTCTACAAGAAGTAACTGTAGACTTGCCATAAAATGAAAGAAGGTGCATTTTTGCCTTCTGCTACAGAACATGAGCATATTGCAGCTGTATTTGTTAGCAAAGAATTAAAGTAATGCATACTATGTTATGAATGGTTACTCCGGCCTGTAGTCGAACTTGGGCTGCCCTCCAGCCTCTGCAAACAATTGGTCGTGGTTGGCTTTACCTTCTGTCTGAAGGTAAACCTGAAGCTCCTGAGTCCACCAGCAGCAGGCTGCTTTTTGGCTTACACTTAAAAATGGCAGTGCTCATGCAGACCATGGTGTGTTTCTACCTATAGAATTTGAATTTTAGTACATTTCACCATATTAAGGCTAAAATTGTGTGTTTATAATCTGTTATTTCTCATTTATGTACCTGGAAAGTTTACTCTCAATTCCTTAGCAGTGGAATCACATGGTAGGTAGGGGTTGGCAGTATAGAAGTGCATATTGCTAGGAAGGCTGCTGAAATGTGTCAGTGTGTAGTTGCCCTCTACAGATAGGAACATGTCCCTGCCTCAAAATGCTAATCTGGCCTCTCTCATTCAAGGTTGTCCTTGTCACTGATGGCTGCCTGGGGATCGGCAGAGGCTCCCTGCGGCACTCACTAGCTACTCACAACCAGCGAAGCGAAAGCAATCGATTTCCATTGCCTTTCCCTTTCCCTTCCAAGCTGTATGTCATGTGCATGGCAAACCTTGAAGAGGTGATGTCTTTAGCATGTACCTTCTTTGTTACACTGGTTAATTACTGTTCTTATCTGATATAATAATTAGATTGGCACGAAGCACTCTTTGATATTCTTGAGCTTAAAGCTTAGTTGATGTTCCGTGTTTAACATAGTTATTTGGTTACATTTAATGGTGGCTTATTTTTTGAAGATTAGTATTGCACTCATAAAGTTGCCTGTCTTTATTAATCATATCAGTGTCTTCTTGGAGAATACTCTGTAGTTTCTATTTATCTATTTATGTTGTTATCTATACTAAATGTCCAATTAAATTCCTAAATAAATGACTTATGTTGCAGAGATGCTCAACACTTAAAACAGCAGAATTATCTGGAAATTTGAATAAGCAGAACTCTGAGTCTCCAAGAGAGAGTGCTCGAGCCAACCTCTGTCCATTTTGAGTGAATATACATCTTTGAAAATCTCTGTAACAGCTTTAAAAATCTGCAGTAGTTAGAATTCTGATAAATACAAACGTTTAAAATTAAGCACATATAGATTAAAGTTTCTTAACTTAGGTTTTATTGATAGCTTTGCTTTTATATTGACAGCTACGCTGTCACAGATAGAAGGATTTCCTACTTAGGGATTCAATAGATATTTCATATTCAGGGTCTCTATCAAGATTGATTCTCTCTATTAAGCAATGGGTTGAAGTACTGTTTACACATCAGTTATTAGTACAATCTTTGAAGTAAATCTATACTGATAACTTGAAGTACTTTCACAAGGATTCTCTAGAAACTCAAAGAGAATTATATATCTTTCCTCTCATAAACTGTATTGTCCTGAAGGAGCTGGAGACTTAGAATTACCAATAACATGATGTGGTATTTAAGGCATTCCTGTGCTCTTGAAGACTGAGAGCTTCTGTGATGGTTGATTGCTTGAACCTTGCTTTTGAAGGAGAACTTAATGAGATAAAGCAATATATTTTATGTTTCTAGTCCAAATACTGCATCTGCATGTAAATGCAACATAAGGAGTATATTTCCTAGGAGGCAAAGAATATTGCTTTATGCAGAAAAGAGTAAGGTAACAACATTTTGCTGTGTTGTTTACATTCTCTGAAAACATGTTGGTTAAGAAAAGTCAGAGTAAAATAAAACTTAACCAAAACATTTTGCTTTGTTTGTACAGCTTCAGAGCACGGATTCCTTAGACTGCTTGGAACGCCTGATAGACTTAAACAATGGGGAAGGGCAAATTTTTACCATTGATGGCCCCCTTTGCCTGAAGAATGTACAGTCTATGTTTGGGTTAGTAGACAATGTGCCTTAGTGAGATTTCCAGTAAAGAAAACAAATATAATATAAAAAGAATGGATGATACCTGATGATCTCATTTTTTTCCTTGTTCTAGAAAGCTAATAGACCTGGCTTATACACCATTCCATGCTGTTCTCAAGTGTGGCCACTTAACATCTGATGTGCAAGTATTTCCCAGACCAGAACCTTTCATTATAGATGAGGAAATAGACCCAATTCCTAAAGCAATTAATACAGGTAGCAATTTTTTTTTTTGCTTTTAATTAAATACATTTGATTTCAACCTTTTCACTATTATATCTTATCCTGTATAGTTACTGTTTCACCTGCTTTCTTTTTGTAAAGATCAATCACTGATGATGTGGTTTCTTGGTATGTTTGGCACCAGACAATTTTGTGTTTGTCTGGCAACATGGTTCATGGATAACTGTGTGTTTGTGTTGGAAATGATGTATGTCATGATATTATATATGAATACTTATGTTTTACTATTGCAGTGAAGGTCAGGGTTCTGCAGTGCTGCCTTAGTCACTGCTTCAGAAAATCAGTGGTGTAAAAAGCAGTGGTGTTGAATTGGCTCTGAGTACATTCAGCTGTCTTAAACCTGTTGTCTCTCCACAGATCTAGAAATTGTTGGTTTTGTAGATATAGCTGACATTTCTAGCCCTCCCGTCTTATCCAGACACTTGGTACTGCCTATTGCACTTAACAGAGGTAAGCAAATTCTTGTACTGATAACTGCTTTAAGCTTCCCCTCTAATGGCTGTGGTGATTTTGTTGAGAAGGAAATGTTATGCTTTCATTCTTGGAATGATTTCTTGCTGTGAAAAATCTGATCTGAATAATGTCTAGATTGCTCAGTTGTTCTTCAGCATTAATTGCTGCTCATTGAGTCTAAGTATATATGAATCTCTACAAACAAGTTGTGTAGGCTTCAAGAATGATTGAGCGTGTTTGTGGCTTGCAGCTACTTGTCTGCTAAGAAGGGCTTCCCAAGTCCTTTTGTCAAGGTCTTGGAAGGGAGTTAAAAGAAACTGAGATTTCTTTTGATAAAGAACATTGAAAGCACCAGGTGTGCTTCCATCTCTGCATTAGCACTCTTAATCCTGCTAGGCCTTTCATTTTAAAAGATATTAACAGTTACATCACAGCTGTATTCCAATTGCTAAAATACAGTAAGTTTCTCATAATGACCACTCTTTTGGTCATTATGAGAAACCTTTCTCATAATGACCAAAGTGAAGTGCCTTTGCATTTCACTTCTAGTTTCTTCAAAACTTTATTTGCAGAGTTACTTGTTAAATGTGTATGAAGTTTTGTGATCAGAATGGAGTAGAATAATCATGTAACATTATATTGTCACTTTGTCCCAACAGTTAACAGCCATTTGTTCTACAGAAGTGTTTGTTGAAGGTTGTGTTGTTGAATAGAGCTGTTATTATTCAGTTTCATCCAGCTGAAGCAGAAGGGTTTGCCAGTCACTGCCACTTCTGGCTGCTCTTCTTTGCTCCCTTGTCTGGGATTACCTGCCCTCTCATGAAATGGGTTGGGTAACTTAAACAAAAAAAAACAAATAAAAACATGAATCTTGATTAACACAGCTTATTTTCACTGACACAAGCTGTGGAGTGATTGTCTAAAGAGCTCTGTGAATAGATCAGAGGGCGGCTGCAGCCAGGTGGCTGGGAGATTAGGAAGTGCTAGTAGTCTCTTCAGCCACTGCTGCTGTGATAAGCACTGGTGGTGCGTTCAGAAAGTCTGATATTACAATACCATCAGTTCTCATAATAGCTTGAGCTTAGGAACAACAGCCTTTCCTAAGAAAGGAAGCCACTTTAAAAAGTATATTTGCAGAATGGTGCTTTGGGTTGAAGGTTCTTCATGGCAGAGGATACGAGATGGTGTTGTGGGAATAGAAGTAGTGTGTTTGAATTTATGTTGTCACTTTGTTTGCTTTCCTTCCCCAGAAGGTGATGAGGTGGGACCGGGGATCACAGATGACACTGAAGATGAGAATTCCGCTAATCAAATTGCTGGGAAAATTCCCAACTTCTGTGTTTTGTTACATGGGAGCCTGAAAGTGGAAGGCATGGTGGCTGTCGTCCAGTTGGGGTATGGAGCTGGATGTCTGCCTGAAAGATCTCTCTTACTTTGCTCATTTATGCTTCACCCTCTACAGAACTTGCATCACTAGGCAAAGCCATGGATTTTTAACTGTAGACATGTTTCTGCCATTATTAATTACAAATAGTGACTCTCCACACAGTGGAAGAAAGGCAAATTCTGTGTTAAGACAGTTGGAAAGTGTTCAGACTTTGGGATTTGCTCTTTTCAATAGGCCAGAATGGTATGGGATGCTCTATTCACAAGCTGATAGCAAGAAGAAATCAAACCTCATGATGTCGCTCTTTGAACCTGGTCCTGAGCCCCTTCCATGGCTAGGGAAGATGGCGCAGCTTGGACCTATTTCAGGTACTGGTCACGTTCATTGGGGTAACTTTGGAATTGAGCATTTTCTTGCATGAATAACCTTGCCAGACCTTACTCATTAAGTCTTTTTATTTCCTTTTTTCTTCCAGATGCGAAAGAAAATCCTTATGGAGATGATGACAATAAGAGTCCTTTCCCCTTGCAGCCCAAGAACAAGCGCAGCTATGCACAGAATGTTACTGTGTGGATTAAACCAAGTGGCCTCCAGGTACAGATTTTGGACTTGATGTGTTACTGTAATCAGCACTAGCTGTCTCAGCAGCAAAATGGAGTCTGTGTGTGTCTCATCCACTTGATGTAATTGCTTTATTGCGTTCCTTTCATTTCTATAATAACTGCCTCTCTAAAATGCGATGATTAAAATGCAATCAGAAAGTATAGCTTGTTTAATGAAAGCTGCATCTGGCTTCGTTTATTGGATTTAGTATAATTACTGCTTGTTTCAGTCTGTGTGAGCTGCAGTCTTGTCAGTGGTCAGGATTATTTATCAATAAGTAGTTGAGGACATTTTTCTGCAGCTTACCCAACAGTTGACAAGATCTTTTCTTTCTTTTCTGCAGACTGATGTACAGAAAATCTTGAGAAACGCACGGAAACTCCCGGAAAAAACTCAGACTTTCTATAAAGTGAGTCTTGATGCAGGGCAGCCTGAAGTTTTGATCCATAGTGATAGTGGTGCATCTGACCAAGGAGCACGTACTGTCTGTGTCTGTGGGGTGTTCATTCTGTGAAGGGCTTGAAGAGCTCTGCAGAAGCACACATTGTTCTGTAAAGAGACACCTTGGGTCCTTTTTATGGACTAGTTAAAGTGAGACAGGGAAGTCTGGTTTCCTGCCATCACGTTTTTTGCCAGGGTGACAGACATGTCATGTTTACAGGTGACCCTTATGATCCCTGCTACTTTGATGGTGAACTTCAGTGCAGATTTTGTGCTTTTGTCCAGAGTCACCCTGTTACTTTGACGGTGAACTTATGTGCAGATTTTATGCTTTTGCCAGGCAGAAATAAACTGAGGGATCAAAGAGAAATAAGAACATGAGTGTTGATCTGAACCTGGAAGTATATCCTCTGTTTTTTCTACAAGAGAAGCAGAGAAGCAAAATTCCAGGCACTTTTGGCCGTATCATAAAAACGCGTAATCTAGGCTGTAGCCAGAGGTAATTGTTGTTCCTCTTGTAAGCAAAGTACTGAAGCAGTTTATTATTGTAGTCTCCACAGACCTGAAGAATGAATACACTGCCTAAATGCACACAAGCACCCATCATAGTTTACAATGAAGAAAAATACATATTATATTTTTCTGGGCACTGTGGTTAGAAGCAGCGGTCGGTGAGGCCCAAGTTGGAAGCCGCTCCCAGCAGGGGCACAAACAAAACAAGCACACACAATAGCTGAATGCACAGAAAGGAGAAGTGGGGAATTTCTAAGAAGGGATAAAGGGAAAACTAGCTATTTGCCTGTGCCACTATAATCCTCAGCCCTGAAGCATTTTCTTGTCGTGAGCAGCTTGGCATCTTGCAGCAGCTCTACTGAACACGGGTTATTTTCATTTAAGTGAGTAAGCTTGTATTTAAAAAAAAAGAAGTGTAAATATATATCATTTTAAAGCCACCGTGAGCCTTTGTATAAAGGAGTTTTTGTTCTTTGCAGGAACTTAACCGTTTAAGAAAGGCAGCTCTGGCCTTTGGCTTTTTGGACCTCTTGAAAGGTGTGGCAGACATGCTGGAGCGGGAGTGCACTCTGCTTCCTGACACAGCTCATCCCGACGCGGCGTTTCAGCTCACACATGCTGCTCAGCAGCTGAAAGTGGCAAGTACTGGGGCATCAGAGTACACTGCCTATGATCATAACATTGCTCCACTGCAGACAGACTTTCCCACTACCAGCACTGAAAGAATGTAAAGTCTCCAATTTGGGAACTTCTCCAGACTAAGACTCAAGTCACTCAAATTTTTTTGTCCTGTCTACTTTCTAGGGCTTCTTTAATTACTGGAACTTCCTATTATAACAGGGTCCTTTACTTGCATTAGTGCTCTCCAAATACATGTAGCTAGTCTGTGGTAGCTTCAGTCAGGCCTGGAAACTCTAGAAAGTGTTCCATAGTGATTGCTATGTTGGATGATGGGTGGAAGTTACATGTAAGGAGACAGAGAACACGGCATCGCACGCCTCAGACTTTCTGTGGCTTTTAGCCTTCCCCAAACGTTGTTGATACATAAATGGTATCAGTGGTAGAAGAGTCCTAAAAGGCAGCTACTGTTATTTTACAGATGGATTGGAGTAGTCCAGAGAAAATGTGTGAGAATCACTGTACAAAATCAGATACGCAGCTGATTTCAAGGTGTTATCACTCATTGCTAGTCTATATGGCAGTAATGAACATCACTGCCAGTGCAGTGCTTATGCTTGTGAAAGTAACTTAATCTTTTGAGACAATTTTTTTATTTGTGTAATTTTAATAAAAAGGAATTCTTAGGAAAAGTTTGTTTTGTTCCATTCTCGTAGCAACTTTGCTGTGTGCAACCTTAGGCATGCACATGCCTAAAACATCGACTTGGTGAAGGTTAGGCTCCATCTGCTTATCATCAGAGTTAAGTAATAAATTATACAGCTTACTGCATTCAGAGAAAGAGCAAACAACTGAGCTGATGCAAAATCTGGTTGTAAATCTTTATTAATAGAAACACATTCTTCCTGAAGGACTAAAACTCAGTCATTTAAGATCCATTACAGCTCGTACTAGGTACCACAATTTCACTGAGAAACATCATGTATGAGTACATACAGATTTTATAACAGAAGTTCAAATGCCCAGTAAAGAAATTAAAAGTGTGAAAGGGATCCCTGCTGTTCCAAGCCAGCTAATTCAGTCTTTTGATGTACTTCAAACACATGTAGAGTGTGTACTGTAGTGAAATAGTGTGGAAATAATGCTCAGCTCTTGAGAAAGTTACCTGCACTCTTCTCTGCAAGTGAGCCTCAAGTATCTCTAAAGAGAAGTTGCATCATGCCTCTTGTTGACAAAACACAATTGTGAAATGCAGTGTGGAGTTTGTATCAGTTCTTTGTTACAGTCTCTTTATAACGCTATTTTCCTTCCTTTACAGTAATAATCACTGGGTCCATGTCATAAATAGTAAGCTGTTTGTTAACTTTAAGTATAGAAAATAACTTCTGGGAGGATTCATATCATTTCACAGTAGAAAAAGATAACACAAGTAATAAGATGACACTTCAGCTAATCTCAGCTTCAGTGCCTGATCTGGATTGCTGGCATTGCTTGCAGTACCCTGGGGACAGCAGCAGCTGTGAAGCAGCTTGTTTATAACTGTAATTTTTCTAAACTGGATTACAGGGACCAAGAATCAACTACAAGAGGCTAGGTGTGAGGAAGGGCACATGGAAATGAAGTCAACTGAAACAAAAATTTTCAGGTGAGAGAGTACATGACCTGGGATGTGAAGGGAACAGCTCTTGTTTAAAGCAAATGCAGAGGAAAGTGTCCCTTCAAAGCCTAGGTGGGATCTCCCTTACTGAGATATATGGCATCAAAATAATAGATTATTTGTTTGACCCACCACTCCATCCCATCAGGGAACAGCCAAGAAAGTGTATCCACAAATTTAAATGTGCAGCTGATAAAATAAAATAGAAAGACATTCTTGGTTGCTTTTCCAAGGCTAGAAAGGAGCTACAGCCCTGGTAGGAACTGTCAGAAGAGATCAGTCTCCCAAGGCAGCTCCAGATTTTTACTTTGCATGAATGGGATGGAGTTCTTCTGGGGTTCACATGCTAGGAGAAAGCTGGTACCTGTATTTCCTTGTCTCCTTACGTTTCAGTGCTGACATTATCAATCAGGAAAGCACTTCTGACCATGGGACACAGTGACAGCTTCCTTTCCCTACTGATGCTACAGGTATACAGGTGTTGGTGTGGTCCACAAAATGCTTCTATTCTGTTCAGACTAACCTAGAAGGAGATTAAACTGGTATGGTAGTACTTCATTTGATGTCAGCTACTTACAGTTTTAATTCTGCAACATCAGTATGCTGCCTAAGAAAAGGGCGTGTGTGTGCTGAGCAAGTTTACCCCAACCGTTCATAACACCCAAACACAGTGACATCAGGCTATGCTCCTCTTACTGTCAGGATGCACCCCAGGAACAGCATGGGCCAGCTAATGGCATGTCCCAACATCAGAAGCCCTATCTGCATGCAATACTGAAAGAGCAAATATCCAATTAGAATATAAACACTATTTCTATTTAGTGTTGCTCCACCGTTTCTAAGTATATTATATGCAGATAATAGGATTTCTCCCTAATACCGTAGTTGATAGGATACGAGTTTAAATGCAGTTGTTCAATGGTAAATGGCATGCATGCATTTGATTGAAAGGGAACAAAATACAGCATATGGGAATGTTACCTGAATTCACTATGAAATCATGAATCTAGTATGATCATGTAATTTTACAAAATTCTTTACAGTGGATAAAACCGTAAGAATTAGAGGCTTATCTTGTCATTGAGATAAGTTAGATAAGAAAGCACTGAAGTCCTCCTTTACTTCATCTTTCTCTTCTTTGGTCCAAGGTGCTGTTTCCTTTGCTTGTACAGATATCGGAAGTTTACAAATAACCCTGAAAAAGAATGAAGTGTTTAGGTAGGACATCTCTGCATCACTTTAAAGCTAGATGGCTTTAATTAATTAATTAAACAAAAAAACCCACAATAGTGTAATAGTGTATATAGCACTGAAAGCTAGTGCTAGCATTTTCTTGTGGGATTAGGTGGGTTTGTCACTTAAAAATCTGTGCAGAGCTGGGAAAGGGTCAAACAGGTGTTTCAGTCAGTCTCAGCTGAAGGTGTTCTTTAAGCAAGGTCTGCAAGGGGGAAACCTAATGAAAATTCAGTTTAACGTTATAGATGAGATGCAGCCTCCCTGACTTCAGTGACTTCCGGATACGTAGACATACTGGCTGCATATACTACAAAGTTATCTTACGTTTAGGAAGCATAACAAAATAAACCAGGTATGTGAAACAACATTCTTTCTAAATACACTACCACTTAGACAGACTTCTATAATTGTTTCCTGCAAAAACATGTCATGTTATAGTGCAGTTTAGTTAAACATTTGAACAATACCAAATTTAAGAAGAGTTCCAGTAAATCATTCTGAAGCTCAAACAATGTAAAAGGGTGAAATTAAGCATACTGAGATTACAAATACATGTAAAAATTATACTTTTAACTCAAATGAACTGTAGATAATGCTGCTAACTTGTTAATAAGCACTTCTCCTTAGGGGCAAGCCAGTGCTAATTGTAGCTGTGTTCCTTTCTCTCTGACAAGTATACAATTGAGCAATGAGGATGGTACTTAGCCTTGAGCAAGTTCGTGTTGTCAAGATCTCTGAGATACGAGAATTTCTCTTTCTTAGGAAAAATATACTTAATCAAAGGAAACTGCCCTTTCATTTTCAACAGTGAGAAATACAGTTAAATATCTTACCCAAAAACAAGGCTATAAGATACATCTGAAGCAAGAATGAAAACTGGATTGTGACGTTCAGTGGATTTGGCAGTCCCAGACTAAATTTTCCTGTTTCACTGAAGATGGGAATGGATTGAATGAGACAGACAGCTGAAAGCAGAAAACCATGGTTATCAAACACAGGTAAAATGCTCATTATTTTACTTGTTAACGTTTGAATCAAGGCTGTTTAAGGAATGTAGTATAATGGTAAGCAGCTACATCAGGCAGTAGAGCAGTTTAGTTAAAGAAGTCTAAGCATGGTAAACTTGCCTGGCAAGACACTGTTCTATTACACAACCATGTAGCCTGCAGGGCCTGTGCCAGCAGTGGTTACCACGTTGAAATACCCCCAAAAAGGAAAGAGGCATGGTTCCTTCTGTACTAGGAATTAAGCAATGCACAGCCTACTCCTGGCTCACAGAAGCAAGCTCTGACAGGTATGATTGCAACACATTTTTTGCAGCTAGATGCTGAGCAGTGACAGGCATTTTAAAAATTCAGATGTTAAGACAGAAGAGTTCACTATAAAGCTCTCTCCCTGGGCTTAAAAGCTGAAGGGGAGCACAGCCCCATTGGGAAAGCTTGTCTCAGAACAGGTTAGGATGCTTTTATAGGAAGAACTGGCACCTGCCTGTTCTGTGCTAGTGATTTACAAGATAACTGCAAGGTCTCTTAACCTGGTGCACACCCCAGCACGACTGACCAAGCAGATGTAGCAGACAAAAGCAAAAACAGCACTTTAGATCATCAAAGGGGAGTGAGCGTTGTCTTCCTGTAACGCCTGCATGGTCTGCAGTGCACACTTGGTCACTTTGTTCCACTAGCCTTTTGTTGTCTTTACCTTCCTCTCCAGTGCCCAAAACGATGACTTCTATTCACATCAAATTCGAGAAGTGTTTGCTTCAGTAAGGGAGATAGAGATGCTTTTATCTGATTCAGCCCAAAGCACACATCTACTTATTTGCTGCACTGTTCTATTAGTCTTTAATCCAGCAGCCAAACCAAAAATGGAGTTATTTGCCCAGAATTAACTTCACTTATTAAACTTTTTTGGGCATACCTTCTGCCAAGCCGCCTAAAGGGTAGAGAGGGATCCAGCTGGTGTAACGGAGCCAAGTTAGAGGTTTCCATTCTATACCCATGCATGAAAGCATGTAATAGGGATACCTGAAGCCAATTAAGTGTGAGAAGAAACAGATATTGTTTAAAATAGAAGCTGCTAGCAGAATTAAGTTTGCATATATCTGCAGTATAGAACAGTCAACGTAATTCCCAAGTGACAAAAGAATAAGCAAAAACTGATTGTGTGGCTCTTGAAGGACTCACCCTTATTTGGCAGTTTACATAACAAATGCTATTATTCTGACCATTTGGATGAATTTAACTGCCTGACTTGTTGAACAGACTTTTCAAAATATTTTCTTTGGAAAGAGAAGTAGAGCACAATGCAGCTCACTTAATCATAGCCTAAGCATGCTTCAACTAGAGGTCCAAATTTTCCAAAAGAAAGCAACGTGTTTTTTCAGGGCAGTATTACCTTTTAGACTTCCATATTATCCTAGCTTTTGGCTGTGACAGCCAGCGTCTAAAGGGGATTTTACTCTCTGGGGCCAATCTCTGTGCCAGTCTTCCAAAAGATAGAAAGATCAAAATCTTCCTTAAAGGTTCTTGGAAACAACCCCACTGTTCTGCACACACCCATTTAAGGAAAACTCGCACAGACCTGAACAGCTCGATGATGCTCCAGAAATAAAACAAGAAGAACACCACAGCTTTGCTCTGCATTTCCTCTAAGCTTCCAAGGACAACAAACAAAATAAAGTTTCTTCCAAATACCTGTTTAAGGAAAGCAAATTATGGAACACTCACACTCTTTAACAAAAGAGCACGTCCTTGCTTTCAAAACTACGCAGATTATCTACTTTTCCAGTGCAAAACAGTTCTGTACTCAGTGTTTAATTATGCAGCTCAGCAGACACCTCTGATTTTTAAGCACACCTTTCTCTTCTAGGTCCAATGCAAGGGACCTCATCTTAAGTCATTTAACCTCACTTTTATTCACAACAACCACAACCGGGATATAAAGGGGGAATCAAATCAAAATCATTTACTTTTTGCCAGCTGATTCTTTCTTTTGTTGTTCCAAATTATCATACTTAGTTGACAGAAGACAGCCTCCCACAGCAGAGTATGGGAAGTCTGGATATCTGCCTCTTGAATAACAGATTCTCTAGTTCAGTGACAGTAAGACTGTATTGCTTAGAAGAAGTAAAATACATATTGACTTCAAACACGGGAGGAGCAAGAAGAACCTTAAAATACTACCTGTATTACAGCAGGAATCAGTGGTGATCTGACTAGTCCTATTAGTGAATTCAGGATTTCCATTAATGCCAGGGTCTGACAAAAGTACATCATGTCAGCAATAGTGTGAAACGTATCATAGAATGAATCTGTAAGACACAGCAAACTGTTTTAAGGACAAACAGCTTTTCATATGCAGGAAGCATAGCTTTTGATACCTCAGCAGAATGAATTATTTTCACTTCAAAACCAAAAGGTTCTGCCCAGCTCATTTTCAAAAACACCAATATTGCAGTAAGCAAGATACTTTCTTCCATCTGATTTCTTCAGATGTAATGTTGGTGGAGTACAAGCACCATTCATTAGAACACACACCTGTCATTCCAAGTAGAGTATTTTCCTATCCTTGAAAATGTGATGGCTTTTGTTGTGCACTTTGGCGATGGATTTACTACTTTATTTCCTTGATATGACTTCCTTTAGACTTTTATATTTAAAAACAACACCCTGAAATGTGATAAAGTAGTGCTTATTACTTGCCTTTTCCTAAGATGAACAGTCGTACTGTCATGTTCACAAAAATCCAAGAGAATCCCAAAAACTGTACGAGATTATACATTATTAAGTATCCTTTCTTCAGGTGTTTGAAAGCTGAAATCAATAATAAATGCATCAGATGAGCAGACTACAATGGTAAACACTCCTGCAAACCAAGCTTTCTGTGAAAGACAGCTTACAAAAAGGGGAACTATTGATTGTGGCAAAAGAGTAGCTGTGTGCTTTGTGAGTTCTGCCTGCTTTTATCATCTGCTAGAACAGAATTCTTGTTAGTCAGATTTTTAAACTCCTTAGAAACTGCAGGCAATTTTTATTACATTTCTAAATTGCTCATAATACAAGGATCCTCCTCCAGCATGCACCAAGCCACACAATGAGTGCTCAATGAGTGCACTCAGTGAATGCTCCATGAGATCACAACCGTGAGCAACAGAAGCCTTCTGAACCCCCATTTCACACACTAGAAAGGCACAGTTACTTACGGTCTTTTGGGACTCTGGATTCTATTTTCATTTTGTTAATCTTTTCTTCTTCCTTAAGATGAAGGATAAGGTTTTAGCGAGCGTTACTGTAATTAGCAACTGATTTGTTAACTACCCTACTGCAAAGCTAGTAGGTTTAAAACTCCGTTAAGAAGCCAATTGCTAGAGGGCTTAAATGTTCACCTGCATAAAACAGAGCACGTTTCTCATCCATAATTAATGGTAATGTAAAAGGTAGAGGGTGTTAACTGGCTATACAGCCTTCCCTGTATGTGGTGCTCTAACAGTTAGGTGCTTTTGCTGAAAAAGCCAACTGATTTCTGTGTTTGCAATTATTACTGTTTCTTAGCACTGTTCCCTGAAATGTTTCACAGCCCACAGGAGACCTGACGGGAACTGAATACATCAGTCCAGGCTCCTCCTGCCCTTCACAGCTGCTTCTGTTGTTGCAGCAGCTCTTTCGCCTGGGTCTAGGCTTGAAAGAGAATGGCAGTATTTGTTTTAAACCAGTTAAACAGAAATGTAGTCTGTTCTGCTAAAGTGCTTTCCAAGATGGGCTTTCACCCTCCTGCTGTATTAAGCTGCTTGAACTTACCATATGGTGGGAATGCATAGTCAGAGCCAGCCCTGCGGCTCAGGAAACAATACTGTGGCAGTACACATGGAAACAAGTCCCTGCTTTCTAAACAAGCAATGCCCAGGACTGGCGTCTCTGATGTTAATCTGACCCTCAAATGGATCAGCACACAGGACTGCTAGGGTGTAGGGCAAGAGGTGCAAGCCTTCAGCTGCAGGCATCAGCCAGCGCTGAGCTACTACACAGCAATCCTTGCTTTGTAACTGGCAGCACAAACCCTCTGAGCCCACAGGACTGACCTTCTCCTTCAGTTCCATTTCAGCATCCGATTCATCTAACCAGCGATCGAAGTCCGGAGCTAGGAAGAGCGGGCGTTTCTCTTGCTTGGTGAGTCTCTCCCACCAGCTACTCTCCTTTTTCTGCACAGTGATGTTGAGCTGCCTTTGAGTCACCCTGCACACGGGCTGGGGATAGACACAAGAGTACACGTCAACAAGAGCCCTAAGAAACAAGCTCCAAGACTGAGCTGAGACCTGAGCTTTCCCCACCAACAAAGCAGAGGTGACATGGATTGCTGCAGCACAGGCATCTCTCTGCTGCCCAAGACATGCCATGGAAACCAAGGGAAAGGTGAAGATGGCGACAAAGATGGCTATGGGATTTGTGATTTGATGACCAGCTGGATGGCCTGCCTGCACTGTATAGCACTATTCCTACCACAGACAGTTAGCACAGCCCCTGGGGCTAGCAATCCCACACAAAACCTACAGAATGTGGCTTTAGGCATTCCCGTGTTTCATGCTGTGAGCCACCCACTTTCTCTATCCAGCAGTAAAAATACGGCTAGCGTCAGTCACAGGTACGTCTCCAAAACAGGGAATCCCACACAAAACCTGCTCTGGTGAGAGGAACAGCCATGACCTGCATTTGTAACTGCATGTTCCCCCAGCACTCCTCTCTGTCAAGACTGGCTCTGTGCTCCTAGGACATCTGAAGGCTGCAGCTGTAATTTACGGCACAGGCTCTGTCCCTCACTGATGGCCACCCTCCAGCCTCCTTGCCAAAGCAGCAGAGCCAAACCATGGCTCCTGGTGTGACTGCAGGAGTAAGCAGCACAAATCCTCTGCTGGGAGCAGAGCCTGGAGTTCTTCCATGCCCCGAAGTGTTTTGAGAAACGAAACTAGATTTCACAGCCACCTACGGGAGTTTGCTCTTCCAGCCAACCTCTCTCCTATTGGACTGCAACAGCAATTAAAACAATGTTTTGCAATAGGACCTGCAATGTGTCCGTACTGGCAACCCAAGGAATTTGTACAAGCCAGAAACACCAGTTCTCATGAATTTATTTTGCTGGGCTGTAAAAGCAGCCACACTGACACTTTGTACCATGATGTTCCCCCTCCTCTCCAAGGCATAGCTGCATCAGACAAACTATTGCAAGCATCTCCCAATATCTTGCTGCTTTAAATCCCTATAAAAACTGTAACTACTGGATAACAGCTATGCTATGTTTAAGGCCCTGTTTCTATCGAGGCTCACCCAGTGTGATGAGCTGCATTAAGGCAGGATGGTGGCTGAGCACAGCAACCCAGGACTGCTGTGGGTGGCATTTAGCAGTCAGTCACCAGGAAAACCCAGCAGCACATTGTGGACTTCATGCACAGCCATTCTCCTTTCACGCTTCTCAAACAAACAAGCAAACAAACAACCCAACATCTTTTTCTCTGCACAAGTTAGAAGAAAAAGAAATACCTACTTTAGGCTCGACCGGTTCTAGGAACTCAATCTGAAACTCGTAGATGTTGTCTCCTTTGGCACCATGACCCTGAGCTAAAAGAACAAGAGCAGATGATCAGCACAAAGTGCCTAATTAGTCCCACACACCTTTGAAGTACATCCGACACAAAGAAATATTCAGTGTCGTTTTTACAGTGCCTTCCCCTGCCTCGCTGGGAGGGAAGGTCAGGGAATCACGGAATATCCCATGCTGGAAGGGATCCCAAAGGCGAAACCCCCGAGGCGTGGAGCTGCAGGAACCAACGGTGCCACAGCTCCGCAGGGCGCTGCTGGGGGTCCCCACAGGCTGCTCGTGCCCGATGGAAGCCGGCTGGGAAAGCACGGCTGGGAGCGGCCCTGGGGGCAGTGCCGAGTTTCCTTTCCAGCCGCGCACACCGCCAGCTGATCGCGGCGGACACGCGTGGCCGTGCCCTACCAGGTGCCCGCTGGGGGCTCGCCGAGGAAGCGGCATTCACCGGGATAGAGGGAAAAAAACGACCAAAGAAATGACCAATCCGCACTGAGGGCAGCGAACAGAGCGTGCTGCCGGGCCGGGCCAGAAGGGCCTTTACCGAAGGAGCTGCTTTACCTTCCAAATGGGGCTGCGATAACGGACACAACGGGGCTTTGTGGGCTCTGCGCAGACAGACAGAGGGACGCGGAAACGTCCCCCACATGTAAATGCGGGGCGCAACGCTTTGCCTATGAGATAAAACGCGGCCCGCAGCGGCCGCAGCCCTACCTCGGAACCGCAGCACGTTGTCGGCGATACTGACGTCCGGGTTCTGCAAAGGGACGAGTTCTGTTAGAGACCGCATTACCGGCAGTTCCGCGGCAGCCCTCGGTGGGCCCCCATCCCGCTGCCAAACCCCGCAGCGGAGCCCTCTGCCCGCCCCATCCCCGCTCCCCGGTACCGATACCGGTACCTTCACATCGCTCAGCTCCACGCGCAGGTACAGCTCGCGGTGCCGCTGCGCCCAGTGCACGTGCGGCCGTAGGCTGCAGTCCGCCATCGCGCAGCCCCACCGCGCCGCTCCCCTCCCGAGGCGGCGGGGGCTGCCGGTGCGCCTGCGCGGTGCGCGCGGAGGTGTGCGGGAGGGGCGGGGCTCTGGGTGCGCGTGCGCGGCGCGCGCGTCACCTCAGAGGGGCGCTGAGCTGAGGGAGGTGCGATGGTGGGAGCTGAGGTGGGCTCTGCACTGTGCGGTCGGACCCGTGTGGCCGTGCGTCCGTCCTTCTCAGAGCTCTAAGCCGGCCCTAAGGCAATACGTGTTACCCTCTGCCTCGCTGTGAGGGCGCCGTGCTCAGCTGTGTGCTTCAGCCCGGGCCCTGAGGTGGCGGCAGTGATGGCGGTCCTGGTGAGAAGGCCGAGGGCTGTCGGGGAGCCGTGCCGCTGCCTTAGCCCTCGGCTGCTTCACACTGCTCTGTGCTGAGTGAGAGGGCTGTGCGCATCGCGCCGCCCGCCCTTTTCGACCCCCGCGCAGCCTGGTCCTCCCGGCCAGCAGGCGGCGCCCTGTCTGCCCACCCCTCCGCTTTGCGCGGCGCTGTCGGGCTGGGAGCCGTGTCGTTTCCTCCACGCCGGCAGGGGGCGCGCGGCGTGGCCGGGCAGCGCGGCGGCCCACCTGGCGGAAGCGGAAGCGCCCGGCGGGGTGGCTGGGCAGCATCGCCGCCGCGGAGCGCCGTGAGTAGCGGGGTCGGGCGGGAGTCGGCGTTCTCGGGGACGCCCTTTGGGGAGCCGCCGGTAGCACTGGAGGGGTACCGGGTCTGGAGAAGTTGGGGGATTTGTCCCCGGGCTGCCCAGCTCGCTGCCCTCGGCCGGCCTGCCCGCTTCACCCGGTGGTGGAGGGCTCCTCCCGGGCTCTCCCCGCTTCCTCCGGCCGCTCGGGCAGGCCCGTGGCTGTTCGCCCCGCTCGGGGCCTGTCTGCCCCTCCGGCACAGCCCTGCGGTGCGGTAGTGCTGGAGCCCACCCAGAGGGACAGTGCGTTCCGTGGCAGAACGAGGCAGCAGCGATCTCGGGCAGATCTCGCACTAAGCCCGGGCTCGTGTCCCGTTGCTGTTTGTGCCAGCTTGCTTCTTAAGGCCGTTGCTCTTCGTTTCTTGTCTCTTTCCTTAGGAGGGGTGTCTGAGAAATAGGTCAGGTTGAGGCGTACCGGCATCTGCGTGTAGGTGTGGAAAGGAGATTTTTCTTTGTTGGAATTCTGTGAAGTAGCTGAAAGTTATTTTGATTCAGATTTGAAGCCTAATGCCCAGTTTTTAGCTCAGTCTGAGCAGAGCACTGCGCTGTGTGTGGGACTGGGCTGGCCTTTCAGTGTTTCGAGGTTTAAATTTTGATCTGTTTTTGTGTTGTAAATGTCTTAAGACTGAAGAAGAGCCTCCCTTTGTTGTGTTTGGATGTGCAAAACTGAAAACATGCTTTTGATTGAGACTTGCCCTGCTCTGCTTTTAGTGTTTTGTGTTAAAATGGGCCAGATCCAAGTTGCATGTAATCTCTTCCTTTTATCTGTGAAGAGCAGCAGGAGAAGCCGGTCCATCAGGGAGCTTTATCTCAGGTAGCTGTGCTGGCCAAGCCCATGCCTTGAAATTCTTTGGTCCTTTAGTGCTGTTTGCTCAATGCAGGTGCTCTGTTTTTTATTAGCATCTCTGGCAAGCTCAGACCAGGAAGCTCTGCCTGCGTGTCGAACAGTTGTGCAGCCTTTCCATTTTATATATAGAAAAAACAAACTGCTTTTGAGGACTGACAATCGTCACGCCTTGCTGTCTTTGTTAATGAATTATGTGTAGGAGTTTATAGCTGGGATTCTTTTGGAGTTGCACTCAGATCTTGGATTTATGGTTTCCTACTGCCGAATCTCTGGGCTGTTTTGTCTAGCTTAGATATTCTTTGTAAAGCACGGCTAACTTCAGGAAGAAATATCTGCTAACTGAACAACATGTTCAGGAGGATGAGATGCTGCAGGTCATTCAATTTGGAAATTGCTCATTTCACTGTGTCACCTTCCTCTGCGGCCTCACACTTTTGGAAGAATCTATTCAGAATTTGTAATTATATGCTTGTAGATGATATCATAGGGATGGTATTGCTAGACCCTTCACAGCTTTGTTTGAAAGGAGAAATTACAGGAGAATGATGGTTGCCCAGCCCCGTTGTGTATGGCCAGTTGGTTCAGAATCAACTTTGAATACTGTATCTGCTAAGCAGTTGGCTGTCCCAGCTCTTGATACAATCCTAATCAGCCTTTATTCTGATATCAGTGTATCAAGCTAAATTTGCCATTCGCAGGGTGGAAGAATGAAGTATAAGCTTAACAGGGAAGGATTTATCCCCTTCATGAACTGAGCAGTTGAGGAGTGTTAAGATAAAGAGGCAAACACCACTAAGTCTGTGTGGATCTATGAAATTATTAGTCTTGTTTTGAAGGGCTGATCAATGACAGCCTGTTTTCCATAGCAGAGGTCTGTCTCCTTTTCCTTTCAGATTTTCCATGTGAAATAGCAGGTTTCTCATAGCATTTTTGCTGTGTTATGTGTTGGGAGTCTGATGTGAATTTTGGCTGAAAAGGAGCGCTGACCCTCTGGTACTTTTTCTTTTCCAGAAACATGCAACATGGCAGCAGCCATGGAAACTGAACAGCCAGGCCTTGAAGTCTTTGAAACCGCAGGCTGTGAGGAGCAGGTGCAGAGAGAGGAGCAGCCAAAACCAGAACCTTTCTATGTAGAGAGACATTCCTGGAGCCAGCTTCGGAAACTGCTCACGGATACACGAAAGTATCATGGGTATATGATGGCAAAAGCCCCACACGACTTCACATTTGTTAAGAAAAATGACCCTGAAGGACCTCATTCTGATAGGATTTACTATCTGGGTAAGTTTGCTGGCGCAGCCCGTGTCTTGACTAGACAGTCACTGCAGAGGTTGTTTGGATTTAACTGTTCCTCAGAGCACACCTGATTCCCTTTGGGTTGGTCCCCAAATGCCTTGGCAAGAGCTATCAGAAGTCTGAGTAGCTCTGAGAGAGCTGAGCAGGAAGGGGGCATTCAGACCTTCTCCTAAAGGTGCATCATCTTTGAAACATAAGCTGCATCATGCTGTGTTGCAGCCAGGGGAAATAACAGAACAGAACTTTTTGAATTTAAAAGCTTATAAAATAAAAAGATCCCCGACCTTCAACAAGACAAGCAGCATGTGGTAAGCCTGACTGTAGTTCTTTGTTCTCTGCCTTCTCTGTGACTTGCATTTCTGAAAAGTGGGGACTTCTCAGTGCAAGGCTGCATTGTAGAGACTGTCAGTGCTTCCTCTGGTAGGAACGTCTGTGAAGCGGTTTCTCAGCATCTTTTGAGCATCTCAGCACTGGAATTATGAATAGGAAGATGATGTACTTTGTTTCTTTCCTTTTTGACAACAGCAATGTCTGGGGAGAATAGGGAGAACACGCTCTTCTACTCTGAAATTCCAAAAACCGTGAACAAAGCTGCTGTCCTGTTGCTTTCATGGAAGCCTCTCTTGGATCTTTTTCCGGTGGGTCCAGATCTCTTTCTAACATCTTAGCAACATAGCAAGGCTTTGAGGTTGCACCTATAAGTCGTTACTATGGTCTTAAACATTTTAAGTTTCTCTTTGTATTTGGTTAACTCTGCAGCTGTCTCAAAAACAGGCATAATTTTCTCTTCAGTTTTTGGAGCTAAAGCCTGTGTGCGTCATGAAAGCTGTGTATATATGGTTGATTTCTCCTTTGACAGCAGAGATTGCAAGTGCTAATTTGCATCAGATTCTCTGCTGTGAGATCCTGGGCATTGTTGAAGGAGCCTGTAGTCTCCTATAATCACTGTCTTGCAGAGGGAAGCAATGAGTCCCCCTGAAGACCTGTCAGTAGCTCTGACTCATTCCGAAGCAAGACATCTCTTTTCCACTCCAGGACGTGTGTCCCGTTCTCACCTCTATGCAAAACAAGCTGCACAAGTCTCCTATGCACCATAGCAGGCTGGAGGAGGCAGGACATTTCCTGTGTGGAATTAAGTGTATTGTTTCCCCATGTTATTTCCTGAGGTTGTCAGCCAGACGTAAAATTCATGCTGTGCTTTCCTCCCACCAGACCAGTCACCGTGTATCTTTGCAAAAGTTTGCGAAGGCTGTCCTACTCATTCTAGAAATAATAGACCTTCTGTCTGATCTTTCTCATACGAGTGTACACTGGAAATAATACCAGCCTCACTAAGGGAGAAGTGGCTCTCAGGTTCGCAGTTCTGTAGGATACGGTCAAGGACTGCACCTACAAGTTCTCACAGCAGAAGCGCAAGCAGGAGTGGGCTCCTGGCTGTCAGCAGGATTCTGGAGGAGGAGGGTGTCTGCACAGCCATCTGGTCTTGGAAGCTTGGCGTGCAGAGATGCTCTGACAGTATTGTAACAAATGCAGAGCAGAGGTGTTGATTGTGCTTCTCTGCCCATATTCAGGCCATCCTGGACTATGGTATGTACTCTCGGGAAGAGGAGTTGCTACGGGAGAGGAAGCGAATTGGCACTGTTGGGATTGCCTCCTATGATTACCACCGAGAAAGTGGCACCTTTCTGTTTCAGGCTGGGAGTGGAATTTATCATGTAAAAGATGGAGGCCCTCATGGATTCACTGTGAGTTTATTCTTCTCTGTCTTACACAGTGCTTTCTGCCTCTGGCTAGAAGCTCCTTTGTTTCTTAGTGAAAGCACAATCTGAGGTTCAGCTATTGCTTTACTGACATAGCAAGTTACTGCTGCACTGGAGGGGCAAGCGGCCTTAACCAACCTTGAAACATGGAGAAGTCCTCCTTAGGGATGGACTGCCATGATTACAGAAACTTGGATGGAGAATTAAAAAGAAATGGTAGAATCTGTGGTGGCAAGGCAAGTCACTAGGTTTTCTGATTTTTATTTATTGATTTTTTTTTTTTAACCAATAAAAAGGGACATGAAGCCTGTGATGCTCTCTGCTCTTCCATGTACTCAGAAGTCATATCAGAGGCAGCTTTTGTTTCCAAGCTGTGGTTTGGAGGTCACTGTTCAGCAGTCAGTACTGTATGTGTTACAGGATTTGGCTGTAGAACTTTGTAAACAAGCAGCCTTTAGTCTTTGCTTGTGCTGATGCTGGATTTCAAAGCTGAAACCATTTCTTGTTGATACAACAGATACTTGATGTTTGTCTAACCCAGCTGTCTGGTGGAACTTACTGTATCTCGAGTTGGTTTTGGAGAACAAAATTACTATCTGTTCTGCCATTTTCAGGGGCTGCCAGGCTTCTGTAGGCAAGCTGCCTTCTGATTTGTAGTTAATCCTCAGCACTGGTGAAAGAGGTCTTGGTGGAACTGTTAAAGATGGTGGAAGCACAACTTTCCCTATGAAAGCATCTGCTGATATTTTTCTGTTTTGAAACTGTATAGATTGCTCTCTCTTGTAAACCTGCATGTTTGAAGTCAGCAAGCACATTGCTGTGGTCGTAGAGACCTTCTGGTAGTCCAGTTCAGTGACTGCTTCGTTACTTACTATTTTTCTTCTTTCAATCAGCAACAGCCTTTAAGACCCATTCTGGTGGAGACCAGTTGTCCAAATATCCGGATGGATCCTAAGCTTTGTCCAGCTGATCCAAATTGGATTGCCTTTATCCATAGCAATGACATCTGGATATCTAATATAGAAACCAGAGAAGAAAGGAGGCTAACATTTGTGCACAATGGTAATTCATCCTGAATTAAAATCTCTGCACCTCCTCTGCACTTGTCCTTGCTGCACTGAATTAAGTGATGGCACTATGTTTTCTTCTGAGATCTGAGGGAATGGCAACTGTTTACTTCATCTGGGATTTGGTTGTCATGTTCTGTATGTATCCTCCAGTGCAAATGCTGCAGGATGATTCTTTTCCCGGTTCCCCTGGGAAAGCCAGAATCTGGCAAAATGAGTTATTGGTTGAATACATATGGAAAGACTTCTCCTGAATCACATATTTTTTTTTATGTACTAGAACAGTCGTTTTTGTGTGGAGTAGCTGTGGGTGGAATAGAGCTGGAGGAAAGTTTCTGTCAGCGAAGGCAGGCTGCAGGGCTTTTTAGAGACAATATCGGCAGTTACTGAATAGCACTGTGGCTTCTGCTGGTGCCCTCATACTCAGTCACTTAGGTTTGCACTTCTTACCCTCTCCAAATCTGGTTTAGACATGTATCCTAGAGCAGGGGAAATGGAAAACTGTGGGTAAACCGCTTCTTAAAATCCATTGCATTTTGCAAGTGAAGCACGCTCCTCGTATTGAAACTGTATCATTTAATTTGTAACCAAATTAAAATGTTTGACGCTTTACAATAATACTTGAGCTTATTTAAAAGTTAGTTATTAAAATATTATGTAAGTACATTAAAAATAAACTGTAGCAATGACTCCTTCTCAGATGATAATTATTTATGGAGCGCTGCTAAGTTACCTCCAGGGTAACAGGAAAAATATTGAAGCCCTATGGATAGGGTTGAGATGTTATGTAAGTCTCTTACTTTTGGTCTGTACAGTGAGTGAAATGCTGATATTTTTTTCTGAATGTTGGTACTTTTGGTGTCAGTTCTCAGAATTTTTTTGCTTTAATTTCCTCAAAACTTGTGGTTCCAATTTGCTGAGCTCAGGTAGAGAGAACATTTTCTTTCTTGGATGAGTGCATGGAAAATTGAGAGACTAATTGGGTGGGAGTAAGAAAGGAGGATGAGGCTTTCCTTTCCTAAAAGAGGCTGCTGTGTCAGAGAGAATTAGGTCTTCCCCAGATAAATCAACAGAGTGGGGTGAAAGCAGTTCCGCTGAGAAGCCAGATTTACGGTCATGTCATTGTTCTCTAGAGACTGAAGATAGGCTGTGTTTGGGATAATGCAGAACTGATTCGATTCTGCAGTACATCAGGAACTAATTCTTTTGTGTCTTTTTTTTTTTTTTTTGAGAACTTGCCAATGTTGAGGAAGATCCAAAGTCTGCTGGCGTGGCTACTTTTGTGCTGCAGGAGGAGTTTGACAGATACACTGGCTATTGGTGGAGTCCAAAGGCAGAGCCAAGTAAGTGTGTTGGACACAGTGTCTGACAGGCACAAGTAGTGGCCCCCATGCTGTGCTGTCCAGGGAAAGTTATTTCTTCTCTTTACCCAGGATAGGAACCTTATAGTTCGAGAAGAGCTACAAGTGTCTGCAGTGGTGGACATTTTAGGGTGCCCTCGTTAGCCCAGGTTACTGGGGAAAGAGACTTACCTTCTCACAGCAGTGATAGGAATTGCATGAGACTTGGTGCATTTTGTATAATGAAACAAGAGTCACAGACATTCCTTCATCCTTTCAACCTGCGCATTCTCCTGAGAGAGCACTGGTGTCTGCAATAACCAATTTTGAGAGTTGCTCTGATCAGGAAATGTTAATTCCTTTACAGCACTGAATGGGGGTAAAGTTCTTCGAATTCTTTATGAAGAAAACGACGAGTCAGAAGTGGAAATTATTCATGTCACATCACCCATGTTGGAAACGAGAAGAACAGATTCCTTCCGGTACCCCAAAACTGGTGAGACCCAGATGACCTTGCATTTCTGTTTATGGGAGATGCTTATTTTATTCCACGTGCCTTATGGGTTATGGGCATGACATGTAGTCCTTGAATTAGTGTTCAGGTAGTGGAAATGTATGTGGAAAAACTTCTGCCCTGGAGGTTTGATTAGTCACTAGTTCCTGTGTTGACTTTACAGCCATGAGGTTACTAAGAGCTCAGTCTGGGTCCCTCAGAAGTTGGCAGAAACCCTACCTGATTGTCGCTATTTTGGAGCTGCTGTCTCAGGTCCTGGCACAGAGAAGCTGGTTCCTGTTACAGCCCAGTGCCTCTGAGGGAATAGCTGCAGAATGATAGCATTTTGGTTTTCTGAGGGGGAGGGATCCTGCTGGCTGCTGGCAGTGCTCTGCTAGTTCTAAGAGTCTGATCTCCATGAATGCTTTTGGGCTTGGAAAATTGTGCTTGCTTACAGACTATGAGGGAAAGCCTCTGCTGTCATTTTCAAACAGTGAATGATGTGAAGGCTTCAACATCAAAGCATATCAAGTGCTTCTGGAAAGGGGCAAATGAGACTCAGTGAACTGCTCAGCAGGTCTGCGTGTGGTGTGCCAGGTGTACAGGGCAACTTTGAGCAAGCTGACCCTTGCTCTTCTGAGATTTCGCTGCTGTTTTTGCAAGGCGTGTTGACCACATTATGAAAGTAGTTCATTTTTTTTCTTACTCCCAAAATTTTTTTGTCTTTTTTTATTATCAGGTCTTGTAAATTCCCTAATCCTTTGGCAAAAGTTTTCTGCTTATGATTCTGATTTACTGCTCCTTTTAAGGAGCAGGAAGGCCGTGTCAGCCTGCAAAGCAAGAGGTGACTTCATGTTTTCCAGTGCTAGGGTACACTTAGATTTTGTGAGGGTGTTTTATTATACTGTTATTAAGTGCTGGATCTAAGCAGTGTAGGAAAATCAGGCAGCCAAAGCCTGAATGCCTTTGAAAACAAACAAACTGTGTTTTAATCACTGGCCTCAATTTCCAGTCAGAACCACGTAGGCAGTAGCTTTTTTGGGGCTGTTATGAGGGCAAAGTTTGAGGTGGTTTGTTACCAGGAAGAAGACGAGTACTTCAGTAGGCCAGCACTGTGGCTTAAAGCGAGTCACTTCACCTCAGTATGTGAGTTTTTGTGAGTTGAAGTGAAAGCAACATTGAGAATACTAAAAGTATGTGAAAGCTACTAGATGGGCTTCTTAGATTGACACAACTTAATTCTTTATACTTCACCTTTGCTGTGCAGCAGTCCGTGACACTTAGCACTGCAGGTGCTGTACATCTGTGTTGTTCAGGCTTTGTATAGAGAGTTAGGTTGATTTTCAGTGTCCAACACAGTAAAGTATTGCTCCACTTCTTATTCAACAATATCAGCCAAACAGTAAACCAAAGCTTGCTTTGCTGTCCTAATCACTCCTGAGCATTTACTTCCAGGTAGTACGTGCATGCTTTGTCTGTGAGAGAGAAAACTGACTGACAGTAGTATGGCTCTTGATCAGAGCTCTTTGTGGGATTACATCCACCAATTCTGCTTTGTGTCTGTAGTCTCCTTTTTTCCCTGCCTGGTTCTCTCATGTGTGCAAGTAGGCTATTTGATCAAAGAGAATTCTGCTCTTTGCCTGTTCCAGTTCTGTACAAATAACAGCCCAGTAATCCACAGTTCAAGCCTGCCCTCTTGGAAGCAAACAGTTGGTGTCTGACTGCTAACATCTGTTTTTATAGGTACAGCAAATCCAAAGGTCACTTTCAAGATTTCTGAAGTGGTGATCAATGAAGAAGGAAGAGTAAGTTCCATATTCCCCTTGTTTCCCAGATACATTTGATTTCTGTGACTCTTTGGTAAAAGTCACTTTCCTTTTCAGTATAAATGAACTTTCTTTGTTGTGTTAACGCCTTCCCTGGAGGCAATGAATTTGGCCCGTTCCTTGCAGATACTTGATGTCTGTGTGTTCAACAGTGTTTCTCAAGACTGTTTGATGAACTCAGCTGCGGAGCAGAGTATTTTAGGTGTGAATGGCTAGACTTTGTTACACGATAGATGTCTTGGTAGGTTGGCTGCGGACAATGGAAAAAATTGATTGCAAAGAGAATATATCACCTTATAAAAGCATGAACATATGGAGAAAGATGACCTTTGCTTTCACTCCAGGAATTCTGAACAAATGCAGAAATTTCCATAGGCCAATCCAAGGCTTTGGACAATTGGGAAATTAATCTTACCAAACAGATACAGTAACCTCCATACATTGTTTGGATCCTCTCTGCTCCTGAGCTGCTTCAGCTCATTGACACTCACCTGCTGGGACAGCAGCAATGCTGATGTTAACCGGCAGTCAGGGAAAGCTGTCAGGATCCTTGGGGTACCACTGTGATTTGTCCCAGCAGGGACAAACTGCAGAGCTGCATGTCAATTAGAACCATATTGATAACTGGATGCCATGCAGGATATTCAACATAGAGCAACAAAAACACTTTACAGAACAGCTTGCTACAAATCACCTTCCCTTTGTATTTTACATGGGGAAACTGATCATTCAAGTGACTTATTCAAGGCATACGATGGATTTGTGAGCAGAATCTCTGTTCCTCAAGTCCCAGCCCTCGCTGTGCTGGTAATGAACAACTATAGTACCGTTCTGGTGTCTGGCTACAGGTGGGGTGAATGCCCTGTATTGAAAGGACTGAACAATCTAAATTGCATAAGTTGCACAGGAAAAGTCTTCCATGTCCAGACTGTCGTCGTGCATGAAAACTGATTGTGTGGGTTCATCTCAGCGTCACTGAATTACTCCTTTGTCAACAGATTGCAGATGTTGTGGATAAAGAGCTAGTTCAGCCGTTCGAGATCCTCTTTGAAGGAGTAGAGTACATTGCTAGAGCTGGGTGGACGCCAGAAGGAAAATAGTGCGTATGTTAATCCTGTCTCTGCTTAGAGGGTTTGGGCAGTGCAGTTAGAAGCAGAATGTCGTGGTCTTTGTCTTCCTCTAGCTTAAGCCTTCTTTCATTTTTCCATTGCTGCAACATTTGTGTAAAGAAGGTGACTTCTCCAGTCCTTATCTCCTTCTGTGACACCTGGCCCTACTGCTTTGGGAATGGGCACTCACAGCCCTCGATGTGCGTGTCCTCTCAGCATCCCTGTGAGAGAGAGTGCAGTGCTATTATCCCCATTTTACAGATGGGGAACTGAGGCCCAGAGAGGCTAAGTGACTTGCCATAGTCACACGGGAAGTCTATGGCTGAGGACAGAAATGAGCCCAGGTCCCCTAGGCTAGCGCCCTAACCACTGGACCATCCTTGCTGACCAGACTTACTGATCAGAAAACCTGCTGTAAGTTCTACTGACATTTGCATGTCATTTTTAACCCTGTAGATGATGTAGTGCGGTGTTTCTAACTCACCAGAAGCTTCTCCAGAATTGCACTTCTCCAGTTCTTGAATCTAAAGATTTCACTTTTTTTATTTTTTTTTCAAATGTGGAAGAAATGCAGGGACACATTTGTTCCATTGTCTTGCTTTTTTTCAGGATTATTATTAGAGCTACATGTAAAGTCATCAGAAGTATGGCAGGGTCTGCTGCCAGTTCATTTAGGTGCCAGTATTACTCTCTGCCAGGTACAGATTTAAAACATTAATATTTTGACGAGTATCCTCAAACATTAGTTATTCTTCTTCGTTATCCCCTCTGATTTTTCTCTTTTCTTTCTCCCTTAAAGCGCAATCCAAATCTGGGGGAATAGAATTAATTAAACTTTTCAACCACCAGTGCTTATGCAGTATTGAAATGAAGAGAAATAGTTATGAAGAGGTTTGTTTTTGTGGGTGAGATTTTACATGTGGCTTTTTTACTTAATCTGAACGTTCTTGACTCCCCCAAAATGCCTAGTGATAAGTGCTGCTTTTGAAGTTTTTCAGATCTCTCTAGTGCTCATTGTTGTATGTTATTTTCTCTAATATCTGTCTTCTCAACAGCGTCTGGTCCATCTTACTGGATCGTTCCCAGACTCGACTGCAGATAGTCTTGATTCCCCCTGCATTATTCATCCCAGTAGAAGATGATGCAATGGAAAGACAGAAACTTATCGATGCTGTACCAGATTCTGTTACACCTTTAATTATTTATGAGGAAACAACAGACATATGGATAAATGTAAGAATTTGAATTTCAGTCTTGTCTGACAGTTTGTTGTTCAAGGCCCTATGTGGAGCACTTGGGCAGTGTCGATGTTGCTGTGCTGTGCTGCCTAGGAGAAGATTCCTGTTGTCCAAGGTCTGTGCCTGTTCCTAGCAGGAAGCTGCTGTAAAGGGCTCATCACATTTAGAGGACAAAAAGATGTGTGATGTGAAAGCAGAGCTGCTTTGCTTGAGGCCACTTGGTGATTAGAGAGCTAGGAACAGAGCCCAGGACACTGGTGTTCCAGGGTAGCCCCATTCCCACAGCGTTACCCACTGTCTTCCTCCAGCTTCTTTGTGCAGTTGTTCACCAGGAGCAGTCCCAGCAGGTGGAGTATTCTTCAGCCAGTGAAGATGTATTTAGATGATAGTGGGGAAACATGTCTCAGGAATCTGCTAACAGTCACTGAAAATCCTCTGTAACCACGTATATGCTGGTGAAATGCATTCCTGTGTAGTGTGTGTGGAGCTATTCTACAGGGCCTGAGCTCTGTGAGACTGCACACTAGCGTGTTAGGCTCACAGTGTAGAAAGGAGTGCTGTTCTTGCTTGTGCTGATCAGTATCTCCAAAGTGGCATCCTGTTGGGGGTGTACCAGGGTGCAGGAGAGCCTGAGAATGTCAATCACTGGTGGGTAGTTGCATCTTTCAGCAGAGAGTGTGGGCACAAAGCCTTCCAGTGAATGTTTTCTATACAATGAGCGCTCTGTAATACTGTATTTTCTTCTTAGTAGTAGTGTGCATGGCTTCAGGATGGTGCAGTATGTTGTCCTTTCTCCATTATTTTTCTGGCTGGAGTTGTTTTTGACTGGCAGCACTTACTGTGCATATAAGTGCTTCTGATGCTTCAAATGATTGTCACTTGAAGCAAGGGTTGGCATCTTTATGACTGGGAAGATGATGTCAGTTCATCGTTCTCTAAATAGCCCTTCATGGGCTTCTAGACAGCACTGGGCAGAGGTGGCCACCAAACCCTGTCTTATTTTTGGTTGGCCCTTGTATGCTGTCTGCAGAGCTGGACCCACCTCTGTATACAAGCTAGAAAGGCAGGCGTAAAAAAACTTAATTCATTCTGTGGCCAGGATATAGACTATCAAGAAGCCTGGAGCTGTGCAGTATGTGGCTGCTGTTTGCAGACACCTCCTGGCTCTTATGCATTATTTGTTCTGCCAGTAAGAGACACTGTGCTGCAGCCTGCTGGTGTAACCTGTGCTGGGCAGTTAGAGGTACTTATGTGTGACTTTAGTGCCAGAGTCCTGCTGATAACACCAACGCGCTGTTCTGACTCCACAGATCCATGATATCTTCCACGTTTTCCCTCAAACCCATGAAGATGAGATAGAGTTCATTTTTGCCTCTGAGTGTAAAACAGGATTCAGACACCTATACAAAATTGTCTCAGTTTTGAAAGAGAGCAAATATAAGCGGTCATCTGGAGGACTCCCTGCTCCAAGTAAGTGAATTTATTCTCTTGCTTTAATTGGGCACTTGCTGCTGACTGGCGAGGAAATGAATGTCTTTCCAGGTGGCAGAAATCGCTAGAAACTCCTGTTGTTTTCTGAAAAGCACTTCACTGTACAGTCATTCCTCTTGAAATTGTGCGGGGGTCATTCTGTATGCAGCATGCCTCAGTTTTAACCCTGCTTCTTCCTTGATGACTGGAGGTAAAACTGTCAAAAAATCAGATGCCAGATGGGCTTCCCTGTGGTACTGTGAAATGCACTTAGTTGACAGGATTGTTTACTTCCTGACTGCAGCAGGTTAATCATTATAGCAATAACATGGCTATCTCTGATATGAGGGTCCAGTGCATCTAGTAGAAATGCATTGGTTCGAGTCTTGGTTTTGGAAGTGAAACCAACGTAATTCCTGTCAGGCTTTACAAGCAGATTGTAGCAGAGAGGCTGATAAAGAGCACAGTTTGAACACGCTGTAAAAAGGTCCACAGAGGGCCTCCCTGTCTGAGGGGGCCCACTTGTTAGTCCCTTTAAAATGAACATATGTGCTTGGCAGCAAAACCAATGATATGGCAACTATTCAGAGAATTTCTATCTGCTCTTAAAAACAGTCGTGGTATTGCTGTATAGACAGAGATGTTAGTAGGAGAAAATTACTGACAGCTGTTGCAAGTGGAAATGCAGGAAGAGTAATTCCAAGCCAAAAAAAAAAATCAGTGCAGGGACCACAAGGACCATGTGCTTCCAAGCTGCAGTCAGAGTTTGCATGGTGGAGCTGTGCACAAAGCTCCTGGAATGTTTCTTCCACAGTATGTGCTCTTTCATTTACAGTTTCATGCTGTGATGCTTAATTTACTTGTTGTTTGTTGAAGGCACTCGCTGAGCTCTGCATGCAAAAAAGTGTACCTAATTTTACTGTAGGTCCTGGTTTTGTGCAATTGTTGGTGTGGGTTTTTTTTCCAAAAAGCATTATATTGGGTTCGTTAGATTTCTATGAATGTATCCAATTACTTTTTCTTGCTCAATCTCCCTCATTCCAAGGCAAATGAAGCCATTTTATAAAAGCAGAGCTGCTTCCCAGCCCAAAGCAAAATTCCCCATTTTTGACACCGGAGATTCCCTGTGCACCCTTTTCAATACTAAAAAAAGCAAGAAGCAAAGCTGTCCAGGTGTCAGTTTGAGAGCATCTGTGAATCCTTCGACACAGCTCTCAGAATGTTTGGTACCAGCTCTGACGTTTGCTGTGGAGTTGGCAGAGGTCTGGGTCCTCTGCAAAGCCACGTTGTTCTTGGCTTGAGTCTAGCAGAAAAGCTTGGAGAGAAGTGTCATTGTGACTGTGTGGTCTGTAAAATGTGCAAGTGTAAAATCTCTATTTGCAGGTGACTTCAAGTGCCCCATCAAAGAGGAGATTGCCATTACCAGTGGGGAATGGGAAGTGCTTGGCAGACATGGGTCCAATGTAAGTCTCTACTTTTGCTGCATGGTTATCCTGCAAGCAGTGCAGGCATGCTGGAGGATGGCTGGCATTTGGCTTATTCCTTGCAGATTGCTGGACAGTAACTCCAAATTACAGAAGCAGGAGGGGGAAGACTTGGTGGGGAAAGAAGACCTGGGCTTTGTTTCAGCAAGAACTGGATATTGAGGAATGTGTTGTTTTTGTTTGTGACAGATCTATGTAGATGAAGCCAAAAAACTGGTCTATTTTCAAGGCACGAAAGACTCTCCTTTAGAACATCACTTGTACGTTGTTAACTACAAGAATCCCGGAGAAGTAAAGCGACTGACAGAACGTGGTTACTCTCATGCCTGCTGTGTCAGCCAGGTATCCATCTGCCCGAGGCCTGGATAGGCAGGGCTGGCCGGGTGTGTTGTGTTTTACTGCCAGATGTGTCCTTCACCAATCAACGGACAAGGTTGCATTTCAGTATAACAAAAGTAGATGTTACACTGTGCTGTGTGCTTAATGTTGTACAGTGAGTGTGCAGCCACCTCTGGAAACCAGATCTGACCTCCTAGTTCAGGTTGCTCCTTGGCTCAGACAGGAGCTCAGGCAGGTCGAATTGTTTGAAACTGAGCCTGGCTCCTTTTGCCTGGAGTGGGCTGTGGAGCAGTCCCCTGAGGAGCTGAGCCTGTGGCAGTGCTGAGGGGTTCCAGGCATTTGGGGCAGTAATCTGTTCTGCTGTAACTGCTCTGCCTGGAGAAGAATGTATGACAAAGTCCTTGTGCCACGGCTGGTTTTGCAGGTGTATTTTTAGTTTTCAAATGTTGGTACCTGAGTCTTGCTGAGGACGGTGGCTTCTCAGAGTCTATCATTCTTATTGCAAAAGAGACTTCTTGGTTTCGTTTGGTTCCTAAACATCTTCCAAAAGATATGAATACAGGAAAAAGTGATCCTTTTGCTTGTACCTCTGTACTGAGGAGTTCAAGATAACATTCTTTTTCTCTCTAGGATTGTGACATGTTCATCAGCAAGTACAGCAATCAGAAGAACCCACACTGTGTGTCCCTTTACCGGCTGACAGGACATGAAGATGATGCAGCTCAAAGGACAAAGGAATTCTGGGCTACAATTTTGGATTCAGCAGGTAACAGAATTGTTAAGAAACTGTAAAAAGACAATCAGGAAGGCGTGTGAGACTTCCCAGTACATAATCTGAGATTTGATGTTGTGGGTAATTAGGCTTCTCTGTGAAACTCATGCTTGTGTGAGAAGCTTTTGGAAGTAGAGGAGTGATGTTTTCAGCTCGATGACAAATGAGTATAAACTGGCCGTGAAGGAATTTAGAGTGGAAATTGCTAAGTTTCTACTGCCAGAGCTAGTAGAAAGCATGTTTTACCATCAGTAGGAGGGGAGTTAAGTGAGCTTGTTTACTTTTTAGCTAAATGGCTGTTAACGAGCTTGCTTCTGAGCCTCTGGGGAGGACCACACACTTCTTAAGCAGTTCTGTGTTGCTGTCTGTTGGTGTCTTTGTGAGACAGCTCTTAGGCTTTTATTTTTTCACTGTGATTCTGCTACTTTTCATCTTGCTGCTGTTCAGGGGAAAGGAGGAATGGGGATGTGACAGCACAGAGAAAGCTCTCATATGTCTGGGGCATTCCCAGCCTCTGCCTGGTCCCAGCCACATCCACTGGAAGTATGGGAAAGCTGTGTTAGTGGCGATGCAGCAATAGTGGTGACGGGACAGAGCTGGAGCAAAGCTGCAGTATTCGTCCATTCTGGTTAATCCAGGCTCTTTGTGCCTTCCCAGGCCCTCTTCCTGATTACATTCCCCCAGAAGTGTTCTCCTTTGAGAGCTCCACGGGGTTTACACTCTATGGAATGATGTACAAACCTCACAATCTGCAACCTGGAAAGAAGTACCCTACTGTGATCTTCATCTACGGAGGCCCTCAGGTGAGTGCAGTGTTTCTGAGAGTGGTGGGATGGACCATTTGAAACCTTCATTTCCATGACACAGAATGACTTCTTACTGAGGGAAGAGAGCTTAATTAATAGCAGACCACAAGCAGGGAGAGGGGATCCTACAGCAGGGAAGAGGGATTTTGAAAAATCTACATTGTAAAGCTGTATAAAACATTGAAAGGGAAGTAAATAAAAATAGTCTGAAATGAGATTAACAGGTTTCATTACATAGGTGACTGTGTCATTGTTCTTCTGTTCCAGGTGCAGCTAGTGAACAATCGATTTAAAGGACTCAAATATTTCCGATTGAACACCTTGGCCTCTTTAGGCTACGTTGTTGTTGTTATTGACAACCGGGGGTCCTGCCACCGAGGGCTGAAGTTTGAAGGAGCCTTTAAATACAAAATGGTAAGTGCAGCTCTGGGTCTGGTTCTTCGTTTTCAACCAGAGCCAAGTTGGAGTCCTGGTGTTACCTGGGCTGAAGTCTCAGTCTGGCATAGAGATCCAGCGTAGTTTCATAGAATGGCCTGGGCTGAAAAGGACCACAATGATCATCCAGTTTCAACCCCCTGCTATGTGCAGGGTCACCAACCAGCAGACCAGGCTGCCCAGAGCCACATCCAGCCTGGCCTTGAATGCCTCCAGGGATGGGGCATCCACAACAATGGATAGTTTGTGCAATGCTACTTAGTTTGGGGAGGGAAACTGTGTAGTTGAGCAATATGAATGTGAGAGAGGAAAGATGCTCAGTGTGGGATGGATAAAATGTCAGGATTTGAGTTTGCAAGCTTGTCACGTGTAAGGGGAATGAGATCATAAAGGTCCAATCCAACTCAAGCCATTCTAGGATCTCTGACTCTCACCAGAAATAAGATTTTCATCTGGTGTGGCTTAGTATGTGTTTATTGTCTTAAGAAGGAAAGGAGTCATCTTTCTGTAACATGCCTAGTACAGTGAGTGCTGGTGTGTGGTTGGGTGCTGCACAAACAGAAGCAGCAAAGGTATGAATGCTGGTTACTTTCAGAAATCATGAGAATGTGCCTTTTGTCTGGCTCTAATAACTTACCTTCTCTCTCTCTTCCCAGGGACAAATAGAAATTGATGACCAAGTGGAAGGTCTGCACTACTTAGCGTCCCAGTATGACTTCATTGATTTGGATCGTGTTGGCATTCATGGCTGGTCCTATGGAGGCTACCTCTCTCTTATGGCTTTAATGCAGAGGTCAGATATCTTCAGGGTATGTTCGTACATTGAGTACTTATTCTGGTGGTGCAGACAGAATTTTTCCCTTAATCATGTAACCTCCCTCGGGTATTCACAGCACAAAGACAAGTGAGGACACAGTGCTCTGCCTGTTTCCTTCGAGATTTTTTCTAGTTGGGCGAGTTCAGAGGAAAACTGCTTTTTTAGAATACCTTCCATCTACAGTATTTCTAATTTGGCTTCCAGACTTCAGTTAACCTTCTGATGCTTCTCAGAAAATAGATCTTAAAATTTATTCACACTTTAAAGCTAGTGCTTTCAAACAAATCACTGTGCAGTTTTAAATTCAGTGGATACTGCAAGAGCAGTTACTGGTTCTCTGTGACCTTGGGTCAGTTCTCTGCACTTGTGTTTCCATCCGTAGCATGGGGATGAGATGCTCTTCCTCTGTTAGCCTGTTGTCACTGTTGGGTTCTGAGGGGTGTCTGGGACTGGTATTCACACTAAGTCTGTATGGAACAGATGGGTGATTCAGCTTTTCAAACAGAGACAGTGCTACCTGTGCAGCCCCAATAATTAATACTAATAGAGATGCCTCATAACATTGGATTGCATTTGTAAGATTAAGTGCTGCTCTTTACCATCTCCCCATGCAAGTTTGCAGCCATCATCCTCAGGGCATTGCGGTATGACTGCACCATCACTGTGCTTGCTTCCTCTAGCTCTGCCTGAGCTGGACATAATCCTGACCTGATGTGAAGGTGCTGCGCTGTCTGTGAGGCTTCCTGTGTTGATGTGGGCAGGGTGCTTTTGGGTATCCAAGAAATGTTACGTGAGGGGAGTGTGGGGCAGTTCAGGTAGGCCAGTTTTCTTGAAACATCTGAGAGTCTGTTCTTGTGAGCCCAGGTGAGGAGGATCAACTGTTTGCCCCATTCAGCTGAGCACAGAAGGTATTACCTCTCTGGAGCTGTGTAGAAGAACTTTAAGCTGATTGACTTTTGAGCTTGCAGTAACGTAACAGCGCTGCTGTAGCTTTACCAGTCTGAGGTCATTTATGCTGAAGGTCCCTCATATAGTCTCAGCTGTTGCCTACTTTGTGCCATCTTAGCTCTTTGTGCTGTGAATCAACCAAGGGAAATTACCCTGCTGAGAAACAACACCACCATCTCTTCCTCCTCCCCTCTTTACTCTCCTGTCCTAAGAGAATGGTTTCTTTACAGTCTCGATCTGTTCTCAGATCAATTTGTCACAGAGTGTTCTGTAACAGCCAGGAGGGCAGCCTGGCCATGGGGAGAGGTGCTGGAAGGAGGTGCTTTTGATTGCATGACTTCAGAACACTGTAGTAAATGAGGAAACTGTTGATGGGCAAGTGTCAGAGGCAGAGATGTGCTGAGAGCTGAATATCGCTCTCAGCCCAGTTTGCTCTTTGTGACTCTTCTTGCTTTGCCTAAATCCAACCTCAGTATTCTTGGGAGGTTCAATCATTACTTTTCACAAGTCCTCAAGGATTATTATATTTTTATTTTAAAAACACTTAACTGGAAAAGAGTTTTATTTTGTTTAGTTTTTCACTGGTCTTTTTTCACAAGGCTCTCTGCATGCTGTTGGTAGGTATGCAGAGGGGACTGCTGAGTCCTAGTGAGCTTTCAAGCCCAGTTTCTGTTAAATGTTCAAATAAAAGGTTCTGTGACCCCAAAGGAGAGCACTCTGCATTTTGAATAAAATCCACTTACCTCCAGCAGGGCCTGCAGGTGATGTGCTCAGTGCTGCTTCTGATTTGTCCAGAGGATCTTCCTGGTTTTCCAGTTTTTATCCTGAAAAATAGAGATAGGCTATAGCTGAAGCCTGCAGGTGCATATGAGCTATGGGCACAGTCTGCACAGACTGCAGACTGTGGACTGTAAGGAGAGCTCACTAGTGTGTATTCTGAGCACCGGGATAGAGATAAGGGAGGGAGGGACATCCCCAGATCAAGGTGTCAGGGTTGTCATTCCCTTCCCTGTGCTGAGAGCCGTGTTGGACTTGCAGGTTGCCATCGCCGGAGCACCCGTCACGCTGTGGATTTTCTATGACACGGGTTACACGGAGCGCTACATGGGCCACCCGGAGCACAACGAGCAGGGCTATTACCTGGGTTCAGTGGCCATGCAAGCTGAGAAGTTTCCTTCTGAGTAAGTCTGGTTCTGCAAACTTTCCTTCTGCCGTTTGTGTCAGGAATGGTTAAGCCCCACAGATAGATATTTATTTCCCTGCTCTTGGCAATTAAATCTTGGAATCATAAATGCTGGTATTAAAACAAAAACAACACTAATGAACTTAATAGACTTGAATGAACATTTGCATAATTACAGACCATTCCAAGTAATCCCTTTTATCCTAGCTGTAATTAAGACTATTTTTATGTCTAAAGAAATGACAAACACATCTCCAGTTATATGATTAGCAGCTTAGTGTCGCAGTAAGCTAGACAAAAGTTAGTTTATCAGCATGCTTTCTGCGTGCTCTCAGTCTGTGTCAGCACAGAGTTGTCTGCAGAGCAGGCTGAGGCCTCAGGCTTTCTTGCCAAAGAGCTGGAAGCCAGCAGTGATTCTGAGCAAGTGCTAAGCCATTGAATTATCCAAGATAGGAATTGCTTCTGAAAATAATGATAAGGTACAGATAAAAGGTCTGACTGTGATGTGCATGTACTGGAAGAGCTCATAAGGGAGGAAAGAGTGGGTTTGTGACAAGCTGCAGGTCCATCCTGGGCAATTCACGATAGCAAAATTACTCTCTTCAGTGCAGCTGTTTTTACTGTTTGCTCTTTTGGAAGGAGTGTTTGTGGACTGTGAAGTGACTGAGATGCTATCTAGAAACGTTTGTCTCTTGCTTTTCTCAGACCAAACCGTTTGCTGCTGCTACATGGGTTCTTGGATGAGAACGTTCACTTTGCACACACTAGTATTTTGCTCAGCTTTTTAGTGAGAGCTGGGAAGCCATACGACTTGCAGGTAAGGCTAGAATCAGGATGTGAAAATAAAGTATTGTCTTTGAGGAGTACAAATTGAAGCTCGTACAGTGTCTGTGCTGGGCAGCTTGGGATTCTGGAGTAGAAGATTTGTATTTGAGCCTACTGTTTTTTTAAAGGAAGATTTATGAGTAAACCAAATAACTTTTAGGTAAATGAGCAGTTAAGGAGACCTACAGTTTGGCAGCAGTACTGCAGTGTCTGTGCAGTGCAGAGCAGGCTTATGTAATTCATGAAACCCTGCTGGTTCTGTGCAGATGTAGCCCAGGTACCCTGCATCGTGCTGCAAAACTGGAAGCAAACTGATGTATGTGATGGTTCCGAGCAGGATCTGCCTCTGTTCAGCAAGGAGTCACATCCAGCTGAGCACAAGCTGGATCAGAGGGTGCAGTGTGTTGTCTCCAGGCTTGGGCAATAGAGGAGGGGATGCTGAAGTGCAAACAGAGCTGGTGCACGGGGATGACATGCACATTTTGAACTCCAGGAACAGTTTAAATGTTGGCGCTCAAAACTGTTGTGGGTACTCATGACTTTATTTTATATTTTAGATCTACCCTCAGGAGAGGCACAGTATAAGGGTGCCTGAGTCGGGAGAGCACTATGAACTCCATCTACTGTATTACCTGCAAGAGAATCTGGGCTCTCGCATTGCTGCCCTGAAGGCAATGTAACTGACCTCTGCAGAACTCTGCTCGGCTGGCTGCTGTACCGAACGAGGAGATAGGAAAGTAGAGAAAATAGAATGGAACTTTGCATTTTGGTGCCTGCCACGTATACACACACACAGAGACACTTTTTTAAAGTAAATTTGGTGCCATATAGGGAATTAAAGGACGATGACCTAATAACTTCCAAGCTTAAGGTGTAAATAAAATCCAGTGTCTGTGGTGTAATGCAGTACCATGGGTGTTCTCTTGGGGGAGGAGCTGCAACTGAAAATAACGTACTTCCACAGCACCAGATCCTGATGTTTTAATAAGACTCTGATCTGATCAGTGTGTTTTTACAGTGTGTTCCTTGGTACCGTAACACTAGAAAATTTACTCACTGCACAGCAGGAATTTACCTGGATGGTTACAATGTGTACATTACATTTTGAATGTCATCATATGGCTGTTACGCTTCATAAATGGGATGTGTCTCACTCCAGAAAAGCTGGTCCCAAGTTGGACACATCCCCTATCTAGCTACTGATTGTTTTTTAAGGAGAAACACTTTTAAGCTGCCCTGAGAAGATTTTAAATTTTGGCTTCAGTTCAGCTGGTGCCAGGCTCTTTTCAATAATTGCTTCTCTTCCCAGGATAAGTCATACTGTTCTTCCTTCCAGCAGATGGATGTCCTATCCTGATTGTACTTGATTTCACCTGGGGAAGTGAAATGATGTTTTACTGTGATGTGAGCATAACAGTCTTTTATTCTGGGATGCAAACTAATTTAAGGCAAATTGCTGAAACTTTGTAAATTTTAAAAGAAGCTTAAAAGTGCAGCTCATTCCTCGTTGACCTTTTTCCTTGATGTTCGTTCTGGAGCTGTTTTTGCAATACTGTTTTCTTACCGTCACATCAGCATGATGTAGATATGTGCATCCTGTTACAGTTTTAAGATTCAACACTCTGATTCAAATGTCTGCAGAGGATTTGGTGAGGAGAGACCTTGTGAACACTACACGTCAGGCAATGTGAGCTGCTTCATTGAATTTCCTGCTCTGTTCGAGGCACTGTTTCCCAGGCTCTGCTCAGTCCTCTGTTCCCGGGTCATTTCCAGCACTGCTGCATAGCATGACTACAATGCTGTGTTTGAGAACCCCCTTCTGCGTAGCTTAAGGTAACCCCTCTAACCCTAAAGGATGTGAAATCCCAGTTGTGTTTTGTTAGTGAGGTTTTAACTAAGCAGCAGGCTTGGCTAAAAAGTGTCTTATGTGAAGTCACTTTAAACTTGCAACAAGTTGTTCAAGATAGAAATCCATGGCAAAGTGATTCTCTTTAATCCAGGAAATTCTCCCCTTGGGACCTGCCTCTGAGACTCTTGTAAGCTTTAATGGTTTTCTTAGAAACCTAAGAACTTCCTTTCCTTTCCTTTTTGGTGCTAGAGAGAAGCTGAGCGTGGTTTTTCTTTTCATCTTTTCAAAACGTGGAATCACTCTCAGTATTTACACTCTTAGTGCTCCACATGTCCCCTTGTCTTTTCCTCGCTGTGGTACTGTTCAGCTTGGCCATGAGACTCTGGGATTTAACACGATCTGATTCTATTATATCGAACTGCATCATTTTACAGTCAGGCTGCTGAGCAGATGCACCGATGCTGTCAGAGCCACTGCAGTTACACGGGTGTAAAATGTGTATGTGAGAACAGGATCTGGTTTGGGGATTATGCAGATGATATCCAAAGCAAACAGGTATGCAGTAGGTTTACATTTCCCTGATATGGGAGTGTTTGGTTTGGGGGGGGGGGGGGTTCTGTTTTTCAGATCACAGTGGTTTTTTAGTGGATGAATTGGAGTTCCCTTAGCAGGTCAGTAACAGCCTTACTGCTGGGATCTGGGGAAGGGTATGGCATGCAAAGAGCCTGGCTCCTTCTAAGGTCTCCTCTTTGAGTAATGAACTGTGGCTGAACCTGGGCTGTCTGCTGTAGTCAGTGCTGAGAGATGGGTAATTGTGCTGAAGCTTTTGGTCCAGAGCAGCGTGGCAGGGAGTACAGACAAGTAAAAGCTGTCACGATGGAATTCTTTTCTGTTCCTTACGTGTTTATGCTGTATGATATATACATATACCTATATCTGTTCATATATACATACATGTATAAAACTACACGTGGATAGCATCACCTTTTCCAAGGTTGTTTATATTTTGTTCAATATTTAACTTGCTTTTGGGGGTGTTTCTGCTCTTTTTCTAGAGGTGAGTACCCTTGAATGTAAATGTTTATGATTTTTAAGACAAAATTGATCCTTTTGTGTAAAAAAGAAAAAAAAAAAAAGAAAAAAAGCCTTCATCAAGCAGTGCTTCTTTGGTAACTGAAGAACTAAATGTTATGCAAGTAACCCAGGCTGGATTTTGATTTAGCACAGCATTGTAAGTGCTGACATATAACTTTTAAATAATGCATCTTTTCTTCGTTTCAAATATATCTATGGAAAAGCTATTAAAGTGCAAAGCACTGCAAGTACTCTATTTTGCACCATAAATTCCATATTCTTTCTTTCCTACAAAAGTTTTCTTCTTTTTACAGCAGCCAAGCACTTTAAGAGCCCATGCTCTCTTATCCTGCAGAAGTGCTGGGAGGATTTATCAGCAGAGCTTTGCAGTTCTGGTCAGAGATGCCTCGTGTGAGCTTTGAGACTGAGGTAGGGAGGTGCTGAGGGCTCTCAGAGCACAGATGGGTGCCTGGGGGTCGGATACAGCAGTGTGCTCTGTGCCCAGCAGGCACCTGCACTGAGCAGGAGTGGGATGCAGCCTTCGTTGCACGGTGGATATTGGTTTCTTCCCAGCAGTTGCACTGATGTCTTTTGAGATGAATGTTTTAATTTCTTAGACTTAAAAGAGTACATGAAAGCTGGGGATTTGAGCAACGGCGCTGAAGTTGAATGGTGATGCCAGCAGTGGTGGTGGCTGGGATTTGGTGAGGTGGTTTCAGTGGGAACACATTCTTTGGCCCATCATACGGCAGCTTTCAGGAGTTTTTTCCAAATGGGGTTTCACCCTTTCACACAGGAATTGCACTCCTTACCCCATCCCTTTGTTTCCAATGGTCTTTTATTCAGAACAAAATATAATTGGTAATTAACCAGAGCTGCTTAATTTTTATAAGCTCTCTTAACTTCAGAATGTTCATTAATGAAATAATGAATTCAAACCTCATGTAAAGCTTTGAAAATCAAATAGCTTCATTACATCACAATGGGAAGTGCATTCCCTGGTTACTAGTGCTGTTTGGGGAAAGAGAGGGAAATACTTTGGGCAGAGGTATGGGGTGCTGCTTCCTCTCTGAGCACAGCATGTGCTGCACACTGCGGGCATTTCCCAGCTCTGACCGTGGGGTCCCAACACCACTTCCATGGGAGGAGCACCGGGTTTGCTTCTGCTGTGTCTGTACATAAGGCTGTTTTGCTGCTGGCATGACGTTCGGCTTCTGATGAGGCAATAATAGAGTACAAGTGAATGAAACAATGGCCCAGATTCGGATACTGCCTTGAATTGCCTGTGTACTTGAGAACCAGAACCCTGCAAAGACTTCCATGCACTCCTCGTGGGTCTTCGGGACGGTCCTTTCGAAGAGAGCTCTCGCTGTGGTTTTTACTTACATGTTCTGCAAAAAGTTCAGGTTTTTAATTTTAGAAGAAGTGCCTGCTGTTTGCATTAACAGAACTGCATGTCTCACCCCAGTGGGTTTATGGTCTCCCTCCCCCACCTTTCTAGCCACTTAGCTTTTAATCGTGTAAAGTGGAGACATTTGTTTTGCTGCTTTTTATTACAAAACCTTTGTGGCAATAAAGATGCTGCTAAATAAATTGAATTAAATGGTTCCCCCCCCCCCCCGCCCCATTTTCAACTGTCTCTCTTCTTGATTTAGTAGAGTTTGTGCGTAATTAGATCTCCTTGCATTGTGCTGCGGAGAGCAGCACTGATGGAAAATGTGCGTGTGCATTCTATGCACTTGTTGGGCGTTTGGTGAAAGCATCTGATTTTTCCTGTCCCTTGTGATTAATTGATATAAACAGGAAGTGCAGGCACTTGCTTGGTATAACTGCACTCCTCCTTCCCGTTCCTGAGTGCTGGGAGCAGCCCTTGGCAGCTGCAGCTGTGGATCTGGGCACATTCCTTCCTTGCTGCCCTGGGTGGGCACAGCACAGCACAGTGCAGGACGTGGGCCCGGTGCCCTGTGTGGTGAGGTGGGAGGGCAGGAGGGGATGTGTGCCACCTCCTGCTTGGCCTCACGGGTCTTGATGTGATTGGTCTTTATGGGTGCCCTGATTCTGCTTAGTGCTGAACCAGAATGGATGGTGGAGGGCATGGGGTGGACACATTCAACAGGTTGTGTCTTGGTTTTACTCATTTATTGCTGATTTTTTTACTCTTAGAGTGGGACCACCTGTTCTTGGCGTGGCTTGGCTTCAAATGGACCTTGGAAAGACCTGGTCCCTACCCCTGGTTGTGTGTGGGGTTGCCACCCACATGATCAGGTTTCCCAGGGCACCCATTCTGGTGGCTCTCAGAAGGGAGCTGGTAACCAACAGTGTGATGATGCATTGCATCTCCCTCTGGGGTTTGCGTAGACCCTACCGCAACGTGGCAAAGCTTTCCCTGTAGTGTTTGGGAGCCCTCATGCAGCACAGGCTGGGCCATGAGCATTGTGCCAGCCCAGGGCCAATTCTGGGGCTCTGGCTGCTGCCCCTGAGCTGGATGTGCAGACGTCCTCACCACCAGGTAGCAGAGGGGAAGGTTTCCCCACGTGCTCCTGCGTGCCTGGCGAATGGACTGCTGCAAACCTTGTGGGCGGTGGTGATTTTCATCTTTACGATGAATAAATTATGAAGATGCTTCCTTAACTAATTGCTACCTCTTGGTCTGACTGCACCTCTGGGTATGCAGTGGAAGCAAATATTTCTCTTTAAAATAGACTTTCTGCAGATATTTGAGCTGGGCAAGGCTAAACGTGCTCCTTGAGATGGAGAGTTTGCAGGGCAGAATGAACTTCTCATCCCAAATGAGACACCAGGAGGTTTTTCAGAAATCACTGTGCTGGCCATGGTGTGAGTGCTGTGTGCTGGAGGCTGCCTGGGTTTGTGCTCAGGGCTTTGCAAACGTGAGAGCACATTGGTCAGAGTTTGAGCATTGGGTTTGCTTCTGAATGAGCAAAGCCTGTAGCCAATGTGTTGCAGGATGTGTGCCCTGGGTAGGACTGATGGAAAGCAGCCAGTACTGCTGTGTTCCGAGGAGGGAGAGGATGCTATTGGGGAACAGTGAAGCTGGAGGTGTTGGGCCATGCTGCAGACTGGCTGTGTGACTCAGAGCAAGCTGAGCTCGCTGGCACTGCCCTTGGCTTTCTGCTCAATGAACTGCAGATCTGCATAGAGCTGGGCTGGGCAGAACCTGGGCCTTTGGCTTTTGGTTCAGTTGTAAATGTAAGAGGAGCTGCTGTGGTGTTTGCAACTCTGTACCAGGATCCGATCACTGAGGCAACGGAGCCGGCAGAGGTGTGACTCTCAGGGAATTACGGATTAGTGGCTCCCCACGTCATGCTGTCAGATGAGTGCCTGCCCCACTCGGCAGCCAGACTGCTGCTGCTGAGCATCCCAGCTTGGGTGGTGCTTATTTCCAGGCCAGGTTGGTGGCTGTGGGGCTGCAGGCTCCTGCCCTTCCCCGTGCACTTCCATTGACTGGCATTAACAGAGGCTGCAAACCCTTTGGGCTTTTGGGACCCCATTTCTCCCATCTCCAGCCTATTCTGAGTCTGCTCCCTTGGCTGTTGGGGAGGAATGATACCATGGTTCCCATGGAGACTCATTCCTTCCCCTGCATGGCATTGCTGCAGCACTTCACAGCCTTTTCAGGCTGCAACAGAACGTGTTTTCCCGCACAGTTTATAAGGGGGGTTCATTTGCAATGGGGCGAGCGGGTGGGCATGGAGGTGCTTCCTGCTGCTTGCTGCTGGCAGGAGCTCAAAAATGCCCTCTATGTTGGAGGAACACCGCTTCATCCACACTGCTGCTGAGCTCCACGCACCCAACAAATCCCATACAGCTGTGCTGCTGGCACGTCCCACATGTGGACAAATGTGGAACATTGGCGTCCTGGCTGCAGTAAGGGGGCTCCCCTTCATGTGAGAGCAGGGAGGGTCCTGGTGTGGGGTTTGTGATGGTGAGAGCTGCTTTCTAAGAGCTGTTCCCCCTCCAGTTTTCAGCATTGCCCTGTGCTGGTCCTGCCTCAGTCCCATCCTGCGCCAGCAATCTGTCCCGTTACCATCTCTTCTTAATGTCTGGAGCTCACAGTTCTGGTCTGGGGCAGCAAAATGGAAACATCTTTCCTGAAAGAACGAATGCGCTCAATAAACCCTCCGCACACCTTCCGAGAGAAAGAACGGATCTGCAAACGGTACGGGAGAGCAAATAGCGGCGTGTGCCTCCCGAGGGCTCTCCGGGCTGAGCCGACAGACGGAGCGGCGCGGCGCTGCCGTTGGGTCCCCGGGCGGTGGGGGCTCGCGCTCCTCCCACGCGGCGCAGCGCGGCTGGCCGGGCTGCAGGCTGTGCGCTTCGCAGGGGATTCGCAGTTTCACTGCTGGTTTTTTCTTTTTGTTTTTCCTGCTCTGAAACCGATCAAAAGCAAACAGCGGATTTGCTCTGCCAAGCGAAATCGCGGAGAGGCAAAATCTGAGCGTTTTCCCTTTGAATTAAGCCTTTCACTTTCGTGTTTGACAGTGTTACGGTTGGAAAGTTTAAACCTGTTTGAAATGGAAAGCCAAAATGTTGGAAGTGAGCGGCCGGGACGTTCTGGAAGCTCTCCCGTTGTCTTCGAGGCACATCCTTGGCTCGGCGCACACCGCGTCGTTCGGCTCCGCCCCGCTTTGCGCTGACCGCGACCGCGCCGATGGGCGGACGTTTCTGGCGCGGGCAGCAGCCCGGCCGGCCGCGGCGGAGCGCAGAGCCCTTTCCTTTGCCGTGCATTTGAAATGTCGCCGTTCTGTGTTTTGTTTTTTTTCTTCCCCGGCTGCCATTCCCCTTCACACCGTGCGGCGGTGGAGGAGCAGCTGCACGTGCGCCCTCACCTTTACGTTTCTTAAGACGGGATCACCGCAGCCGCCGGCTGCACACCTGAACCGACTGACGTTGCTTTCCTGGCAGCGCCACTCGAAAAAGGCCCAACTTTGGCTTCCTCGGCCCCGTTGGCAGCTCGCAGGTCGGGTTCTGCCCGGGGAACGCGCTGTTGTCCCAGTGATTGGGAGCCCTTTTCCCACCGAGCAATGGGCCCTTTCTTTGGGGCACAATGAACCCTCTCGCTGCCTTTCTTGCCTTTTCTTCCCCGGCTTTCCCACATTCTGTTCACACCTTCATGAATATTCAGAGGCCATTGGCCATATGAAGCTATTGAGAGCTCTTGTTAACACTTCTCCTAATGACATGCACCTTCAATAGCAAACAAAAACACAGATAAGAGCTTGTTAGTGCAGACCCTTGTTCCCCACCTAACAAGGTTTCCATTGACTCGGCCACTTGTGGTGACACATTGCTTGCTCTCGCTGTTGCCTCTTTTGATTTGCGACTGGCTTTTACCGAGGGGTTTTTTTCTACTTTTTTCCCTTTTTCTTTAATTGTGCGGTTTTAAGCTAATTAAGAGAGAGGTCAGGGCTCCCTCCCAGTGCCACGCTGTGTGTGCGGGTGGGAGACGCTCGGCTGCGGCGCGTGGGAACGTGGCATTGAGAACAGCTGTGGGACACGAGTCCCGCTGCCCAACGTCCCCATTGGCCAAAGCGCTGTCCCCGGGGCAATGGGGTGACGCTGAAACGCCTCCAACCCCTTCGCCGTGCCCTCGAGGTGCTCCTGGAGGAGCCGTTCCTTACGCGAGGGCTCTTCTCCATCCTCCGGTCGTGCTCGGCTCCCACTGCTACCCGTGAGGCTTTCATTAGGCTGAGCCCACCCATTCAATCCTGTGAGATGCCCGCTTGGATTTTTCTCCTCTTTTTTTTTTTTTTTTTTTTTTGGCCACACCTCATTATTTCTGCCGTTATTGGGCTCTTGCAGCGTTGTTTGTTGTCTTGTGAAGGCCCCTTAGTTTCTATGGATACTGCTTCCACAAGTGGCCAGGCTATCAATTAAGACAGCATCGTGTCTGAGTTCTTCCCAGGGACTTTGTGAGGAGGCAGAGGTGACTCCCCCGAAATGCTGTACTCATTGCAGCACTGCTGCTCACTTGTGTTTTCTTAGCGTTGCCATGCAGGCTTTCTGCAGCTGTAGGTATTTAAGGATTTTTCAGAAATTTCCAGCCCCTCCACTGGCCCGAGACCCCGAGCTCTGGTGGCTGCCCAGTGGGAATCGATGTCCTGGGGCGGGGGGCAGCACAGAAATGGGCTTGGGTCGCGATGCCAGTTCTGGATGGTGATTACAGTTCTTTATATGCTCTAAACTGGTTTATCTATCCCCAGGTAGAGGCGTGCTGCCAGCAGTGCTGTAATATCCATCGAGGGCCACCCAGAGGTACGAGGAATAAACTCGCATGTTATTAGCTAATAGAGGGAAGTGATTCGATATGGCTCTCAGAAGCTGGAGCAGATAAATAGGATGATAAATGTTGGCATTAGCAGACGTGACCGACTCCTCTGTCTCCGTGATTTGGTAGTGCCCAGTAATTAAATAGTTGGAGCCTAATGTATTTTAAACTAGAGCCGCAGCCCGTAAATCATGCAGATTATGCTCTTCCCTGCTGTGCACGCTCTGGTTCAGGAAGAATTCCCATTCCTGTGGCACAGCTGCTGCCGGCCACTGCATCGTGGCCAGTGCTTCCATCCTGGAGCCCAGCAGGCAGCCTGGGAGTGCACTGTGTGGCCTTTCCAGCTTGGGTTGTCTCCTTGTGACTGGAACAGCTTCATATAAACATGCAAACACAACCAAGATGGCCAGCAACCCTGAAGCCCTGCCGCAAACATGCCAGTTGTGGCTGAAAGCTGCTGCAAGAGCATCCTCATCTCATTTGTACTTGCACCACAGTTTGGTTTTCTTTGCTGCCTGACTTGTACTAAATACACATTTGTTTTATTTTTACATAGGTTGTCCAAGAAGGAAACGCAACTATTTCCAACTGAGCTCGGAGTCACGTCAAAGTAAGAGCTATTTTTTATCCTCATACAAAACTGTTCTCCATCTCTCATCCCCCTCCCAGCCAGAGCTGATTTTGCTGTGGGAGGCTGGACGTATGATGTAGAGTTTCTCCATTAACATTTAGCAAAGGCCAGATTTAAACATTTCCGTGCCATCCGGCCATTTTACACCTTTTAACAGTGTTCCTGGATGAGCTCTGGCTTTCATTTGAAAATGTCTCGGTGATATGTGGCATTCAGCAGAGCTGTCACCGTGCCCCTGCCCACACGCAGCAACGCCGCAGTGATAAAAACCCCTGCTGGCTCTTCCTGGATTTAATTATTTCTAATAAAATCTATTTGTGCCTCAAATTCTCAACTCAAATTCTCTTCCAGCTTATGCATTTTTAAATAAAGCATGTAATGCTGCTGCGTTATTACAAATTATGACCACTGAGGTCTTGTTGCATGCAGCAGCCATAAGAAGGCTAAAGGTGTGGGTTCTTCCATTTTAGCTGAAATAAACATTCCTTCTACTTCTTTAACAGTGTAAGCTGGTGGTCCTCAACCCATGGGGAAACCTTTCCACGACCAAACATTTCTGGAAGGAATTAATTCCCAGCCCTGGCTGGCATTGGGTCCTAGGGCAGGGGGATTGGAACTGGATGATGTTTGAGGTCCCTTCCAACTCCAACCATTCTATGACTCTGTGATTCTACTGTCCTGGGGTCCTAACACTGTTCTGTTAGTGCTTACAGCTATCAACCCCGTGCCATTTGTGTACAGCAATACCTTGGGGACCTCTCAGCTTGGCTGCAGGTCTGATAACTGAGCTTGCTTCATTTCTCCCTTACCCATAGGATGTACTTGTTAAATACAGCAATTAGGAAGGGGAGAAAAGAAGACCTTTTCCCAGCGAGGATATAAAACTTCCTTCAAATTGGCTGTGTCACTAGAGACCCAAAACTAATAAGTCGATCCTACATCTGTATAATAAACTCATTTATTAGGTTTTTATTTTAAGAGTTGGTAGCATTAATTAGATTGATATGGCCCATAAATCACTTGATTTGGCTGAGCCCTCAGATACTTGTAATTTAAATTAATACAAGTGCAGTTTAATTAATCTGATTAAATTCTGGGCCCAGAAAAGCACTATTTGAAGCATCCAGGAGCACAGTAATGGGGAAGATAAGTGTTTTAGAGTAACACATCTTCCTCTGTGGAGGACCAGGTGGCTTGGCTGCTGAACTGAGGCACAACAGCAGAGCTGCAGAAGAGGCAGCCCATGAGAACTATGAGAGCTTAAAGCCCGTGAGCCCCACCCCTGCTGTGGGCTGTTTGTCCCTACCAGCTCAGGCTGCCCTGGGCCCCATCCATGGCCTCCGGCACCTCCAGGGATGGAGCACCCACAGCTTCTATGGGCAGCAGCACCAATGCCTCACCGCTCCCTGAGCAGATCCTGAGTTTAGGAAATGAGCTCCCTCATGATAACGATAAGAATGGGGTTTAAGTCCCATTGTGCCCCCTCCCCTTGGTTTCTCTGTGGTGGCACAGCCCTGACATTCACACATCACAAATCCCCTCTGAAGCCCGCTGAGGACCCGGTGCGTTCAGTGGCACAGCACCAGCCTGGCCCTGCACAGCCACACGTTGTTTCCATCAGGGGATGGTCGACATAAAATATGTTTTCTTTAAAAGCAGGAGATAATGCTATTACAGCACTTGGATTAATCTAATATTCTCCTTCATTGGCCAAAGAGAATTGCCTAAATAGCCAGAGAGAGACACGTTTTACGAGTCCTCCTTAAGGGCTATCGGTCAGACTTTCTAGGAAAGCTATTTGCTCACGAGAAGGAAATCAGATTCCTCACAGCTTTGCTTGCAGCCTCGCAGCACAAAGGCTGCCCTGCAAACAGTGTGGCCAAGCTTCCCTCCACCCGGTCTGGAGGAAAAAATCACATGGAGGGAACCTGTCAGAAAAGAGGGAAAACAGCCCAATTAGAGTCAGCCATCTCAGAGCTCTCTGCCCTCTCTCCCCTGTGGATGAAGCAGATGTAAAACAATAGCTTTATTTGTGCAGGATTTAATTGGGAAGTTCAAAGGAAGCGTCGGAGGCTCTTTTGATCTCTGAGTGTTTGAACGCCACGTTGCATCGGTGCCTGCTGGCCACGGCGGTGACCTCTCGTGTTAATTAGTGCTTATCTGAAATCGAATTAGCTCACAACCGGGAGAAAGCAGAGTGAAAATCAGAGGATAATCACGGATTTGTGTGGTTCTCACTTAGAGGTAAGGCAGGTCTCTGGCTGCAGGACTTGGCGTTAAAATAACTCTGAGAACGTTACATTTGGGCTTTGCTTTTGTAATGCTCTCCATCTGATGGTGCTATTTCTCATAGCCTGCGCTGCCTTCATCTTTGCTGAGTCTGCTGCTCCACGCTGCTCACTGGAACTTAAACCATAAACCAACACTGAACAATGATGCATTATTTATAGCAGACCGAATGCTGTAAGGTTGACAATGGTGCAAAGCTTCTCTTTCTTGTGGTCAGTAATCCATAAATAAATACATCATCTATTGAGGGCTGCAGGACTGTCAGATGGATGGGAATTGCCTGTGTTATACAAGGAGGGCGTGGGGGATGCTGTGAGAGCCAGCACCTGCTTCTGCTGCCAGTTGGCTATTTCTGAGTAATGGTGTTAAAAGTCTTCACCTGTAGGGAGGTGTGAGTGTTATCGGTGCCCAGCTGTGGAGCTGGGTGGAAGGTGCAGGGCAGCAGAGGTTCTCGGTGAAGGGGAGAAACGTGTAAAGCTGTCAGGTTCTGTGCCTCTGTGTGAAATATTATACAGGGCTTTGTAGCTAAAGCTATCTTAAGAGGAAGGTATATGGCCTCAGTTTCTGAGCAGAGAATAGCCAGAGACGTAGAAGTCTAACGTCTGTCCACCATGAACATCTGTAGAGCTTCAGCGTGTCAGCCTGGAATGAAATCCTCAGCTCAGGTCCAGGTCTCAGCATCTCCCAAGTGCAGGTATGTTTCCATTCAAGCCTTCCCCTTAGCTTGGAAGCCAGATCTGAATGATTCTGGCTGAAAGGTGGCTGCTGCTGCTTGCCCATGTACGGCGCAGTGCTACAAAACCACCTGGTGGCACACATGCCACGTCCGTGGGTGCCAAAACCCCCCTGCCGGCATGCAGGTGTCCTGTGTCCTTGGATGCTCGCCGCTCCATTTTCAGGGCTCAGCCACCAGGGGGCGGCATGATGATGCTCAGCACGCAGCCTTCCTGCTGCTGCTGCTTGCTCCGAGTGTGGCATTTTATAGCGGCGCTGGAGATCTAATAAAACTTCAGAGCAGATCTTTCTTTTTGGCACACGGACACGTTTCCCACTGCAAGGGAGCCTGACGGGTGTTTCCATCAGCAGCCCTTCTGTGCAGCGGTTCTTGATGTTACGTACGTTCTTTATGCCTAAAACCAACCTCGGTTAGCAACAGGTAGAATTTAGACTATTTAGGGATCACACCTATTACTGGAGAATCAGAGTCATAGAATGGTGACTTGGCAACTGCTGTAGGGAGAGGTACACAGATGTTGTTTATGAGCAAATATATTTTTTTTCATAGGTGTGTGTTTATAGGACAGTGATGTTCTGTGCAACTGCTTGTAACACACGGGGGTGTTTCTGCTGGAGTTTTATTTGGCTATAACTGGCAGTGAACAAGGTGGTTAGCTGATAGTCAGGCACAGAAAGACTCCTGGCTGGAAGCGAGGGAGGCTAACTTGAACAAAACATTCATTTCATCTAAAATCTGCCCAATCTGGGCTGTCTCAGCATGTTTTCCTGAAGCAGGCTTTCAGAAACACAACCCCAGCCACTGTGTCGAATGACGAACCAGAGGTGGGGCTCTGTGCAAGGCAGGTCAGCATTTGATCATTCACATCCTCTCTTGGGTGACAAGTCCCAGTGAGCAGCTGGGAGCAGGGCGTGGAGGATGTCCAGGCAGTGATATGAGCCGAAGAGACAAAAAAAACCCCAAGCTTTATGTATGCAGGTTGCTTTAACGTGATGGTTCCCATGTGCAGACAGGTGATGTTGCTGTTCAGAACAAGCCTTGGTCTCGCTGTGAGCCATTTCACAGCCCAGCACTCATCTGAATCCAGCCTGGCCCGTCCTGGGTGCACGCAGGTTTCTGCACTCGTGTTTCTGGCTGTAGGACCAGCCCCTTGTTTGCAGTGAGCGTGTTTTAAATATGAGCTTCCTAATCCCATTACCTGCTGGCTTTTCCTCTTTTATTTGTTTGTCTCCTAACAATGCACCTGCCAATATCAGCCCCAGAGCCCCACTTTATGTGGCATTTTCCATTGTTAATGTCCCACTCCTGCTCCCTATCTATCTTTGGCAAGCAACAACTGCCTGCAGCAGAACCAGGGAAGGGGGAAAGCCCTCCCTGGGCACAGCAGTAACACAGCACCCATTCCTGGAAGAATGATGAGATAGCCAGCGTAATAAATATTTATAAGAGCAAGCGTAATGAAATGAATGTGTAGTAGACTGAGGCTCCCTTAGGGTTTGGTCATCACATGTTTTTTTCCTCTTTTCTTTATTCTCTGTTATACAGAACTGTCCTGATGTCCCCGGGTTGTCAAGCAAATTGCTTATTGTGTTGCTCACTTACACAATGCATGTTATTATGTGCAACCAGCTGCTCCTGTTTGGCATTGCTTGCACATACAGAGCAGGAGGCTACCGTTGCTTCTCTCGTCTGGAAGTCAACGCTCCCTCGTGCAGGAGTTGCCCAGACCAAAAGTCTGGCAAAGAAGTGATCCTGGTAGGAAGGGTCCCTGAGAGATTCCTGCTCTGGGATGAGTGAGGCTGCAGCTTTGCAATGAGTCTGAGCTGATCTGGCTCGGTGTTGCCGTTGAAAGCTTCTTCATGCCTCTGCCTGCTTGTTCCCATTGCTTTCCTTGTGCTGGCACCAGCTTGTGGGTGACTGTGCAGGCAGCTGGAGCAGAGGGTTGATTTAGCTGATATTGCTGTTGCCAGTCAAGTTTTCAGCTCCGTCCCTTCCCCTGTCCACCTCCAGGCTCATTCGAGCACTAATGCTGGCTCAAAAGACAAAGCAGCCCCTCTTCCAGTAATGAGAGCAGCTCACATCCATCACAGAGCCCCACGTTGCAGACCTGTCTGCAGCCAAAGGCAGGTGGCAACCAGGGCAGGGCTGTGTAAGAACGGGCCGCTCAGTCCTGCTTGGGAGAGCAGCAACCTGAGCATCTCCAGCATCTCCAGCACCGATCCCTGCGTGATGGCTGTGGGCAGAAGGGTTTACCTGTGGAACAGGAGGGCACTAAGCTCCTGGGGGGGGGGGGGGGGGGGGGGGAGCTCAGCCCGGAATCAGAACAGCACGTGGTGATTTTTACAACTGGTATCCTGCGTTAAATCCGTATCTTCCTGAATTTACGAGTAACTTCTGTCTCTTTCATTTGCTTTAAGTTCTCTGACTCTGGACCGCACCTGCAGGCTCTGAAGCCCAATGCACAGGAGGCAGCCAGAGAGCACTTTTCATTACTTGTATCGTGCTGGACTCAACTGGAATTTAGGTAAAGGTTTCCTTGCTTAAAGGGAGAGAGGAACGTCCAGGATACGAGGCAGAAAGAGCAGGGGTGTGTCTGCAAGCAGACCAGAGCAGGCACAACGAGGAGACATTCCTCTAGCCTCATTAAAGCCATCCGACAGCACCTTTAGAGCCACCTCTCACAGAAGGGAGCAGGTGGGATTGTAAATCTTCAGCTCTGCACGTGAGAGCTGCGGGATGGAGCTGCGCTGCCCGCTCCTCCTGTCACACCCTCAGCTCCGCGTTGGGTCCGCTCGGCACACGGCCGCCTCCCGCTTCGCGCCAACCGCACGGCGGAGCAGCGCCGCCCGTCCCCACAGCTGCGTGCGGCACGGCTCTGCTCGGGACCGGCCCGGCTGCCGCTCCCGCCGGACCGCGCTCCTTCACGGCACCGCCGCCCTTCTCCGGACACGCACCAATAAGTGACTGAACATCCCTAACGAGAAGGAATCGTAATACCAATAGCAGAAAGCTCAGCGAGCCGTTCTGAGCCCCGTTCCCCTCAGCCCCGCACCTGCCGCTTGCCCTCAGCAGCGGGCCGGCCCCGGCTGCCAGCAACCTGTTGGGCGGGAGGAGGAGGAGGAGGAGGAGGAGAAAGCGGCGGCGCGGGGCTCTGCTCGGCGGCAGCTCGCTGACAAAGGCGGAGCGGCGAGCGGCACAGCCCGGCCGCCCCTCTCCTCCTCCTTCTCCTCCTCCCCCCGCCGGCGGCAGCGGGCCCGGCGGGCAGCGCGGGGCCGGGGCGCTCGCACAAGATGGCGGTGGGGCGGCGGGAGAGCGCGCTCCCCTCGTAAATGCGGTCGCGGCGGCCCCAGCTCCCGGCGCCCGGCAGGGCTTACATGGCGCTGGAGGATCTGCTTTGTGTCTGCTTCGCTGTGCTGGCCGTGCAAGGTGAGTGAGGAGGAGGAGGAGGAGGGAGGAAGGAGAGCAGAGCAGAGCGGGGTCGCGACCGCGGGAGGCGGCGGTCACGCGTGGGGCCGCGCTGCCAGCTGCCCCCAGCCCTCAGCCGCGGGGCGGGAGGCTGTCCCCTCAGCGGCCCCTCGGCGTCCCCCCAGCGCCCGCTCCCCTCGCTCAGCCGCCTTTTCAGCCCCGCGGCTCTCAGCCCTTCCCGTGTCCCCCCTCCCGCCCACTGAAGCGCGTCTCTTTTCGGGGCCCCATTTTGGGGTCACCTTTTGAGGTGAGACCCTTTCAGAGCTCCGGGGCCGTCTCCCATCGCCCGGTGTTGGGGTTGGGTTGGGGGTTTGGCTGCGGCAGGCCGAGCGCTGGCGGCAGCCCCTGCGCCCGCTGCGGAGCATCGCCCGGGTTGCTGCCTGCCCGGCTCAAGGAGGGCTCCGGGTCTCGGCCCCGTTGCGGTGGTGGCGTGGAGGGCGCTGTGCGCGGGCACAGACTGCGCCTTGGCCGACAGAGTCGGCAGCGGGGTCCGGGGATGCGTGGCGATGCCCCCTGCACCCACTGGGAATGCATCCGCAGCCCTGAGGAGGTGCGGAGCTGCTCCTAAAGCCCCCGGTGCTGTGTGTGTGTCCGTGTGTGTGTCCGTGTCCCCTCTGAGCAGAGGTGGCAGTGGGAGCTCAGCCCTGTGTGACACTGGATGTTTTTCTTCCTTTTTTATTTTAATGCCTTCAGATTCGACAGAATGCCTTAATTGAGTACAGACTTTGTGGTTTCGAAGACCACAAAGGGGTCTGGGGAGGAAGGTAATGTGGTGGAAGATGTTTGTATTTATTTATTATTTTTGGAGCATTGCGTAGTTTCCTGTGCGGGCTGGGGCAGCTCCTGGCGAGGGTGCAGCGTTCTGGTGGCAACAGATAACGGTCCACAGAAGCATCCCTTTGTCACCGGTGTGTGTGTGTCCCTCAGCTCTGAGCCTCCCTGCAGGTTAAGGTGAGGAGGGGCAGTTGAGAGCCATCCTCTGTTCCAGCGAAGCACATCCTGGGGCTGCTGGTGGAGCACAGCGATTCAAAGCAGAGAAGGTTAGAAGCGGAACGTTGTTTCCAAACCCACTTCAACAAGCAAACTTCGAAAGCTTTGTGGCCATTTGCAGCCCTGCCTCCTCTGCTTTTCCACCAGCAATTAGGCAGCCGGTGAAGGTTGTTTGTGTTTGTGGTCCGGCGATGGGCCGTGCGCCTGTCCATGCAGACTGCAAACGTGCGGATCGCGGGTGTGCTTCCCAACAGGTGGCTTTGATTCCACACTCGTTTCAGTCTGAAATTCATTTGGCAGAGGGTTGAAACGCTTTTGGGAGAGCGCACGTCTGATCCCAAAGCCCACGTGGTTTGATCCGAAGTTCAAGGCTCGCTGGGTATGGAGCGCTTTGGAGAGAAGCAGGCTGGAGAGCCGTCCCTGCTGGGTGGACGTGGCAGCAGCTGTGCCAGCTTGCACGAGCTGGGGCTGTGAGCCAGGCTCTGAAAGCCCTCTGCCTGTCCTGCTTGGAGGCAGCTTTCCCTGTGGGATTGAGTTTAAGGGGAAGAAAACCCTCTTTGGTGCACTCTGGCAAGGGGCTGTCTGCAGGGGGTGGGCTGAGCTTTCCATCAGAATGATCCCCTGAAATCCGTCTGGGGCTGTGTCACCTGTGTTTGTGCTTGAGCTTGTCTGCTGCTGCAGAGAAGATTTTCTGTTTTGACATCACCTAACTTTGAGCTCTGGTTTGTTCTGCCCTTCCCGTTGTGTTCTTCTCGGCACCGCAGCCCTGCAGGGCCGGCAGCCTTCTGCATTGCCATTGTTCAGGATCGCGTTCACAGGATGTCCCCTGCGTGTGTGTTCTGCAGGGTGGGATGTGAGGAGGCAGAATGAGCTACGTGGGGAAGGGGAGTCGCACAGTGCCCAGTTTTTCCATTTATTTGAGACCCTCCTGTCCCATGGAGTGCTGGCAGCGCTGAGCACAGCAGTGGGGATGTGCCTGCGGTGCGTAGCCAGGGACAGGTTCATCCCACCGGAGGCTGCTGCTGCCAGCTGTGTCTGCTGGGACAGCCAGGCTTCAAACCCTGATGGCTGAGGCTGCTGCAGAGTGCACAGGGTTTCTGCTGGTGTTTCTCTGCTGGCATGTGAGGCTGAAAGAGAAATAGCTCGGGTTTGGTTGCGCTCTTGTTTTCCCTGCTGCTCCATATGGAGAGGCAGTTCTTTCTGTTCTCTTTTTAATGCCCTCTCCTTTTGCTACCTTGAAGTCTAAAGTGAAGCAGAACCAGCTTGTTTTCTGATGTTTCTCCCACTTTCTGCAGCAGGCTTTCCACTGACAGCTGCACAAAGTTTGATCTGCCGCAGGGGGCCCGGTGCGGGGTGAGCGCATCGCGGATGGTGCACGAGCAGCTTCAAAGTGGCGTAAGCAATAATTCAACAAGGAAAAGTTTGGCAATCTGCATTTCCCTGAGGAGGAAGGGAGGACGTTGTCCCTGTGTGTGCTGGCAGCCCAGTGCACCGGGGTCACCTGCAGCTAGGAATCGTGCTGGAAACTGTGGTGTCATATGGGGTGTAGTACTAAAGTGCCCACTGTCATCTTAGGCCAGCTGCTTTGTCTGCTCTGGTCTCCTCAGGGCCCATCCTTGGGCAAAAAAAATCCTTAGGTGCTGCACACTTCTCTCTTGTGTGTCCAAGGTGTTGAGAGGATAAAATCTATCAGTGAGTGTTCAGTACTTGTCTAATCATCAGCATGTAAGTGCCCTGAGGACAGGGTGCTGCATTGTCCAGGTTGGCTCATGGTTGGAGCTGACTTCTGGTGCTGTATCACTCACTGGGAGGCTGGAACCCTCTCCCTCACAGCTGCTTTCCCAAAGCCTGGCTGATCTCCTGGGGAAGAATCCCAGGAGTTCTGGCATTTGCAGAGTAAGAGATGCTGCTTGCACTCTTTACACGCTTCTCTCCTGTTTAAATGACTGCCCAACCATTAAGCCTCATCATACTTATATAATTAAGATGGGAATTAATATTTAATCTGATTGTAATTTGTTGTTGGAATCCATCCCAAGCCCATCCCTGGCTGTATCTCTGCGTGAGGTGAGTGGGTACCTGCAGGAGGACTGAGGCTGATGTTTCACAGAGGGGATTTTGTTGGGACACAGAGGACTGGGTGTAGGAAGAAACCCTAACCTTATAGACCCAGAGCGATCGTAGTCATTTTGTTATCTGTAGGAAGCAAATGTTTGCTTTATATTCAGCTGTAATACTGGAAGGGATATGGTAAATCCTTCTTATCAGTATTTGCCAAGTACACGTTGGGCCAAAATCAACTCTGGTGCAATTTTGTTGCTTTCTGGAGCAGAACTGGACCTGCTGTCTGCAGGGTTTGTCTCCTGGCTTTGTATGAAAGAGACTGACGTGGCCGTGCTGTGTGTCTGTCCGTCTGCCTGTCCGTCTGCCTTCCCTCTTCCGAACAGCGGTAGGACCCGCAGGTCAGGCACAGCCTGTAGTGTTGGCCTGGGCTCTGCTGGTGGCACCGGTGCCTTTGGTGTCTGTGTGTGAGGCAGATCCCGTTCTGCCCTTAATCCTCAGGATCCTGCTGCTGTGATAGGGATCTGCTTTCTGTGAGAAGTCCAGCAGAGAGTAATACGATGCAGTTTATTATGTCAGCGGATAGTAAACATGCTCTGTGGCTGCTACGATAAGCAATTACTGTACTCCGCTGGAACATTAATACCAAATCTTCTGAAATTATTTAAAAATGTGTCTGCATTGTAAATGGAATTGCCTGGTGCTGCCCTGTTAAATGTAACGGAGCTGTTGAACTATGTGCTCTATTCCCTGTTTCCTTTGTTTGGGTTTTTTCTTTTTTTTTTTTTTTTTCCAAGACGTCTCACTGTGTGGGTTTCTTGAGGACAAGCTGTTAGTATTAAAGGTGTATTAATGAAATGTGAGCATCCCAAGAGGCTATTCTTAGTCCAAATTGATGGGAGAATTGAAGTCTATCATGTGAATGTATTGCACCTATGTTGGGTCTGCACTGCTCTCTTGCTCTCCCTTACTTCCCTGCTCTTGTCTCTTACTTAGACCTTGGAACCACTTTGGGGTTGGGATGCTTCCCACCTTGTGCAGTGTAAGGCTTTGGGGAATGGAGCAGGAAGGGCTGCTCCTGAGAAGGGAGGCGGGCTGGCACAACTCGGAGCTGAGGCAGAGTGGGCCCTGCTTTGTTCTGCCGGCCGTGCATGAGAGTTCCTGAATGGCTGTCAATAGATGATGGAGTTTAGTGAGAAACTCATGCCTTGTGATGCTGTTACCTCTCCAGAGCTGTCCCGTGACACGGCATGCTCTCGCCTTTCTGGAAATACCGGTGCTGCTTTACCAAGATGTCTCACGTAGCCCTTCTGTTTATCAAACTGACCCACGGCTCCCGCGCTGTGTCCGTGCCCTGCCCGTCCCACTGGCGTGCCTGGCTCTGGGCAAAGCACTGTGCGAGCTCCTCGGGCGACGTGCAGCTCACTGCGGGGTGAGGGTGGGAGGGCAGGGGTCAGCAGATGTTCAGGGCGATGCACAGCAGGTTGGGATGTGACAGAACCTGTCGCTGTGTGGAGATAAGGCTCGTGTGCGAGATGCTGGCGCTCGCCTGGGGCTGTGACAGTGGTGGGGTGGGGGATCTGGGCACACAGGCTTGCTGCTCCATCATTTCCTGCTGGGTTGGTACCCTTTGCAGGGCTGGGGCAGCACTGCTGCTGTTGGGCTGAGTCTGCCCCTGGAGTGGGAGGATGCATGGCGCAACTCTGTGTGTGCTGAGTGCTGTGCTGTGCTGCTGTGTAGCAGAGCGTGTTGGCAGAACGCACGCAGAAGAGAAAAGGGGAAAAAAGAAACACAGAGCTGATCCAACAGCAGCGCCTTTGCTGGCTTGGCAAGAATTGTTTAGGTCCTTCTTCCCCAGAATGATTTTGTAAACGTTGTGCTGCCTACTAGCCATGTAAATTACTGCCATTAATGGCAGTTGTTGTGATGGAAAGAGAAGTGTCTGAAAGCTGGGGTGCAACTGACCCCTCCTGCCCCCCCCAGGCTCTCTAGCCAGCTGTTTGTGTCAGTGCTGATTGCAGCTTTTGACAGAGAAATCAAAATATTGGTCAAAACCCTTGAGCTCAGTTTTTCCTGGGGCACAGTGAATACAACTTTTCTTTCTTTTCTGTTGTACTCTTTCTCCGCACTGAAAACAAAGAACCTTTCCTGGAGGAGATGAGTTCCCCAAGTCAAACGTCATCTGTCTGAAGAGCGCCTTCAGAAGCAGATTCCCTGTCTGCAGGCTTTCCTCGAGAGTGTGCCGCTGGAAATCTGGTGGGCAGCAGTACCTCAAGTGCTATTGTGGGCTTTTCTTTACATGCAAAGTGGGGAGAGGAGGCAGTTTCTCCCAGCTGCTGCCAGAGAATCGCTTCCCATTTCCTTACTGCCTGTGGCAGCTGCCAGGATTCGCTGTTTAGCAGCAGAGGGAGTTAAGTGCGGGGTGAAAAGCTTCGGTAACGCTTGAGCACAAGGGCAGGAGGCTCAGCCGTCACGTCAGTCTGCACTTCGTTTGTAATACTGCAGCTTTAAGGCTAGTGAAGTCCGGCTGCCTTGCTCTTCTGCAGGCAGTGAGAGTCAGGGTGTGTTGCTGGCACTCAAGCGAGAGCATCTCCTTAAAAGCAACGCTCTTCTGACTTCGTGTTTTGTTTTGTTAGAAGTGGGTGCTCGCCTGTTGCAGCCCTTGGTAAGCTACTTGGTGTCCTCGTTCAGTAGCGTGCGCTTGCATGCAGGCTGCATGCAGCAAGTTGTGCTCTATTGGTGGTTATGAAGGCATGTGCTGGTGTGCAAGCCTGCCTGTGTGTGTGCACTGATTGAGTTCCCTGTTGACCCGTGCTTCACTAAGCTGAACGTGTACAGGTCCTTGGGTCTCACCTGCTTGCCATCCTGCAGCTGAGGGCAGTGCAAGGGACAGCCTGGCTTTTCCCAGCGGTGTTTGCTGAGCGGAGCGGATTTTTGTGCCTCTTCAGAGCCTGGCTTTGTGATTCCACCCCAGCGAGTCCTGAGGGCACCTGCTGCCTCAGCTTGGCCATACAGCTGGGTCAGAGGGAGCAGAGGGAAAGGTGCAGAGACCCTCAGCTCTGAGTGCCACTTTGGTGAGCAGGCAGCCTGGCACTGAGGAACACTCGTGGTTTTGCAGGAGAATCTTGCTTACAGAAAACTTGGAGACAGGGTGCATTGTGCAGCTTCCATATAGCTTCTAAACAGAAACGCTGCTGTCGCTGCTGGGATCACAGCCCATGGTTTGTCACTCCAGTTACACTGGCATAGAGTAACACTCAGTCCTGCGGCAGCTTTCACCAAATCTCTGCCGTGTCCTCCGTCAGCACTTTGCAGGTGGAGCACGGGGAGCTTCGCCCTCTCCCTTGGCCACATCACCTGCGCATCGCAGCGGCTGCTTTCTGGTGTCAGTCTCCTGCTGCAGCCTGGCTGTCTGCCTGAAGCAGCCGTGGTGCATCGCAAGCAGGAAAGCACTGGTGGGACCTCGCTGCCTTTGGGAAGCAGGCATTGGTTCCCTGCTGCGTGCCAAACTTCAGTGTGGCTCCTGCATGGAGCCGGGAGCTGGACCCAACGGTGTGTACATGGTATATGCAGGCCTGTAAATTAAAATTCCTCAGGACTAATTACTTGTTTGCATATTTTAAAGTTTGTGGTTTAAAAAACAAAAAATGTTGCCCTTGTAGGGAATATTTTTTCTCACCAGAAACTTGTTAGACTGGAAATTTCACAGTATTAATTTTTATGGTGTTCCCTAAGCTGAACTAATTAGGTATTTTGGAAAGGGGAAGACGAGGGTGTGGATGTGCAGTTTTTATGTAGATTTCATTAGAAATGTGACTGGGATTATCCCACCAGCTATCCCAGCGATGTGCGTAAGGTCTCTGCTGGAAAACGCAAGTGATTATAGGCTGGTGCCTCATAGATAATCCTTGGCTAATATGGGATGGGTGCAATTAATGTTAATCCCTGCTCAGCAGTAGTAAAAGTTGGATAAAGTCAAAGAGATTTTGCGCGGCTGTTACTGGCCTGAACATGAGAGGCTGTTTGGAGGGGCACAGTCTTCATCCTTATCTTCCTTAGGAAGGGGAAGGCACCATTCAGAGTGCCCTGAAGTTGCCTGCTTCTAAAGAAGAGGATTTCTTCTCTGTTGATGCTATGTGCTGAGGCACACAGGACATCATTAGGAGAGAAACAGCAGTGATTAGTCTAGATTAATAGAAATAGATCTGTTTTTACGAGCAAATGAGGTTGTGTTCCTTGGTCCACAGCAACCTCCATCCATAGTGCTTATCCAGCAGTTTGGGGTGCTGGGGCAGAACCTCTCCGCACTGTGGGGAAAAAATGGTAATTTGGGCTCTGCCTAAAGGTACATCTTGGTTTTGGTAAGTGAAACAAGCACAGGTGCAGGGACAGAGGGAGAAGCGTCACCTCAGATGGATGCTGTGGATGCGGGGGGACCCCAGAGCAGTGTGGCAGTCCCCAGGCGTTGTGCCATGCTCTACCTGGAGCTGAAAGCGTGTCTTGTTTGCTTGCAAACGGAGCCAGTTCCTTCGGTGCTTTGTCCTCAAACTGTCAGGCTTCAACTGGCTGCAGCTTTGAAAAAAGTGAAGATTTACATGCTCTGAAAAGAAGCTCGTGCTGACAGTGGGTAAATGTGTTGTTGATGTTGGAGAGGTAAATAGCAAAGTAGGTGTGAGGGGTTTTGGAACAGACTGCGAAATTTCGTTTCCTCCTCTTGTTAAGATAGAAGTTTAAATTTGGAACAGGAGGGAATGTCTCCCCCCAGTCTGACCCTTGGTTCTAGCAGCCCTCAGGAGGTGCTCCTCGCTGCCCCTCCAGGTGCACCCCAGCAGCTGTGGACATGGGCAGTCTGTCTGTCCCTCCTAGTGTGGTCCCTGAGCTTTACAGGCTCATGTTGTTCTCAGTCATAACTGACTTTGTAAGTCACAGTTGAAGATTATCTTTTAGAGCTGATCTATGTGAGAAGCTGTGCCAAGGGGATGCCAAGTCCTGCGATGATCAAGTCCCTGGGAAGTTATGGTGTTGTCCCTTTGTGGACATTCCAACGAGTTAACAGTTCAGCACCTCACGTTTTATAATTTATTTCCCCTTTCTCAAGCCTTCCCTCTTATCTGCTATTGTCCACATAGGGTTGGTTGACTAGCTGTACTGATAACATGCCTTTGTGGGCTAAGTGATAACTAGAAGGAGCGGAGTGCAGCTAGATAAGGCCAGGCTTGGTCTGCACATGGGAAGGGAGCCCATGTCAGTGCAGCCGCAGCCAGGCTAGGAAGCATAGACCAACTGTGAGTTCCAAGAGGCCGTGCACAGCTGGTGATGGAGCTGCAGGATTGAGCTCGCTGCTTGCTCTGCCTGCTCTGCAGAAGGAAGGAGAGACCTGCCACGTTCCTCTGTGTTCCCCTGCAGTGTGGCTGGTACACGTGCCCAGGCCCCTGCATCTTCCTGCGAAGGTGAAGCCTCTCTCAGGGTGACACAGGCTGGAAGCCATCTACAGTGAGCTATTAAAGCATACTTCCCATTAGTTTTCTTTGTTGCTGTTCTGAATTGTCTTCTCTTTCCCTGTGTGCTGGCTCATTATTTCCCATTAATTCCCGATTTGAGCAATTACCTGGGAAGTGCAGGAGAGCTGGCAGGAGTTCGAGGAGCCTGACTTCTCTTTTTGGGGTAGGTGACTTTCTAACTGCAGCACGAGAGTTGCAGTGCCTTGAGATGGCAAGGACACCTGGGACAGGTGGGCTATGTGGGGGAAGCAGAAAGTGGGGCTGAATGTGCACATTTCTCATTACCTGCTAGAGCTGAGACTGGAGCTGTTTGTGACAGGAGTGTTGTATGTGCCCTGTGTTATAGCCCTGTATACCTTGTCCAGAGCAGAGACTCCAGATTGAACCCCAGCCCATCAAGACACTGTGAGCAAATGAGAGACTATTTGCTTAACTTAAAAATGCACAAAAATGCCCTGACAAAAACATACAATTAATATTTCTAAATACATCCTGGGGAATTTTTTTTTTTTTTCTTCTGAGAAAGCTTTAAGCTCTGTTTGAGGAATAGTGCCTTGGGATGTGTGTCAGAGCAGCATCACCCCAGCAGAAGGGTTCTTTGCCCTCTCTTGGCAGGTGGCTTTTTCAGGTAAGAGTAGAGGTGTGATCTGCCGCCTTTCTGCAGGGAACACAGCAAGATAAAAGGGCTGTCACTGATTGAAACATCAGAGTTTGTCTTCTTGTAGCTTATGTTTTACTGGCAGACGTGTCGTGCCATCGGTTTCTGTGTATGAATGCTCTTCTTTCTAAGGTTTGTATTTGCCCATGGACTTCTCAGCTGCTGTGAGTGGCCTCGAAGCCAGACAAGGCTGTTTGGCTCATGGCTCTGCAGTCAGAGCTCAGGCTGTTGGCAGAGCAGGTGAATCCCATTCTTCATATCCTTGCTTTATTTTCAGGTGAACTGCAGAGTCTCATTACCAACAGCAATGGCAAGGCTTTGAAGATTTCAGCCTAATTACCTCATTTGTGCTGTGAGTAGCAGTGAAATCTGTGTGCTGTCAGGGAGAGTTAGCTGCTGTGCTGGGGTGGGAGGGAAGGGCCCTGGGGAAGGGCTGGTGCACAAGTGGTGTTCTCTGGTTGTGTGGATGCTGTGGGGTTCCCTGCAGGAGCACATGGGCTGAGCCCCATCTGTAGCCATAAAGCTGATAGCTGCCTGGGCAGGAAGCTCTCAGTGCATAACTCTGGCAGCCCAGGTGTGGACGACTTTGGCATTTTCCCTCCTTTCTCATTAGAAGTATGTTGAGATATGCACAACAAGCCTGTAACCTGTGGTGGAGGCTTAGATGGGGCAAGTTTCAGTGATATGCATGTGAGGGCTGTGAGAGCCATGTGTTTGCACAGCATCTCTGGAGTTCTGATGGAGGCATATCTCCATTTATGGTCAAATCTGAGGAATTTTCTGGTATTTGAATGAAATGGGGGTCAGAGTTCTATTAACATGACAGCTATTCATATCCTAAATCCTTAGCAGCGTCGCCACATCTCTTGTGTAGGCAAGGAGCTCTCAGATAGATACAGTCTAAATAACACTAAACTGTATAGAAAGAAGGGAGAGGAGTGGAGGAATGTAATCGTTGATCAACAGCTGAAGGCAGAGGGATGAGAAAGATCTTTGGTGATTGAGATCTTTGATCTTTCAGATAAAGAAAAACGCAGAAACATTAGATGTGCTCAACCCTAACACAGTTTCTTGGATCTTCTTTGGGTCAGTGTCTCTGTGCTGCCCTTAATTATTCTGTTGTATGGGTTCAGAGTCCTCTTCCAAGCTGGCAAGCATCGTGGCTGGGTGGGAGGCAATAGGTTGATCATGTGGCAAGCAAGCTGGCACAAGAGCTCAGCAAAGGGCAGGTTGCCCCTGTTCCGCCTGTATGGCATGGGCTCTGACTGAGCCCTGCTGTTGTTGCTTTGTAGCTGAAGCTACCCAGCCTCTGCAGGGCCATTGCTTCCTCCTGGTAACACCGCCCGTGGTTTGGGTATCCACACACCCAGGGCTGAGTGAAGTGAGTGCGCAAAGTCAAATCATTCTTGCAGGGTTTGAGCATCGCTTCCCTTTTCTGAGGCTCCAGGCAGCAGCTGGGAGAAAGTTGGTTTGGAAAACAAAGCTGTTAGGAACTGTTTGTTTAGACACAAGGCAAAATGAAAGTGGAAAACAATCTGTCAGTTCCCTTTAGCCTCCCACCTTCTTTTTGTTTAAAACGTCCGCATGCAACTTAGTTTCAATAAACAAAAGATGTTTCCTATAAGCTGGTGTTTACTAGTTTGGGAATGGGATTTATTAAAGAACAGAAATCCCTGCATATGCCAATGTTTTCAGACTGTATCAAGAGTGTATAATTTTATAGACCTTTCAAGAGTAGATTTCCTAAAGTAAACAGTGAGGAACTGTTAAATTATAGCCATGTAAAACAACAATGTAACAGCCTCATTGCTTGTACTAATGGCTTTATTATCCTGAGGGTAGGAGTGGTGTGGGCTGCTCACAGATAGCTTACCTTTCCTGACGTGGTTTTGCAACTCAGTTTTAGATCCTTGAGCAACTTCTTTCCCTCCTAATGAGGGAGATAAGGACTGTGTGGGTGCTCTCACTCCAGCTCTTCCAGGGTTGTGCAGGGGTGAGCAGCTTCCAGAAGAGCACGGTACAGTTTATCTCTGCAGGTTGAGAGCCACTGAAGTCTTTGGAGATCCAGGCTTGCAGGCCATCCATGCTACAACTGCTGCCAACCATGCATGACCAACATCACCCCTTGCTTATTGTGTGCTGTCTGAACCATGAGCTTCTCGTCAAGCTCAGGTTTTTGATCTACAATTCTTTGGAACAGGAAGATGTTCGGCTACTCCCAGCCCAGCCTGCAGCCTGTCAGAGCAGCACCATCGTACTAAATCAGAAAGGTCATTGCCATTTCCCTAAGGGGCAGGGAGAAGGGCTTCAGGTGCAGCACGAGGCTGGTGCGGAGCTCAGTGGCGCTCTGTGTTCATTGCTGCAGTACCAGGAGGCCCAGGAGGATGTGTGGTCTCAGCCTGAGCTCCTCTGCTCTCACAGCCAGCGTGGAGCCTGGGTGCCACCTCAGACAGGCGCCTGCATGGTGCCTTGGCCCTCCTCCAGCTCCAAGTCACTGCAGTGACCTCTGCGGAGATGTGTGTTGAAAGGGACCAGTCGCCTGCATTTCTTGGATTCTTTTTCCCAGTTCTCAATTTTAAATGGCATTCTGGGCTGATTTCTGGCTGCCATAGACGTGTGCGTGCTGGTGAACTTTGCACCAACTCAACTGGGCTCATGGAAGAAACTGTCTGTGCAAGGAGAGCTGTGGCTTGTAGTGAAATAGCTTTGCAGTGACATAGTTTCAGCGTTGCAGTATGTCAGCACTGGCTTTCAGGTTGTTCCAGGGCTAAAAATACAGCCCATTAAGGCTTCTGCCATGGGATGTAACCATGTCTTGAAGGTATTTTATTCCTTATGTACTTATTGCTAACTGAATTTAAGTGAGGCTGCATTTGGAGACCTACCTTACAAGATCACCTCAACTGAAGTGTAAATCAGCATTTCCCAATAAGTGGAGAAGAGTGGAGTGCTTGTGTTGGAGGTGGTAAGAGGCAGAGCTGCTTGCCAGGGGGCTGGGGGGCACTGCTGGCACTGCCTGAGCACAGCCGCTGGACCAGGCTTTGTGAGTTTGGATTTTTCTCCGTCCCCAGGTGACAAGAGCTTCAGAATTGCATTGCAGAGATTAGTGCTAGGGGTTTTACCACCTAGTTCATTTGAAACTGGATGCGCCTGAGACACATTGAACAAATGGACAGTGGCCTCCCTTCTCCCCGGGGACAGCTTTTACATGGTTGGGAAGCTACAGATGGGGCCCAAGGCAGAAATGCAAATAGGCAGGGCTGTGATATGAAGCATTTGGCAGCATCGCGGGCTTAAAAGCTCCCTCCCCACGGCTGCTTGATCCTGCTCTCTGGGTTGTGCTGACACAGCTGGCTGTGGGCTGCACTGTGAACTGTGTGAGCGGAGCTTTGGCCTCAAAACGAAGGGATTAGTGCCTGTGCTGCTGGCACTGCGAAGCCGGCCCGGCCCAGTCCATCCCAGCACTGCCTTTAAGAGGTGCTCAGAGGTGTGCTTGTTTCCCAGTGCCCACTGTGGTACAGCTTTGCAGAAGAGCACTGTTGTAAGCACAAGCAGCTAATGAGTTTTTATAACCCTCTTCTGTTTGCTTTTGAAGACGCGAGTTCTGGTTCCGTGTGCGGTCAGTGTCAGCACTCATGTTACGCAGGGAGAGTTGGGGCAGCTTTGGTTTCAGCCCGGGTCTGGTCCCCGAGCTGCTCAGCTCTTTCCTGACAGGAGGCAATCACTGTCAGCGCTGCCTTGGCCCCAGCACTGCTAACAAAACAAGTTGCAGGGGCAGATCTCCCACGTTCGTGAGCTCAGCAGTGGTTGACTGCTTTTTGTAGATGAAAAGGTCAGGTCTGTTGCTGGGGTTATGCAGAAAGCTTTGTTCTGGAACAGCCTGCCTCCCGATCAGCTCCCGTCTGCCGTGCTGCCGGGCACTGGTCTGAGCAGTGCTTTTTCTGCATTTTCCTCATGGGTGAGTGCTGGAGAGCTGTTAGCTGCTTGTGCTCACCCTCACTACTGCTTCTGTTGAACCCAGATCACTGCGAGCATCTCCTTCCATGCATTCCCACAGGGAGCTCGTGGTTACCTGTGTGTCCCCCTGCAGCCACCACCTCCCACAGACCCACCTCGAGGGTGGATGCGGCTCTTTCAGAGGGTGGCTGTCCTCTGTTCCAAGGATCACAGCACCGGATATGGATGAGAGTTTATTTCTGGGGGGTGAATACATTCCTTTAAGGCTGGAAAGTGCTGAATTCAGATGAGTGACATGGGCCAACTTACAGTGCCCTGGTTTTGAGCCTGTCCCGCTTGGAGTTTGGTTTTAATTGTAAGTTTTAACAAATGGAATCCATTGAAAACATTCTCAGTGTAACACTCCGTTTTTTTTCCTTCAGAAGTCATTAGCTGTCTTCAAGAAACAATATTTTAATTGAAGCCATGATAAAAGCAGAGCAGTGGTGGTTGTTTTAAAGCTTAATTTATTAAACAGCTTTGTTTTTTAATACAAAAAGAAATCCGCAAAGAAAAAAAAAAGCTATTGCAGTTTAAAAGTGTCAAAACACAACTTACATCTTTGAAGTCTTAAAATACTTTGGGAAATGCTGAATGTTTTTGACTGGTTATATGGAACAGCTGAACTGACTTAACTGGAACAAAATTAGAGGAACAAAGAGGCTTTGTTTGCAGAGTGTATTCTTTGCCCTTTGACAGTGCTGTCTGGCTCACGCTCCGAGGGGTACCCAGCGCAGGGTGCTGGCAGCCTCCCTGTTGGCTGAGCGTCCACAGAACTGACCTGCCAGGACAGTGCTGATGTGCGTATAAAAGGGCCAAAAAAATTGCAGGAAGATTGAGGGCCGAGAGCCTCAGAGAGGATCTTAACCTGCTGTAACCACTGTGCTTTTGGGGAGAGGCTGACTCTCTTGTTGACCATCCCTGCCCACTTCCATGTGTTTGAGAGTACCAGGGCTCACGGGGCTTTTCCTGGCTGACCGTGTTCTCAGCGTGATCTCAGACACTGACCTTCCCTGAAGATGCCCGTCTCCCAGTGAACAGTTCCCGGTGTGAGGTGCTCACGTGCTCTGTTCCTCTGTAGGGCTCCTTGGAGGCTGTCTGCATGCAAACAGGCCCTCTGTGTAGTCTGTCCTCTGCTGGGGAAGGGTACACAGCAGGTGGAGATGAGCAGCTGAGAGGTGGGGCTCTTTGTATCCATGCAAATACTCAGTATAGAACAGAAGCGGGTGAAAGCGTGCCCAGAGGTGGGGCTGCGAAGTGAGTGGCTTCAAAATCGTTTTCTGGGAGGAAAACGAGCATTGTGTGCTGTGCCTCTCATGGGAGAGGCACAGGTGCTGCTTTTGTTCTCAACTTCTCTAAGGCTGAGTCCTCCATCCTCAGTCTGGAGGAATTTTCCTGCTGGTTTCACTACACCAGAGTAGGAGCTCTAAGGGTCTGCTGCTGAAATGATGTGAGCTGTCTGCTGTTCCAGAGCTGCCCAGCTTGCAGAGGAGGCAGGCTGCAAAACAGCGCTGCAGTTGCCCTGTCTGTGTACTCCTGGGGCTGTCCCGAGAGCAATTCCTTGGACTTAGGGTTGCCTCTGATCTCAGTGCATTGGGGAGAGCTTGTTTCTCTTTCCTTGGCTCCTGAGAGTGATGGGAAAGTTCCAGAGGATGGGAAGCCCTGCTAAAACGCTCACAGAGCTGTGTCCTGGTAACAGCACTGGAGTCGTCTTCAGCCTGCAGCATGCCAAGCATGAGGGTCTTGGAGCAGAGGTGGGTCTGCAAATAGGGACGGCCCTGTGAAGCGCTTGAATTAATATGGCAGAGAGCTCTCAGGGGCTGATTGGCATTCATTGCAGAGACAGCTGGTGTGGTTTGAGACGTGGTTGCTCAGAACTGTCTGCCAGTTCCTTTGGAAGAGGGTACTAGCTTGATAGCGTGGGTAACAGAAGCAAATGGTTGTCTACCATTTCCATCACTGCTCCAAGCGAGAACTAACCTCTGTTCATCAGCATTTGTGTCCTTTTGACCTACAGGTACTGAGTTAGCTGCAGCCCAGTGCTCTCCCTGAGCAGATGCGTGCTGAATTCAGTTGCTTGCTTAGAAATAAGCATCAGCAAGATGTCAGAGAGGTTAGTCTCATTACTAGATCTCATTAATTCTGTGGAATACCCTGTAGAGAATATGTTAATATTCTTATTCTGTTGACATATATTAACATATATAATAGTTGTATAATTGTTACTAATAATTATAATAATAAGCTGCTTCTCCTAGACAGTCAATGGATGCGCAGAAGGCCCCATAGGCACTCTTACATCTCAGCTGATGGACGGAGGGGTGCTGGTGTGTGTGCAGTGTGGTGAGAAGTGCCAGCTTCTGCCAGTGAGCAGTGAGCCTGGGAGGGCAGATTTCCCAGGTATGGTCGAGTGTGCTCATCTGTGCTGGCTGGCTGGGTCAGAAAGGTCCAATGCTTTTAGCTGGAAATTACTGTTCCCTACCCTGGCATTTGCTGCCATTCAGCAGAAGCACAGTAATTTGATGAGTGCACTCTCCTGTTCCATTGCAGCGGTGTAAAAGTAAAACTAAATAGTCTGTATTAAGGCTGTGTGCTCTTTGCAGCAAGTATCTTGGGCTTGGTTTTTATTTTTTGTGAAGCATCCGATGCACTTTTGCCTTGATCCTGGAGTGAGACCACCCCAAACAAAGTAATACAGCCCGCAGTCCGTGTCCTGCTACAGCTGAGAGGTTCTGATTTCCCTACTTTTTGTCATGATCCAGCTGGGCCAGGTCCAACAGGTGAATTTGAACCCAGCTTCCCCACACATTGGTTTCCAGCTTCAATCTTTGCATCCTCTTCCCTTTGTCTCATTAGAACCCGCTGTAACAAACGCAGTGGGGCCAGCTGCGCTGCCTTGGCAGGTACCAAACGCAGGGCAGCAAACCCTCCAGCTAATCCATCCACGCTATGAAGTCATAAGAATCTTGTTAATTTTTAAAAAGCCCTCGATGCCCACTAATCCAAATCAATTTTCATTTCTTTCATAAAGTCGTGCTTTCATTTAGGCTTCAGCTAAGAATTACAGCTAATTTGTTCGATTTTATAACGGTATAATTGAAAAAGTGATTTTAATGTCCTGGCAACCAGATTCCCTTTCTTTGGTTGTTAATGAAAGAATCCATTAAGGTTAAATGATTTGGGCATGGATTCAAGTAGAATCGCCTGAATATTCTGGGGGAGTGTTTCTGACCATCTGCCGCTCTGTCATTGGTGTTTGTGTTGTAAATGGGGCTGCAAGAAGGACTTCACAGGTCCTGTTCCAACCATTAACCATAAAATATCACTGTAATTTTCTGAGCTCGGTGCAAATAGTGGAAACGCTCAGGAGAGGTGGCTGTGCTCTGGGCTGCAGCATCCTCTGTGTGTGGATATCACTGCTGAGCTGTGTGTCCTCCTGGTTCTTGGGGCTGTCTGCATTGACTGCAGCACATCCCCGTCTTGTGTCGCTCCTCCGTGCCTTCAGTTCTTCACCCAAGGTTTGAAATTGAGCACAGAGCTACTCTGTAGGGCGGTGAAGAGCTGAGGGATGATGCGTTCTCTGGACGCTGTTCCATCCGGTGTGTTTTTATTTATATTGTGGATTATGTAAAATTGCTAACTGGGGAAAACAGCACAAAACCTACTCGAGTTGTAATTGTAGCCCATAGGTGAAAGAGCTTTGTGTCCTCTGTTTGATAATCTTACTTTCTAGTTGACTGTTCTCAAGAGGCATTACTGCAGACTGCATCGTGCTGCATGTTTTTAGCTTTCTCAAGCATTGAAAGATGAAAGTATGTCCTAAAAATACGCTTGACTTAAATAGTTCAAGTGCAGAAATAGATAACGTTGTAACAGGAGATCCTTTCAGACTCTCCTATGATGTTTGCAGATCAAACATGTACGTGGTGCATGAAATGAAAACAGGAACTTCTGCCTCGAACAAAAGCAGCGTGAGTGGATTTCCTTTCGAACATCGGTGGAAAAATGCCGCAAGTGTTTAAATGTTGTCCAGGAAATCATGCAAATCCCAGGCAGTCATTTTAGCTTGATGGAGCCCTTTAAAATGGCAAATCTCAGGCTTATTCAGCTCGGCCTGCTGCTCAGCAGCAAAATTACAGTTACCTCAGCAAATGGGCCCTATAATGTTAACACCAGCGGATAACAAAAATAGCATTTAATAACTTTCATTACAGTTAGTGTTTCTAGGGCTTTGGGGCTTTGCTCTTTCCAATCATTTACATAATTTGCAGGTACAGGCTGCTGTGCCAGACTGCCCATCTGATTCTCTCTCTGATCAGAGCATATTAATGCACTTGTTTGATGGTCTGTTACCAATAATTACCTTGGATTGCATTAGGAGCATTTCCAACATTGCAGCTGGTCTGTATTTTTCGCTAAGTATATTTCAGGGCCCAATTACAGGACTCTGATGTGTTATTGTTCCAGTGTGTTTGTTCAAGCTTGTAATTTTAATATGCCTCTACATTGTAAATGTATGAATGCGAACCCAAGGCTCTGTCCTGGGTTCACCATGCATCCCACGCTTGCAGCAGCTTCTGCAGAGGTCATCTCAGCTCTGTCTCATAGGCTTATGAAAAGAGAAGGATGACAGCTTGGAGGTGCAGGCTTCTGCAGAGCCTGCTATGGACTTCAGCTGCTGTTTCAAAAGCCTTCCTGGGGTCAGAGAGAAGGAAATGGAAAGGCTTCACCTTCGTGTAAGAGTCAGGCACTTTAGCATTATGATTGCTTATTGACAGTTCAACACAATGAATAAATTATTAGTGCTATTGATTTGCTTAATCTTTCTGAACTATCTGTTTGCAGGGGATGCATTGGAATAACACACATCTTGATGAACCCAAGCATAGCTGAGGGCTGGTTTTGTGTTTATCCCTACTGGTTGTTTCGATCTGTAGATGCTTTGGCCAACCTGATGCTTGCACGGAAGCATGAGAGTGTTTAGTCCTTCTTAGAAACCAGTTCTGCTCTTCAGTGGTTGGACTCTAAGGCCACCTTAGAGTCAGCAGGGTGACATCCACTGCAGGTCGGTGGCTGTGGTCTCGGGTGGCTGAAAGGAGCAGCTGCAGCTGGCTTCAGCAATAGGAGCATCAGAAGCATCCTTCCACTTAGATGGAAACCTTTTCAGCTGCTTTATTTCTTTGATGCCTGGTATGTGATATTTATACACAAAGATACTCATTTACCACGGGCTTCAGCAGCCTTTGCTTTTATCTAAGTGAGTCTAGTCATTAACCTATTTACCTTAATTACAGCTTTAGATAAAATCAGGCTTTTCAGATACAGCCTATAAACAGCAATGCGACATCGCATTTGTTTCAGATAGTGTTGGATTTTTTTCATGCCATCCCTTCTGCTCCCTTGTTTTTAAGCAGGAATTCGAACAGAACAAAGCCAAGGGGCTCTTGCCCAGCACGGTTCTTTAGGGAGAACTGCATTTTGAGCGTGCTACAACAAATCGATGAGTTATGATTAATTTAACTTTTAAATGGAAGGGCTTTGTATACATGTGAAAATATAATAATGGACCACTATGAAGTGGATGGGTTGGGATCGATGTCCCAAAGCCACCAAGCCTCGTAAAGAACTGTTAGATGCGAAGATGTCTATAATTAAGTGAAGTGGAGCTGTAGGAAGGGGATGTTGTTGCTGTTCCCCTGCCCCTGTGGTGCTGCATGCAGGCTGCTCACAGTGCTGGGCTGCTGGGGAAGGCTGCGGTGCCCTCAGTGACAGGAGATGATCTGAGAGCCCCTCGTGCTGCCTGGGTGTGTGTCCCCTCTGCAGTGGGAGGTGGTACATTATTAAATAGGCCATCAAGCTCTGTATGTACAGCGACAGGGGAAGGCATGCTTCCCACTGGCATGGACTGCTCAGTGCTGGGATAGCTCTGCTGCACATAGTTATCAGGTGTTGTTAATCAAAGGAGCTTTCCAGCAGCCCTGAAGGTGGTTTTAGACATGAAGGTGATTTTAGGAGCCTTCTGTTCCAGAATGGCTGAATACAAGCTGGAGGTGTTGCTTTCTTACTTTTAGCCTGCTTGCATTGCATTGCAAGCTGGAAAGTTCCAGTAACGTCTGGTGGCAGCATTGGGAAGGGACCAGGAGGGTCTCGACCTCTCTGCCTCACGGACCTGGTTACAGCTGGATGGAAGAATGCTTCCTGGGAAGTACCCTGAGGTTCATGAGCACAACTGCTTTCAGAGGCTGGGGGGAGTCATGGACATGGTGCCTAAATGCTTTGGAGGACTGGGGCTCCAACCCCATGCTCCCTGGGCCCTGCAATCAGTGTGGGGGTGCTGAGTGCTCAGACTGAGATCTCCATGCAGATTTCTTTCTGGGCTACTCATTGCCAAGTGAAGTTACCCCCAGAATGGGCTGAGCCCAAGCTGTTGACTTTTAATTGTCAATGCACAATTTCAAAAAAGAAAGAAGCCTTTGTGTTGCTTTAATTGGAATGCACTGAAGTACGGTTGCTCTCTGAGTTAGGCGGTGTGAAATTAAAGACTTTCTGTGGCTCTAAGAGTGTCTGAAGAGCATCAGCAGAAGGTGAGGTTGCAGCAGAACAGTAGCACAGTAGTTGGCTTGCTGATAGTTAGGAAAGCCCTTTGTTAAGTAATAACTGCACTTTTTCTTTGGTGCTGTTCGCTCCCACTTAAATGAGATTAATTGTGCTGTTGAGTTCCACAAGTTCAGCATCCAAAATAAATACATATATTAAGAGGGGTGACAGCACAGAGGCTTAAACTGCCTCTTGAATGCCTGCCACCTCCTGCAGGATGCGGGGAGCAGCCCTTCTGCAGCCCCGTATCCCACAGAACACACACGATGACGAGCGCTCTGCCCGCAGCTCTGCCTGAGCTGCTTTCCTCGCTCCTGGGAAGGTTTTCTTTGGCTGCAGCTCTGCAAGGTGCACAAGGGTTCCAAAGTGCCAGATGTGTGTGGAATAGGAAACGCGCTGGCCGGGCTCCAGGCCGTGGGACCTGCAGCACAGCAGCTCCCCAGGAAAATCTTCGGCTGCCAAGAGCCAGGAGTGATGTCAGCTCTGGAAGTGTGTCAGATTTGAAACCCTTGTACTTTGCTCCCTGTGAAGTATTAATCTCCCTGTACAGCCTGTGCTGTAACGGGTCCTGTCTGGCTCGGTGCAACTTTATTTGTTTTGGGCTAGAGGCACTGACGGTTTTGTTTAGAGGTGCTGGAGGCTGTCAGCAGCTCTGCTTAAATGGCTTTGGCCTTAAGTTTCAGCTGTGCTAAAGATGCCCACCCTGCACTTGAAGTGAAGGTCTAAACCTTGCAATTGCCAGCCAGTAGGAGTGGTCTGGGGTAGGTTACAGAGCCAACAGGGCCTTGGGACCATGGGACTGGTGGGGTCCCACCTGGATTTGGGGCTCTTGTGGCAGTAGGTGAGGGTTTGGGCTCTGCTGCAGGATGTCAGATGGCTGTGCCACTAGTAGCACTGTTTGGTCTTGGTGCTCCAAGAGCAGGAGAGCTGACTGCAAGCTGACTCTTCTACTGAATCAGCTGACGTAGCAGGTTCAGTGGGCAGGTGTTTGGGTGTGTGAAGCTGTCTGCTTGGATGTAGCCCTAAGTGAATGTGGTGGGGTGCACCCTGACAGTGCCTGGAGCTTGGCTTGATGTCTGCTGTGCCCAGCTCAGTCCTGAAGAAGACCTTGCAGGTGCTTAAACCTTGACTTCCTCTTGCTCAGCTGGTTTGCCCAACAAGATGGGATATCTCCCCCAGACACTGCCTTTCTGACTGTCTTTGAGACAGTCCATTGGGGTGGGGACAGGGCCGTGGCTGTGATGAGGGGCTGCTGGGTGGTAATAAGGTTGTGGCTGTGGTGAGGAGGTGCTATGACGAGCTAGGGAAAAGCTGTGCTGCCCAGCTGGGATGGGTTTGTCTGGTGAATTAATGGCAGAGCCACGTTTGAAGCTGGGACATCTCCAAACGAAGCCACTGGTCTCCTGTTGAACAGTAACCTTTTATTTGCTTGTGCCATGTAACTGAGCTCAAGGACATGCGTACTGCTGATAGCCAGAATTTCACCAGAACAAGCATCTCACTTGTGTAGGTCCTTCCTCCTTGCTTTGCATGGTTGACCCCAGGGCAGGGAAATAACTGCATACAGGAGCCAGTGATGTGCCGGACTCGGACACGGAGTGCAAGCTCCCACCAGACTTATGGGCTTGGAGTACTGCATCTCTTAATGTGAAAACACTGCTCCAAGGGCCCTGCCTCTGACCAAGTAATTGCATGTCAGGGATCTGTCAAACCTCACTGTGTAGCTAGCTCACACTTCACCTGGTTATTTACAGTTCTGTAATCATGAAAGAAGGAGAATTGATTCTTTCCCCTTTGCTCAATAGTAAGTCAGACAATTTCTGCCTCCATTTGGTGCAAAGGAAAGGAGAAGTAGGAGTTGTTTTTGGCTGTGCGTTGAGATGCGTGCTTTGGGAAGGAGATGTTGGCTGCTTTAACGTGGTTTGTAGCTGCCTGCGCTGGGTCTGGAATGAAGGCTGCTGCTGGCAGGGGCTGTGCCTTAAAGATTTTACAGCCTGTATTGGTCTGCAAGGCCCTGCTTTGTGGGTGGGTTTTTTTTGGTTGATTTTTTTTCTGCTCAACAGGAGACACTGTCTTTTTTTTGCTAGGTGTGGGCAGCAGAGGTGGATGGATGGGTAGTGGGAGTGAGGAATGATGAAACAGATTGGGAGAAAAGGACCGTTTTTATCTTTTGGGCTGTTTTTGCATGTAGTGTAGCCTTGGTGTTGGCAACATGGGAGAGAATAAAACACCTGGGGCCAGAGGAGAATGTGGTTTTCCTGGGAGCAAACCACTTACCTTGCTGCATCAAAGGCCCTCCATTTCAGAGCATGTTAATATTTCAGTGTGCTTACGTTCCTCCAGAACTGTGCGTGTGTGCATATGGATGCTGCGTATACTTACATGTATGTGTGTATTAGCATACACCTTTATAGTCCTGAACCACTACTGACTGCCCTGGGACAGCTCAGTGATTTGCTGGCCTTAGTGAGGTTTGGTGTGAGCTCTGCCTGTTACCTGGGACCGGACAGACACAGACATCTCTGTTCTCTCCCAGTAAATTCCCTCTCTGCTTTTGGTCCCCTTTTCCCCACTTTATCTTCCAGAGAGTTATTTTGGAATGCTCTCAGTTGTGTTAGGCAATTTCTGAGCATTGATCTGCGTGCTGTGATGTAAAAGCCTGCTTTGAATGTAGAAGCTCTGTTGCCCTCCGTAGGGGAATGCTGTACAGGGTTTCATGGCCTCAATTCGGAGATCTATGAGCTGTAAACTTGCAGTTCTGCCAGGCTTTGATGCTTGAAACTGCATCCTGGTGAAGCCGAAGGCAACAAACTCTCCAGCTCCGTAGCACAGATCTGCAGCTGAGCCACCTGCCCTGAGCTGAGACATGAGAAGTCTTCCTGGCTCAGCAGCCCACTTCTGTTCTGCTGCAGCTCTCCCTTGCAGTGGCTGTGCTTGCTGCACGAGGCAGGTGGCTGTGTGGGGTGGCTTCCCTGCATTCACTCATTCATTACCTCCAGCAGGTAAGAGGGCGAAGGTGAGCGGCAGGCTGCGTGGGGCTGTGTTTAAGCAGGGTTGTATCATTTTCTGTCACTGAACGATGAAGAATGGAGGTTGGAAAGAGCCAGCAGCTTCTGTAAGCACTCAACATTCCTGATTTCGTTCGTCTTTGATCTCACTTTTACTCTCTTCTGATCCTTTTCCTTGAAAGCGTTTTTATCTCATTGTCAGGCTGGCTAATTTAGGGCGGTGTTTTGAACCAGACCTCCTCCTACATTTTCAGAGCCCGGAAGGCATGTTCTGTTTAATCAGAGAGTGCTTATACAGTTCTTCGAACATCAGAAGTGTTGTCAGAGCTTTTGCAATGCTATATCTGAGTCCTGGGCACTTGCTGCCCCAATCCCTGTGTGTGCCAAGGGCCTGTCCCCAAAAACCTGCAGTGCTGGGGGCTGAAGAGGCTGGGTGGCTGAGGGCAGTCCGTGCTCACCTGTCAGAGCAGCCCGATGTCACAGGTTGTGAGCACATCGGGGCTTTTACTTGGCTTCTTGGTCCGAAGCACTTATGGTGCTCCTGGGATGAAGGGCAGCAGTTTGAGCACTCACGTATCTCTCAGCATCACATGGAGGCTGCATCGCTTGGCAGTGCTGTAGACATGTGCAAGTAGAAACATTGATACCCTGGAGGTTAGTTGCTGCTGTTACTGAGCAGGTTATGTGGTAGGAACAGGTTTCCAGGAAAGGAGTGACTACCACTCTTTAAAGGTCTTATGCAAGTGTGAGCTCATTGGGGTGAAGCATTGAGGCAACCTCCTCCTGTCATTGTCCAGTGAGACTGCATTCACATGTGCAGCTCAGCACGTGCACCAAGTCTTAATGCCAGAAGCAGAGAGAGCACCGGTTTCTTGTTGAGGATCCCCTGCACGTGGTCTAAGCACATGCCTTGGTTAGCATGTTCCTGGGCTGTGCATTCAGCTGCAGATGCATTTCCCTCCAGTGACTGTTTCTGCTCTCTTGCTGCAGCACGGGGACCTGAGCTGGGTCTGCAGCCTGGCACTGAGGTGTGTAAGTGCTTCTTTTTTCAGCTGGCAGTTTGGATCCTGCTGGGTTTTGACTTTGGAAAAAAGATCTGGGCAATATTCAGGGGTATAGAAACGCCATCATGTATTAAAAAAAGACCACCACATATTTCTTCTGCTGTGGTGCTGTCTGCTCGGACTGCAGGCAGGTTGGTTTTCAGAAGACGGAAGCCTGAGAGGCTGATAATTGCTTCTTGCCAACCTGTGCTGGCGTAGGAAGCAGCTCCGCCGAGCTCTGCTCTATTCCTGGCTGCCGGAGCTGCCAGCTGTCCCCACGCACTGCGCCTCGCTGAGAGGAGGAGGATTTTCAGCAAAATACCATTAAAATTGCAGCCTGAGGAAAGCAGAAAATAGGACAGAGATGCAGGCTGTCTTGCAGAGAGATGGGCAGGAGAGCCTGGCGAGAAGCGTGAGCCACCTGATGCTCAAGATGCGTTGATGTGACGCTGCTGGCTGCGGTGGTTCAAAGGAGGAGGTAAGGGGCAAAGCACGGAGAAAGCTGGAGCCTCCTAATGAGTACCTGTCCCTGCGTGCTTGGCTGGGCACCAAATGAGCCCCAAGTGTGGGCAGGGCAAGGCCTTTCCTTATGGGACACCTGGAGTTTCCATCTCCCTGCACGTGTAATTTTGCGTGTCATTGCCCCTAATTGCTTGCTTAACGCACGCGCTTTTAAAAGGCAGCCCTTTTATCAGCAGTAGGTAGTAGCAGGTTTAATAGAGTGTTTGAATTCCTATAAAATTAATCTGTAGCCTTCTGCGATTGGAGACGGGCAGGGAGCCATGTGGTTCATATCCAGTGTTGATAAACTTGTTATAGAGGCAGGAAACATTTCTGATTGGAGCAGTGACAAAATAATTTGGAGCAGAGCCATAAAAAGAGTGGATGGTGATGGTTTGAGTGCAGCAGAGATTGAAATTGCTGGTGTGTGGAAGCAGCGCTGCCAGCTAACATTGACTTAGTGTCTCTGGAGAACTCTAACGGCAAATGCATTTTATTAATGGCAATATTCTTTTAGGAAATGCTGAGCCTTGTTTCAGAGGTGGAGCTCTCCTATGAGTACGGGGGTTTGGAAGTGGGCCAGCCCCGGCCCTGCTCAGCTCAGAGCAGCTCAGCCCACGGCCGCTCAGCGCTCTGCCTGTGGCTACAGCACACGGCTGCAAACCCAAGGGTTTGAGCTGGCTGAGAACATGGAGGTGCCCCTCAGGCTGTTGGTTTGCAGTAGGAATATCCTTCCGAGGAGGCAGGGGGGAGGGAGTCTTTGCTTCTTTATGGGCAGTTCTGGAAGGTGAAGGTGGGGTTGGGGCCTGTGTCTCTGACTTAGTTATTCTGTGCTTGAACCCAGGATGGAAAAAGCAAGTGTGGATAAAAGGCTGCTGCTGGGCACGGTGGGGAGCAGCAGAGGTGCAGGCTGTGCTTGCAGCCCAAGAGATGTATGATGGAGAATGTAGTGCACTGGTGTCATGGGAGGTGCTGGCTGTACTATGGGGCTGAATGTCATGTCTTATCCCTAACCACACTCGTGTACAAATGGGATGTTATTAACCGAGCAGAGCAACCCCTGAAGAAATGCTGTCTTCTCTTTGCAGGGAGGCTGTTGGAAGGGGATTCTGTGGAGCTGAGCTGTAGTGCTGGTCCTGCAAAGGTGATATTGGAGCCAAACCAAGTTGTGGTTTTGGACTGTAACCTGGCCCCTGCTGAGCAGGTGATCAATATCACATGGAAGAAGAATGGGTTTCCGCTAGTGGAGCAGGAACATCTGCATGTGCTTCCAAATGGATCGCTCTTCATCTCATCACAGGCTGTGGCAAAGGACAGTAAATACTCTGAGAGAGCTGATGCTGAGGGTAATTACTCCTGTGTGTCCCACAGCTCCCTAGGGGCTGTCACCAGTCAAACGGCTGCAGTCAGATTTTCAAGTAAGTGGGTCTTGTTTTTTCCTTTCTAATGTCTGTGGATTGAAATTCTATTAATGATGCGTATGTGCAATTTGGGACAGCCCACAAATAAGCTGTGGTGTCTCTCTTGACCCAGTGGTATTGTCATGTGCAGCACTCCCAGGTAAATGCCATGAGCCATAAATTAAAACCAGGATCATACTTGCTCTCCAAAAACTAGTGTTTGCTTTTGTGGGGAAATCAATACCTCAAAGCTGTGCATCAGCACCATCTGTGTGGGAATGTGGGTGGGGGGGCTGTCTGTGGAGCTCTGGCAACCCCAGCGAAGGCTGTGGTGGATGTAGTTAAGAAGCACTGCTCTGAACCTGAGCACTGGCTGGTGTGAGGGGGCTGTGATGGGGAAGAGTTGGGAGAAAGCGCCCATTGCATTCCCCATGCATCCATCAGTCCTGGATGGCGTGTTTAGGAATGCACCTACGTTACTTGCATGGGGGCAGCTGGGAGAACCAGCCCTGTTTGGGATGCAGCAACATGCTTTGCCGTGCTCGGTGTTCCCTGCTTGACTGTGCTGAGCTCTGTGTCCCATCCAAACCCCAGAGGCAGCAGTGGGTCAGGATCTGCCCTGAGTGAACAGGGTGGTTATGCTACTGAAAGGTATCACTGAAATGGTCAAGTGGGTGTGGGTGGCCACTTGAGGGCAGAAAACAATGCAAGCAGGCCAGGCTGTGCTCAGGTGTTCCTAATTCCCCTCTGTCCCTGCTCTCCATCACTAGCTTAGACTGGAACAGCCTGCTAGGGGCATCTGCTGCTTTCCCTGTTTGTGATGTGTGGTGGCGCTGATGGCTTTAGTGTGTCTGAATATGGCCTTGTGAAATGATAGGCTGTGAACATAGTTAAGACCTCACGAACCAAGGGAGGCCTTCGGGTCTTTCATCTACGCTGTGGGGTTCTGACAGACAGGATGTTGAATGTCTCCTCTTCAGATGCCCTTTGTTTGTGAAGCCTCAGGTCTGGCTTTAGCACAGCGAGTGGCAGAAAAGCAGGAGCTTAATCTTTTGGCAATGCAACTTATCTGCTGATAGCCCAGGTTGGTGGCCACAGCGAGCAGGAGGTGCCAGGGCTCCTGATGTGGGTGGTGGGGCCAAGGGAGGTTCCAGGTCCTGGATGGGACAGGTGCCCTGAATGTCATTTTCCAGGCATGCTCTCTTAAAGCAGCACTGCTAATTTCAGGTGTGGCAAAAAGGCAATTAAGGCAAAACAGTTTTATGGTGCTTAGATGTCATTGAGCACATCCCAATTTGGAGGTGTGTCCAGCCCCCTGCTTTCCAGCTGCGTTATGCACCAGGAGAGAGCAGTCTGCTTGTGGCTTCCCAGATAAGGGCATCTTTGTGTATCAGCATGGCCTGAAATGCCCATAATGGGAACCTTTCTTCCTGCAGAGACTGAGCTTTGGACTTGTGTTCCCAGGCAGCCCACTGCCATCATCCCTTTCTGTGTGGGGTGTTCCCACAGGCAGAATTTACCCCGTCTCAGCATGGTGCGGATCTCAGCTCCAGGGGCAGCACTAGACACTGAAGGGCGGTGCTCACTGAGACTGGGACAGACGTCTGTCTGTGTGTCAAACAGTGTTGCTCCACTCAGTGTCGGGACTGATTGTGAGGCAAATGTCTCTCTATAATGGAAGAGATGAAAGAGGGCTCTTCAGGCTGTTTTTCATTTCAGTCTCAGAACAAGACTCTAAGATCTGAGCCACTGAATCTTTGTTCAAGAATAAAATTCTTTTGTATTCAGAAATGGCTACTGAAGCTGTTTTAAGTATGAGAGTGCCAATAAATGATTCCTTGACCTACCAAACAAGAGAGGTTAGAAAATAATACAAACACAATAGCACTTCTCTCTAGTGCAGACCTATGTAAATGTTGACAAATGCAGCCAGACAGCACGCCGTGAGATGCAAGCCTGAAACACGTTCCCAGTCTTGGGAAATTAGGGCTGAGATGCTTTTGAACTTGCACAGAGCTATGGTAGGTGAACGTGCAGATGATGCTGTTTCACCCGTGCTACACAGAGACCACTGAGGATCTCACAAGGGTTCTTGCAAACTGGAGTCAAGGATTCTGCATACACATAATGTCTGGGAGACCTGGAGTGGAAAAGGCATCGTGAGTCCTGGTGGTTTATTCCGCTTCTCCTCCCCAGGTCCCAGTCACCCTGAACTGGGATCGTGGGTCTGTGCTCCTGTTATGGATTTGTGTGTATTATTTTGTGTTTTATGAGTGAGAACCGTGAAAATGTCTCAAAAATGGGAGATGGACATGCATTGCCTTTCCCTCCCTGTGCATTTTTCCAGAGGAGTGTTGTGGGTTCCCCGCAGAACCAAGGAATTCCAGGTGAGCTTTCCAGCTCAACTCCTGACATGGACTCATAGGCCTCCTTAACAGCCAGCTGCACAGGGAAGGTGCTGCTATGGCAAATGAACGCACCTGACTTAACATTCATTTCTGAATGGAGAGCAGAGAGGGAATTATTAATGAAATGCATCTCTGGCTGTGTTTTGTTCCGTGGGGTGGGCAGAGGCACTTGCTGCATTAGCATTCAGCTGGTGCAAATGAGGATCATACAGGCTCTTTTTTTCCTGCTGGTTGAATACAGCAGTCTGTCTGAAGTTGTTTATGTGTAGATGGAGTTATTCTTTGTGCTGACAGCCCTGGGCACTGCTGGTCAATACCAGGCTGAAGAAAACCTGTTTAGCAGGTAGGATATATCAGCCCTACTCTCAGCCTGTGCTCCTGATACGCAGCATGGGGGAGATCCTGTGCTGGGCTGTCGGGCTCTGTGCACCACACAGCACTGCAATGACAAGAAAGGACATTTAGTATTCATAACATCAAGTCATTTCCTGTGGTTTTTCATACTTGCTTCTTTGTTCATTCACCACTGGCTTGCCCCATATAGGCAAAGTACCACGAGGAAGCTGTGGGACTGGAGCTGTGGGTTGTCCCAGCATCTGCTAAGCTCGGTGCCAAGGCAGTTGCAGGGGGACTGGGAGAAGCCTCAGTGCACTCAGCATCAGTGTGCTCAGACACTCATTTTGCTTCTCTCTTGCCTTTCTTAGTGCTTCTGCACAATTAGATACACCTTCCCAGTAGCCCCAAAAGTTGTGGGCAGCTCTGGTGTTGCTGTGCTGGCTCTCTGGCTGGGAAGGGAATGTGTCAGCCACATGAGTTGGGAGAGGCTGATCGGGGCAGACAGACGTGTCCCTGGTGAGGGCTGGAGTGATGGAGGCTGGGCAGTTTGCAGGCTGGCCAGCTGACAGGGCAGCAATGTCCAGGGAAGCACTATGAGAGATTGAGTTGTGGGTTGCTGGAGGTGATTACTAAAAGAGGCACAGAAATCCACATCTCTTGTCTGACAGGAGCTGCCAAAATGCATAAGCCTGCTGTTACATGCGTGGACATGAAAGGCTCTCTCTGTCCATGCTAGAGCAATCAAGGTGGCCTCAAAGGCAGCCCTGCTTCAGGAGTTGTCGAGAAGACATTCACGCATGTGATGGGTGCAGCCTGTCCCCTTGAGTGCCCAGGACTTTGCTGCGTTGGTGCTTGGATTGCTGAGGACCGCCACAGCCAGCAGAGGAGACCCAGGGAGCACAGCCCTTGTAGGACAAATGATGGAGCAGTGATGGGAGGGGGGCAGCGCACACAGGTTTGCCACATGTGGAGGTGCCCTGATGCCTTGGCCCCAGCAGTGCCTTCCAGGGGAACCCAACAACACTGCTGTGCCCTCCATCCTTTCCCTTCCATTGTCACCTCTGTGTCAGCTCGTGTTTTGCTGTATACGTGTGTGACACAGCGGCACCTTGCAGCTCATCCTCATGTGCTGCTGGCTGAGACCCGTGTCACCGTTCACCATTTGCACCGCATGGCTCTTGGTGCAAGCATGCCTGTTTGGGCTGCTGGATTAGATTTGCTGGTTTCTCTGAGCCCTGCACGCTCCCACGTGGAAATACCAGGGGCGTTATTGGCGTCGTGGGAAGGTGTAGCTTTCTACCTGTTAATAACTACATTGGTGAAGATTTGTTAAAGCTGTTAATTTAGCCTAAACATTTTGTGTGAGGGAGGTTCTAGAAAATTACAGTAATTGTAGCTGTCAGATGAAAACGTTTGCTGTGCCTGGAGGGAATGGGCCCGCGCTGTGCGGCTGCTGGCAGTGCTGCAGAGGTTTGGTGCTGCAGCTGGCGGCTCAGGCTGCAGCAGGGAGAGGTGCACGTGTGTGCATGGGCTCCTCTCCCCAGAGAGAGCTCTCTGTGCCACACTGTGTCTCTGAAAGACAGGGATTTACTTTATGGATTTGATACTATTTATTTTGTGCACCAGGTGCATCACCACGTTTCTCTGCTTCCCACCAGTCAAGCCAGAGAACTTCCAGCAGACCAATGCACAGGCTCTGTATTGCCTGTAGATTGGATGCTGTTGGGAGTGGATGGGGAACTGGTGGTTCTACAGAGGTAGGAGTTAGCCCTGCAGGGGTAAGCTGGGCAGCACAGGTTCTACATTGCCAACTGGCCCTGCAGACCAAGCTCTGGCTCGGCCTCCTCTGTGCTGTGGAACCATGGCAAATCACACCAATCACAGCAAATCCTCCAGTCTCCCTGCTGCCTTCCCATCCCATTTAGCAGTTCAGAGCAGTTTGTCTGGGCAGCATGTATGATCTCAGTGGGTGCTTTAGTCCCGTCCCATCCCCCCCCCCCCCCCCCCCCCCGTCTTAAAAACACCTTGGGATAATTACAGAAGACAGGCAGGGATGTGCACATGGAGACCTGGGGGGGCAAAGCACTGTGTGAGAGAGCAGTGAGCCTGTTTCAGAAGGCTGAATTCCTCGCATAGGCTGCATTTTCTGCCTTGGGTGTAGTGTTGCTGCTTGGCAGCCCTTCCAAGCTCGGGGCCTCCTGTGCCGCTGGGAGAGGGGGAGGTTACAGTGTTCCCCGTGCTGCTGGCACCCCCGGGCTGGGAGCCTTGGCACACGGCTTGGCTCCAGCTGGGCTGAGCATGTGAGTGGGAAGGGAGTGGTGTGATCCGCTCCCAAAGGTGCAGTGTGGTGCTTTGGCACGTTGCTGGGGGTGCTGCGCTGTAGTGCTCCTCCACCTCCTCACCTGCAGTCCATCATTTTTACTGAGTGGCCCTAAGGTGCTCAGGGAAACCAGCACAACAGGGCTGGGAGTTGTTCTGTGGCATGGCATGGCTTTTGCAAGCCTAAACCCTAGCTGAAGAGTTGAAAATAGCATTGAGTTGTATCTATCTGCTTCGTTTCCCTTTTCACACCTGGCATTTTTCTTCCATGCCTCCTTTCATTGAAACCTGTTACTCTGCAGAACTTCTGCAGCAAGTTTTTTTTCCACAAGAACATTTACAGGAGGAAAATGGACCCTGTTTGAATACTCCTAGGGTGAGCTTGCAGAACAGCTGTGAGCCCAGGCTGTGCCACTCTGTGGGTGCCAGGCATGTGCTGCCTCCTCCTCTCCACCCAGGCACCCCTTGGATGACAGAAGAGGATCACAAAGGATGCCAGCATGCCATGGTCATGGCTCTGAGCTGGTGCAGGGAATGCTTGTGGAACAGCAATGAAGCTGTCCAGGAAGGCTGTCTCTACCTGAATCTCACCAGGTGTGCTCAGATCTGGTGTTCTTGCTCAGCCCTGCATCAAACCTTTCCACTTCTCTTACCTTGGTTTGGTGTTGCTTTCTGTGCACAAAGGTCCTTGCCATTCTATCCTTCCTCAGGCAGTGCATGACTTTGCAGGCTGCTCCTCTCAAAGCTTCCTGAGGTAGTTTTCTTTCCCAGGATATCCTCAGCGATCCCTACCCTGATGTCCTGTAACAGGATGATGGCAGAGCTGCCTAGCTCCCCAGTCCCACCCTGAGAGCTATCTGGAGGAGACACCAGCAGGCAAGTGAAGGTTTACTCCACACGCTACAGCCACTGAACTCTCAGCACTTGCTAGCTCTCAGGACGCTGCGTTCCCTAATCGGGGTCACTGTTTAGTCACACTCCTCCACACCGTAATGAGAAATCTGTCATGGGTGCATTTCTTGGCTCTTTGCTTTTGAAGAGCCGTGGTGGAGCCCAGCAGAGCAGGCATGGGGCCAGCTTGAGGTGTAGGGCAGGGTTTGGTTCTCAGCGGTGCACTTCAGGCTTGCAGACACAGGTCTGGCAGGGGGATGGGGAAGGGGTAGCCAGTAGTCCTTTGTTTTGGGACAGGTTGCTGCTCTGAATAAGCCCAGGGACACAGAAAGCACTGCTCCCTTTTGTACCCCTTTGCCCTTCATGGCAAAATGCGCAGAGGTGAGCCTGGCTTGCTGAACACCTCACATCTCTTAGCAAAGTGTATAAAATACACCTGCCTGCTGCCACGTGGGAGAGCAAAGAGTGAGGAGCTGCCTGCTGCCATTTATGGAGCCCTTTTGCTGCTGTTAGCAGTGGCATTGCTGTTTGTAGCCCATGGTTTGCACATAAGTTTTCTTGTCTCTGGAGGCTCATGTAAAGCTGCTGGACAATTTGGGGCTCCATTGTATCATCTTAGATTATGCCACTTAAAAATGAATGGAAGAGAGACAGGTGACCTGACTTGAAGCAGAGGGAACAGAGATGCTGACAGAGTTCATCTTTTTAGAGGGGCTCCTGCATCCCTTCATGCCATTTCCAGGCATGTTGAGCCTTTGTAGACTGACAAAGTGCTCTCGTTTACACTCATGGGATGAAAAGAGTACAACACGAAAGAGCTTTATGGATACGAGGAGGAGATTGTTTCGATGGTACCAACCTGAAGGTGTGCTTGCATTTGATGGATTTTCTTTTAAACTCTTGAGTTCAGCAAAATATATTAATGTGTGCTTAAAATATCATGCAGTTCTTGGAAATTACTCTGTGTTCAGGTGCTCTGCAGAGTGTATTTGAAAACACTAAAGCTGTTGCCTCAGTTGGGGCCTTACATTAATTTATTTTTCAAACTTTTCCAGGAAGAGGTTTTTCATTGTCTTTTATTGAACTGAGGAGCTCTACTTGGCATTCAGCTGGTGTGAGAATTCAGTCTGCAACTGCTGCAGAGAGCAACGAGTTGCTTTGAACATGTGATAACTATTTAAGTGAAAGAAGGTTCTAATGACAGTTGGGAATATGCTGGGATTAAAATAGGGCATGTAAAAGCATTTTATTTTCAAAATGGTACATGCTTCCTCAGGCTAATGCCACAATAATGTATGTGCGTGTATGGTTCCAGCACTGCCAACCTGTGGGCAGAGTTTTGGTCAAGAAGGTTGACATCTGGCTTTGTTTTTCCTCTTGCCTATTCTTGTTCTGGGCTATGAGTGTGCCACAAGGTAAGGGGGAACCCGTGCTTCCCCCTCTTCTGTTTCTCATTCTGTGTGTTGTTCCCCAATGGAGTAAATGAACAGACAAAGGAAGCGATTTAGAAGAGCAATTGGCAAAACCAGCTAGTTGTCTGTCTTCTCTCACACTGTTGCCTTCAAGGATAAAATGAGGTGACAAGCAAATTTGCAGGTTGAAACATTTCAGTTACTTTTCTTGGACTGCTGGGGGCTTTGTAGGGGATGAGGAGGGGAGAAATTGCAGTTCAGGCTCACTTACAGTGTACAGCCTTCCCTTAACTTGTGCTCCATACCAGGTTTGCATTTCTCAGCAGGAACTTGAGTTCCTAACTTGCCTTGCTTTCTTCTTTTCCAGCCTTGGCACGCTTTTTCCAACAGCCGGAGTCACAGACAGTGGAAGAAAATGGCATGGCTCGGTTTGAGTGCCGGATCGAAGGCTTGCCTTCCCCTGTCATCACGTGGGAGAAGGATCATGTAGCTGTTCCAGAAGAACCCAGGTGATGCCCTGATTGTTTTCCCATTTATTTGAAGAAAAAAAGAATCCCAAATCTGACCACTTAGGATGTGAAAGTCTTTCGTAAAAAGGTATAACAAGGAGAGAGAAATGATATGAATAAGTTTTCAACCTGAAAACTAAGTGCTGTAAGAGCAGCACTTGCTGGAGGGATCCATGCAAATGAGTTGATAAAACACAAAAACAAAGTAAGACTTCCCCCAAACATCATCCAACTAACTGGAAAAAAAACAAAGAAACCACCCAAAGTGGTAATAAGAACAAAACCATTCCCTTTTTTTGTTATTATCTCTCCTTCCGGAGCCTTTGCCAGACAGACCGAGTGCTCAGTCTGTAATAGTTTTGTAGAAATGAAATTGGGTAGAAATTGGCTAATGAGCAAAGTAATTAAATGAGACCTGCGCCTCAATTCTCTGGTGGTCTGGGAGGTCTGCACGCAAGGATGCACAATTTCAGCAGGGTTTTTATCAGCCACTTACTCCTCATCCAGAGAGTTCAAGGGAAATAAACAAGCATGCTGAAGAGCAGACCGCCTAAATGTGAATGGGGAAACTCGAGATCATCCCAGTTCTTACAGCACAGATCCTGCACCCTGTAAAAGCCCACGTGTGTGTGGAGCAGAGCACTGCAGTAGGGGCTGCCTGGGGCAGTGTTGTGCAAAGTTCAGTAGATGGAAACCTTTTGGGGCATTGGATCCTGGATTGAGGAATGCTTTCCCAGCTGGCTGTGGGGTATGGTGCCGGAGGCTGGGTGTACCTGACAGAGCCCTGATGTCATTTTTCTTTAGTTTCAGTAGTGATTTTAGAGCCAGTCATTTTCTTCACTGTTCTCCCACCCAGATTCATCTCAGTGTCAGTGATTCCCCTGGAGCTCTGTGTGTGCTCAGTAACCTGCATGATCTTTCCATTTATTTTACTCCTATGTATGGTGTTCATCTAGTAAAAGACCCCAGATTTTGTTTTTAGGGGAAAAGGTAAAGAGTCCTGCAGCACGAAAGTTGCTTGTAGTAGTGAAAGTTACAGGCAAGGGAAGGGAATAAATTATAAGCTGGATAATAGCTGATCTGTAGACATCAGCCCTGCATGGGATCAGTGACCACATTGTCCTTTAGTTTCCAAAAACTCATTTCTGTTCTGGAGAAGGAGCTGTTTTTCCCAAGAAGGTAAAGCCAGGAGTGGGAGAGGATGGAAAGGAGGCGGGGATGTGAGATCTGAGAATAATTTTTCAACAAAAAATGGTTTCTGTTACATCCTTGAGTCTGTAGAGTGGCATCCAAGGGTTCTGGGGTCCGTACAAAGCTGTTGCTTTGTAATGAGACAAAAATTAATTAATAGAAAAGCAAAGGAAAAGAAGCAAAGCAAAACGAAAGAAGGGATAGCAGAGGGAAGTGTGCCATAGATAGGGCAATGGCTTTTTAATGAGACAGCTGGATGGATGTTGTGAAATTACTTGCTCGGAGATTGCTTTCAACACAGGCAGCCTGAAAATTGTTTTCCTTGTAAAAACCAGAGCATAATCTCTAGCTGCAGATCTTGCTTTTTAAATCGTGTTTTAGCTAATACGCTTTTTCAGAAGGATTTGCTTTCTTGTTGTCTCGTTGTTGTTGCTGGATTTAATATAACCAGCTTTTGAGGGAATTAAGGGAATTTCAGGAAAATGCTGGCTGCCAACCAGACCTCTGTTATCCTCACCCCACCGTGCCAAGGGACCCGGCCTGGGGACAGCCTCTGCTTCCTGGGGACTCCCTTCTGTGCACACATCTGGTGAGCCTGTGAAAGTGCAGTCCTTTGGGTAGGCAGGCATCAGGGAGATGACTTTGTATTCTGAAACAGCTCCAGTAGATGTACGTACACATCAGCCCTGAGGCTGTAGATGTAGCCTTTCAGATAATGCTCTTACACTGGTGCTTATGGTTTCTTTTACAACAGACAGAACGATCACAGTAAACTGATAAAACTGATTATAGCTTTTTTTTTTACCTCTTTTTTTTTTTTCCTCTCATGTCACTCCTGCACACCGGCTCCAGCGTGGTGTCACCCTGAACGTGTTGAAGGCTGAGCTTAAAAAATGCTTAAGCACTTCTTCACTTTTGGGGTTGTTTTCAAAACACCTTTCCCATCCTGCTGAAGTTCAGGACAGAATCCAATTTCTGCATAGGATTATTTTGCAATTCTGGCTCTGAAGTATTTTTAAAAAAAGAAAAGTCTTAAATCTGCAGCAGCTGCTGAGGGGTGGCTTGCAGGATTTCTCTGCACTGCAGTTGCTTTGGGACGTAGCTGCAGCTTTTGGCATCATCTCTTCTCTGTTTTGCATCTGGCTGAGTTTCACACCGGGCTCCAAATTGCTGATTGTTTTCTGTAGAGCCAAAATGAATACTTGCTAAAAAGTGGAGATCTTTAGGGGTCTGCACATAAACGTGTAGCTCAGATCACATGATCTGCAGTCAGTATCTGGCAGCAATGTAGTGGGGAGAGGTAAGAAAGGGAAGTAGGCTGTTAATGCTAGAATATTCTCTGCTGTATGCACAGTACAGCTGTAGGATCACAAAGAGCTTGAAGAAGCTTTGTAAACTTGTAGAATAGCTTGAGGGAACTTCTGGACATTTTATGTTTCACATTTTCATTAATTACCTGGATGGCAGGGTAGAGCTCACCATCAGCAAGTTCCAGGTGATAGAAATCAGGCAGAAATGGCTGATACTTGTAGGGCTGCCATACAGAGGTACTGGGGCAGGCTGGAGAAATGGATTCTTGGGAATCTGAGAGGCTTCAGTACAGGGAAGTGTCCCCTCCTGTGCACCAGGACAGGCTGGGGAATGAGTGGCTGGCAGGGATCTCATCCACGTGTGTAAATTCCTTACATGAGGATGAAAGAGTGAGGAGCCAGCAGAAGAGGCAAGAGGGCACAAACTGAAATTTGGGAAATTCTATTTAAATGTATGACAAAAATTCTTCTCTGCAAGGGTGGTCGAGCATGGAAAGGGGTTGCCCAGGGCGGCTGTGGAGTCTCCATCCTCAGAGATGCTCAGAACCTTCCTGGCCATGGCCCTGAGCAGCCTGGCCTAGCAGAGCCTTACCCCAGAGGAAGAAGGCTGTAAAGGCTGTAGATGGTTTTCCAGAGGTTCTCCCAGCCTCTGTGATTCTGTGATACAGAATTGGAGTCTCATGTGGCTGCGAGTTGCTTTGCGTAGTGCTTGAAATACGTTGATATTAATTACGGGCTCAAAGAGCAGATGCACGACAAAAATAAATACTATCGCAGTGGGAAGCTTTCCCTCCAGTGCTGAGAGGATGCAAATATTTGTCATCTTCCTTTTGTGTCCTAATGAGGCATCCTTATAAGGGTTTTCAGGGTACCACGACTCCTCCTAGGGATTGTGGAACTTGATCCTGAGAAAAGTATCTTGGAAACAGTGCAAGCATGGCTTGAGGCTTCAGGGGTCTGGGGCAGTTGCCCTTGCTTATATGGGAAGCTTCAGCAAGGCTGTATTCTTAAATCAAGCTGTAGGATGGTGCATGTAGTGACAGTGGTCATGGGAGGAGCTCTGTTAGTTCGTCTTTGTTGTGCAGAAGACAAAGAAGTGAAGAGCTCAGACAGTGGCAGGTGAGGTCCAGGCTGGGCACTAGACTTGCAGTGGGGATATTCATCTCTGGAACAGACTGCTTAGGGCAGGGATGGCATTTCCATTGCTAGAGATTTAAGGCCTTGCAGGATTGGGTGAGCTGCTTTTGGTGACCACGTCTCAAACTTGGGTTGGATCATCTCCTGAGGTCCTTCTGATTTCACGCTCCTGGCCTTCCAGCTGGGCTCAGCACCTGGAGAACCACATTTACTAACATCAGGGCTGGCATTCATGGCTATAACATGTCTCTGTGCTGTTGCTGTGGAATAGCTGCTGTCTCTCCCCTTAGCAATTGCCTTTGAATGTGTCCTCTTTGTAACGAAGACTGATAACCTAGAGCTGCCTGTCAAAGCTCAGCAGCTCTGTTTATAGAGGTTTGCAATTAAAAATGGATCTCATATATAATTAAAAAGGATCACGTAGGCTTTGCGCCTTGCATTCAAGAATAAAGAGGCTGCCATCTAGGAATCCAGGCAGAAAATGGAGATGCTGACAACCAGCTCCTACTTTTATGCTAATTGCTAATCATCTGCTTTGTTCAGTATAATGCAGCAAGGATTGTGTTCGTGTTGTGAGCCATGTAGCCATTGCACTCCTTGGAGGTGTTCCCCAGTAGCACCCCATGGGCAAATAAGGGATGCTGAATGCCTGAGTGTAAGTTTGCCAGCTTGTGAAAGCCAGGAGCTCTTGTGAGAACAAAAGTAATCAACACAACCCAGGAATGGCACAGTTTCAGGCAGCTGCTCACTGCAGGAGCATTGTCCTGGCTGCTTTGGGCTGTGAAGGTGCATCTGTGTGTCAGCTGGTCCATTTGCGTACATGAGGTGCAGCAAGAGAAATATTCTGTGCAGTGTTTTTTTCCTCTGACTACCAACCTTTTGTGAAAAGTAAGTGATGAGGCTGTTCACAGCAGACTCTGTGTGCAAAGGCACTTGTACACTTAGACATCTACAAGTCTGTAGGCAGGAATGTGCGTGTACATTATTTTCTGCTGTGCATTTGGTTTATCTCAGCAAAGCCCTGGTCTCCCAGAAGCTGATCCTACGTTGTGAAGGCCCCAGCACCATGAATGGGGATGTAGCTGCTGCTTTTTAAGAACCACCTATTCTTTCAGCCACTGGGATGCCTCAGTCCCACTCTGCTGTGGTTACCAGGACCTGCAAGAGATACCTCTGAAGGAGAAAAGGCAGAGATAAAAGGGCTTTGAGCTGATGAATAGCTCGGGCAAGGCATATCCTGTCTAATGCTTTTTCCTTTTGTTCACTCAGGTTTATAACTCTTCCAAATGGTGTCCTGCAGATTGTTGATGTGCAGGAGAGTGATGCTGGGGTGTACCACTGTGTGGCCAGCAATGCTGCTCGGAAGCGCTACAGCAACGCTGCAGTTCTCAGTGTCCTGAAAGGTAAGATATAAGGTGCTGGCAGGGACAGGTTGGTCTGTGCATGTCATCTTTAAGGTCCCTTCCAACCCATGTCATTATGTGATGATTCTGTGTGCGTGCTGGGAAGTCGTGCATGATAGCAAGGTGGAAGACGAGCAAAAGATGACGTGTTGAGGAAGATGCACAATCTATCAAAAGAAGCAGTCAGAGGATGGAATAGTTAGCAGGGCTCTGTCTGTGGCTGGCTCACTGCCAAGCTGTGAGGAGGCTCCAGAGATCTCTGTGCCATTTGGGAACACCGTCATCTGGGATTTCTGCAGGTGACGCAGACTGAGCAGGGCTTTGCATGTGAGCTGTCCTTCGCCTCCCTATCTGGGCCTCAGCCTCCGTGTGCGTTTTTCTGTAAACCAAGAGCGTGGTGGGCAAGTCTGGGCAGGGGAAGGGAGATGAGAGCCTTCGTGCAGGGGGTCTCCAGACCGAGCATCCTTCCCAGTGTTGTATAATTCCCATCCTGCAAGCGGATGAGATCACCAGGTCTGTCAGCTGTCTCTGCTCTCAGGATGGTGTCCCTCTGCCGTGTTGGTCTGCTGCTCGCACTGAACCCTGTGCGTTTATGTGGCAGATTTCACCTTGGAAGCTCTGAAATGCTTCCCAGCTCCTTTTGTCTTTGTTTAGGGATTTTTTTGCTTGGCATTCTGCTACGAGTGTATTTTCACAGAGATGGCTTTGCTGTTCATCCATCAGCAGGGAGTGTAATTAACTGTGGAGCCTGAGAATACACCTCTGATCAATGGATTGTGTCATGGAGGTAATCTGTGTGGAATCTGCAGAGAATTCATGAGCAGCTGAATGCTCTGTATCTAATTGTCAGCCCCTGCCAGATCCTCTGTGCGTTTAATGAAGCTCAGAGGTAAGGAGAGCGCTTGCTATGGGCAGTTCCACATCCCAGAGTCAGCTCTGCCGTTGGGTCTGGTTTGATATTGATAAGTAATATTGATCAAGCTACAAAGGTGAATATGCTGTCCTTGGCATCATAACTTGTTCAGCATAATTGCATCTTGTACTCTGCAGTGTTTAATCTGCTTTGCAAATGGAGGCAAGGGAAGAGGTTAAATGGGAAACGTTCCTTCTGGAGCAGCAGCCGGCCGAGCAGATTTCTGCCTGGAGTTCTCGCCCAAATCTCGCTTCTGCAGCACTACACCACCCGCTGGCTGCAAAAACAAATATGCGAGGTTGAGTTTTTCACCAGATTGAGCTGATAGTGATGAAAAACATGCCTGTTAAATCTCTGGGGATTTTTATAATTGGGGAAAAGTATCTCCGAGACAGATGGGAAACTGTAGTGACCTGTGCAGGCCGCACACTCCTCCAGCAGTGACTGGCATGGTATCGATCCTTTTGAGTTTCAGCATGTCCCTATCAGAGGCACATTTTTGGATGCCTGACCTGGCTTGAGGAGCTTTTTACTCCCTGTTCAGAAGTAGCTGGTAGTAGCTGGTGCGAACTGGTAAGGCAGAAATCCTTTGGTTGGAGGAGATTGGAGAAGGGATGTGGGAGAAAGAAAAGAAAATAAGAAAAGCTCAAGGTACAGCTATTTAGGATTGCTTGAGTTGCTTATTCAGGCATTTCAGAGGCCAAACTATTCCACGTCTGCTGGCAGGAGCAATGAAACAGTGCCATGTGGTGATGACTGAGTGTGAGTGCTCCAGATGGACTTCAGGGCTGCACTGGTTGTAAAGCAAACACTGACACTGGCACTGGGCAGGCAGGTCTCAGGCCTAGGAACTCCTGCTTATGCCTCTGCTTCTGCCAGGCATCGTGGGGCTGAGCTGGCTGTATGTAGCAAAGGAATCTGTTTCCCTACAGATCTTCTGTCCAGTTGTTTTTTCTGTCCCCCCTCATCCTGGTTGTTGGGTGAGGGATGGGAGTTGTTCCATCTCCTTTATTAAAGGCCTTTTCACAGGAGAGGCAGCAATTATCACAACCCCTTTCTATCACACTAAAACCCCACTAAACCCTCCCCAAAGTGTGATTTCCCTTGGTCGTGTGCCTTCCCCATCACATGCTGAAGGCTGCACTGTTTGTCAGTGGCCGTGCAGAGGCAGAGCAGAGCATGGCAGGCTGTGAGCTCTGCAGATGTTTGGGCTGTGCAGACTTCATGGTGCAAATTTCCAGACGTTCCCTGGGGAGTTGGTGTTGTGAGCAGCCGGAGAGCAGGACTCTGCCATTCAGCCCTGAAACAGAGCCTGCTGTAGGAAGAGGAGCAGAGGGATAACTTGGATTTTCCCCTTGTATGTCCTCTGCTCACAGCAGATGAAGCACCGAGCACATCTGGCAGTGCCATCCCTTCACCCCTCAGGTGCTTCTATCTCAAGGAGGGATAGCAGGAAGGTTTGGGCATCATGATGTGTGGTCTCAGCAGGTCACTTTGCCTGTTGGCTCCACTTCTCCCCTCTGTGCCATGCACAGTGCTGGCTCCTTGTGCTGTTTCTTGGCCTCACATCTGTTGTGGTGTGGCCTATGTGCCTGCAGAAAGGTAAACATCCTGGCAGCTTTAGATCATAATGGAGCTCTGGGCTGAGAAAAGTACAGGAGCTTAAAACAAAGCTATCTGTTTTGAGATCCTGGCCCCACAACTCCATCCTGGAGATTTCAGTGTTTGTCTCTGCACTGAGAGGTTGGTCAGCAGAATGAACAAAGCGTGGTCCTGCAAGACAGGGCTCTTGGCATCTCCAGTGCTTTCTGACAGTGTGCCACAGAGGAGAATCAGCTCCTTAACTCTTTATCAGTACTTCCAGAGGCAGAAATTACAGTAATAGGCTTGAAACTGGTCTCTTAAAATAATGTGTCAGTGTGGACATGCGGTGCTGGAGATGTGCCTGCTCAGGTGAGTTGCACATCCAGTTGCACCTGCAGAGGAGGATGCTGATGTGTTACCTGATGGGGTATGTTTTTTTTTCTTGTGTCCTTGTGCACCATATCTTGACTTGTGCATGCAGAGTAACCATAGCTGCAATGTTGGATCACACTTCGTGCTGATACTTGGGTAAAAATCTTTGTCCCAGACCAGGCTGACTAGAATCAGAATGCCCAGGCAGCCTTCCTGGGACACTGGCAAGACGTCAGTGCAGCAGTGTTGCCACGGTGGTCTCACAACCATGCCCCATGTGATCCTGTGCCTGCGCTGGAATAAACACAGGAATGGGGAGTACAGATCTGCACGTGTAGATGCAGCAGGGCTGGGGGCTGCAGTGAGCAGGCCCCCGAGGAGCCTTCCAACAGAAGAGCACGTCCTCCCTGAGCTGGGATTTAGTACTATGTTATTAGAGATGACACCACGAGATTGCCGTTGGCAGAACATCATTTACGTTGACAGTTGTAGCAGCTTGCTGCAGCAGTGTCCCAGGAAATGTATTTTTCAGTCAAGTATTTGTATGAAATACACGATAACAGGGACAGAGCTTGGAGGCAGCTGTGAAACACCTTTGCATTTTGTGTTCTTTTGGTGTTCCTATTGTACTGGCTTATCTGTGGGTGTTAAGGGAGGGCCAGGCTCTGGGTGCTGGGACCTGGGTGGCTTCTGCCCCCAAGGCTGTAGGAGAACACAGCTAGAGGATGGGACCAGCTTTGGGGCTCACTGAGAAGGTGGTGATGAAGTGAGCAGCACTTGCAGTTGGCCACCACCTCGCAGAAACAGACGTGCTGTTACCACAAGTGGGTTTTCAGTCCCTGCATGTGTGAATGACGTGCGGGATGCTGGGTTGGCTCTCAGCCTGAGCCCTGCCGACACGCGCTGTGCTCCCCTCGCAGCTTGGGATGCGGGTGCCGTGCAACACGGGGCAGGGGGAGTGTGGGGAGAGCAAACACTTCACTGTGAGTTGTTGGTTCAACCAACAAGTGATGAGCTTCTCTGTAGATGGGGGGATCCCAGCTCCAGGCTGCAACTGCTGTGTCCGTGTTCCTTGTCTCTTCCACTGAGCATTGTCCTCTGCCACTGTTCTTGTGTAGCATCCTGGTTTTCTTCTCCCTCTGGCTCTTAAGCAGGGAATTGCTCTGCACTTGATATCCCAAATTCTCATCCGTGAGGACTCTGTTTGCACATGTTTCCCAGCTCAGGCTTCTGCAGGTAGCTGAAGCTGTTCACATATTTGGATCTGCTGGATTGTGAAAAATGCTCTTGATTCTTCCTTTGCGGTAGATGGTGCTAAGCCAACCATAGTAAGTATGAATTCAGAGGATGGCAAGATGAAGGAGGAGAGGTACAGCTCTTCTAGCTTAATAAATGAATCTATAAACTAAAAGTGACCTTCTGCCTAAAATGAACTGCAGCCTTTCGTTCTGTCTCCCTTTTACTGAGCCTGGCAATGCCAATGACTTCAAGCAGACACGGAGCAGGATTGAGAGACCACAGATTTTTGGTGAAACTTGTGAAGAGCTAGTGCAGACACTTAGCAGACACCCACCCAAACACCCCGCTCTTTCCTTGGCTGAGGTCAGTTTGGGGCCAGCACACATCACACCATGCAGATCGCCCAGGGAGAACTTCCCGTAGCTCGAGCATCAGCAGCCTGTTCCCGAGAGCCGGAGGGGGAATTTCAGATCAGCTGTCTGTGAAGTTCTGCAGGGCTATGATATGCTGTGCTCCTGACAGCTCCAGCAACCCGCGGTGACAGAGGGTTTGATAGAAAACTCAAAGCCCTCACCTCCTATTAAGCAGAACAGCTAAACCCGGGGTTGGCACCAAAGCGAGTGGCAACAGAGGTGTCAAGGATAATCGAGCAGAACAAGAGACGTGAGGCGGGGAATAGGTGAGCTGTTTCCAGGTCCTGCGGCCAAACTGGTCTCCCCCACACATGGCAGTTTTTGGGGTTGGCTCGGCTCCTGTGGTACAGGCAGCTCTGCCTCCAGAGATCGCAGCTGGCTGGATTTGGGAGTGGTTTGCAGTCCTCCTTGTTCTCCACCTGCGGCTCTTAATAATCCACATGTACTGCACTTCTGAGGCTTTTTGAAATAAGAGCTGGTGTTTGGTAAGGCTCTGGCCGAAGCAGTCTTTAAGCTGCAGGCTGCAGCCAGCTCTCCTCTGGGAGTCTTTTTCTGCTGGTGAGTCCCTGTGGCACATCACAGCGGTGCTGCAGGACCACACCTGGCCTCTCCCGGGGCGTGTGAAGCAGCTGTACCTGCCTGCTGAGCCTGGGAGGCAGCTAAGAATAGAGATGATAATTAGGTCAGCAGCTTGCAAAGGGCTGCAGGACAGCAAGGTGGATGTGGTTGGGTTCCTGATGGCACTTGTTAATTATTAATTGCCTGTGTTACTGCAGAGCCTTGGCCGTTAGTGGTGCCCTGCAGCGCTTACAGTATCCTAACAGCTTGAGTGAGGATGCTGAGTGTCCAGAGACACAGCAAAGCTTGTGGTCCCGTTTCTTTAGATGTGAGACAGACCTAAGGCCCTGTCCTAAGTCCCATCAACAAGAGGTGCTCTTGCCCAACTCAGTGTCCAGTGCAGCTGAGGAGCAATGCTGCGTGAATTGTGGATGAGAGTGAAAAGCAGAAGAGAAGGATGGGATTGGGGCAGGTGGTGTTACTGAGCACTGTATCTTCGGGCACTGCCTGAGACAGATTGGGAATCGCTGCAGCACTCCAGCAAGTGTCCAACTGAAGCAGTTTGACACAAAATACGGATATCACTAATGATCTTTCCCCATAGAAAGCCAGCTTTCCTTCCAGACTTTTCCTAGAAAAACAGATTTGCATTGTCCTGAGTTAATGCAGATGCATCCATCTGCTTTTAGCTCTTCCTTCCAAGTTGGCAGTCATCGTTTGCTGCCAGACTGTGTTATTGTAGGATCCCAGTGTGTTGTGTGTTTGAAGCATAGCTTGTAGGAAGCATTCTGCATACCTGGCATCCGGAGACCACACCACGAGGTAATTTCTCTTTTCAAAGCCATGCATGATGGTAACATGAGTGCCCATGGCTGGCAGCAGGAGTGGGACAAAGCACAAGCCTTGGTGACAAAGAAAGCAGGCTGTGTCCTTCTGCACAGCCCGGGGCCTCCAGCCTGTTCCCTCTCTGCTGTCGCTAGAGGTACAGATTACATGAATTGCAAATAGATCCATGTTGCAAGTAGATCTGAATTGCAAATAGATCTGATGAAATAGGTGTCAGTCCCTGTGAAATGTCAGCCTCTGAGCACAGGCAGGAAGTTAGCGGAGTGAAATGGCTCCGGGCGCTGACACAAGCTGGGCTGACTGAGAAAGGAGGCGTTTCAGGGCTGGTGAATGTGTGAATGAGCCAGAAAGGCCTTCTGTTGACCGTGTCTCTATCTCTTTTCTGTAGGAAAGGTAGCAGAATATCTTTGCCTACCTTACAGTTTGTTTCTCTGGGAAGTTTCTCCTGCAGCATCCTGGAAATTGGATATGTTGTCCTGGAGAGTCCCTCTGGGAAAGGGCTGGCTGGCGTCAGGGTGTGCGACGAGTCCACCCCGTGCTCTGCCACAGGTGTTCTCCCCTGTGCTCAGTGCAGGGGTGACCCCTCACACCCAGGAGTGATGTTGCCTGCAGCTCTGGCCAGGCAGGTGCAGACAAGCAACTTTTTTTTGCCCGAAGGCAGAGCCAAAACGTGGAGACAGGCTGCTTTGCTAGCACGGAGCAGTCGTCAGCTAACTAACCATACTTGTGAGCATCATGTTAGGTGGTGAAAGCAGCTACAGGACAGCCTTTGTGTCCTGTGCTCTGCTCTGAAGCCTCTCTGTCACACTTTAATTACACACAGAGCTGGTATAATCAGTTATGATGGTTAAAGAAATGTGGGAATGTTCCCGCTGAATCCCAGAGGCCGGCAGACTTGGGGCCCCAGGGCTGTTTGGGTTAAGCTGTCTGGGTTGTGGGGTGGGTTAGGGCAGGGAGCTGGGCTGGGGACCACTCTGCCTTCTGCAAAGGGCTTCGGGTACCCTGAGGCACTACTGCTGCTTTCCTTTCTTCTGCAGTCCTCTTGTCTGACCTGGGGGCTAAATCCTTCTGTGCACTGAGGGACTTTCTGACAAGGAGTTTTGCGTGAAGATCTATGAAAAGGTGCCAGGACTGGTTAAAAGCTTATTAAATGATAGTTTTTATCTGCAATGCTGACGTTATCAGTGACACTTGAACACTTGTGGTTGTTGCCTTCTGCCTCTCAAAGCTCTATGCAGCATATCTTCAGGCTTCTGCAAATGCAGACGCGTGGCCCCAGCCCTTGGCTAACTGGGGCCTCCAGCAGGAAAGCAGAAGAACCCCAGTGCTGGTCGGCAGCAGCCGCTCCATGCCGTGGGGCTCTCAGCTCCTGTTTATTTTGCCTGGCTCCTGCACGGAGCGGCGAAACGTGGGCGCTTCCAAGCACTCGCTGGGGAAGCAAGCAGGAATTCCTCGTGCAGTCTGGCTGGCTCCAGTCCCTCTTGGCGTAATGAAGAGCAGTTCCAACTGCGTGTACGCAAACAGAGAGCCAATGTTGACAGCTTTACAGGAGGAGGAGTGGTGGGCAAAGCACGCTCCGGCTGCTTTGCAGCAGAGCTGAACGTCCCCCGGATGTATAAAGCTCTGTATTCTGAAGGCTCCATGGTTTGGGTCGGGGAGAGCCCCCTAAAAATGCTGGGCAGTTCCTGGAAACCTGCCACTGCTCAGCCTCTCCTGGGCATCTGGTTACAAGCAGTTTCTGGGCTGAAATCTCTCAGTTGTATTAAGCTGAGGGGAATGAAGGAGGAGTGTCCGTTGGCCCTTCTGCTGTCTGGGCTGTCACCGTGTGCTCCCAGGCTCCATGCAGGGCACCAGGAGCTGGGGAAAGCCTTTCCCAGGCTGTTTCTCTCAAGCCAAGCCAAAAGCAGAGCAGTGCCTAGAACAGCTCCTGCTGCTGTACTCAGCTCCATGGACAGACTCTGGGAGCCATGGCACGTGCTGGTCTGGTGTCTGAGGGCTGTGTCAAGGGAGTAAATGAACTGCCCAAATTTATTAATGTATATAAGTGTATATATTAAGTCAAATAAGTGTAATCTTGTAATTAAACTCTCTGCTTCACTTATGCAGACATTAGGGCAAAAGGTTTCATGCCTGCCATTAGAAGATGGGCTGTACTGTGTGTTTGGGAGCTGTTAGCTGACTTGGTTGGGGATTTTGTGATAGTTAGAGACACAAGGGCTGCGTGTGGAGGTCTCTTAATAGCTCTAAAAGTGATAGGATTTCTGTGTTTTAATCATCTATATGTGTTTCTTTGTACGATGTTTAAAGGTGACAGGTGATGTGTGCTGCAGCAGTGACTTGCTGAGGACAAAAACAGACTCTATTGCAGTTCAAAAGGCAGAGAGAAATTCTTCTGTGTCAGTTTTTCCATTATGTTTTTGCACTGACAAATGCGTAACTGTTTACAAAATGTTTTGAGGATGTGAGGTGATTTGACAATGCAAACCCGATGTACTGAGCTCCTTTATGTCATTAGGCAAGAGAAAAGCAGGTAGGCCAACGTTGCAGTGTCATATGACTTATGCCATAAGAAACAGGTTCCTTTTCAGCTGCTTTTCCAGGTTAGATTCATGTTACTGCAGCCTCTGAGAAGGGAAGAAATGAGGGTTTCTAGTGATGGAAGCTATGGGCATTGGTGCTGCTAGATCACAGCGGGAAGACTTTTGCAGTCTCAGTACTCAGGTGTGGTTAGTGCTGGAGCTTGTTGTTCCTTTGAGCCTTTGAGATGTACATCCAAGAGCTCCTGAGTCTGTCGTATTGAAAGCAAAAGTTACTCATCTCCAACTGCACTAATGAAGGAAAACAGAGCTTGGATTCAAAGAACCATGGGACTGGCATAGCAAAAGGGCAGGAGGAGGCTCAGAGAACTAATGGTAGTTTTTGGAAAGGATGCATGGTTGCGAGAGCTGCTTTTGTGGAGAGGAAGTAGCACTTGGCTGATGGCACGTTGGGGAAGCCTGGGTGTTTGGGTGTGTAAGGAGCAGTACTGAGGCTGTTGTGGAAGGCACTGAGGTTGGTCCTCTCTTGGCTCCTTGCTGTGAAGTGGCACATTGCTGAGGTCAGGTGAGGGCAGCTGCTCAAGAAGAAATTGCTTGCGTGCTCAGCTTTGAGACCTGATCTCACTGATATTGCCCCCAAAGCAGATACGTCACCATGTCAGCATAGGGTTTGGCAAGCATCCTGCCTAGAGATTTTGCATGCTGGTAATCTCCTGTTCTGGGTCTAGACCAGGAGTAGAAATAAATCCCAGATAACTTCCCAGAACAATGCGAACAGAGGAGGAAGATGAGTGTGGAGGATGTTTTTCTCTTCTGTGGCTGCTGTCAGCACTCTCCCTGCATGATCCAGGAGAGCTGAGAGCTGGGAGTAGGTCATGCTCAGCAAACACTGCGCCTGCATTTTTGAAGGTGTGTGCTTTGCAATGGGTAATTTGCTCCTTTATTGTCTGCAGAATAACAGCAGTGACAGCACTGACTTTCCCTAATGAACAGCTGCTCAGTGCTAGGATCTATTCCCGGAGGAGACTCGCGGGGATGAATAAGGTTTCATGCTCCTCCTCTGGAGAGGGTGAGAAAGTTCTCTGAGCAGAAGATTGTTGCTTGATCGTTGGGTATCTTCAAGTCTTGAACCGCTGACAGCTGAGAGCTGAATGTGTCGCCACTCAAGACATGTTTCACCTGCAGCAGTTTAGCCGAGGCAGGGTGTTTATGGAAGCAGAAGCCGTGTTAGTTCCCGACCAGAATGATCTTCTTGGCACTGCAAAAAGCTGTCGCAAATTGGCTGAACAGAAACCATTTTCCTCCTGTTGCTCTGCCTGAATTCTTAGCGGATGCTCTGCGCTAAGGAGAGCGGGGAGGTGGGAGAAGAGAGCTGATGAATTATGGATGCGCTGGAGGCAGAGCCGAGTTGGAGGCTCTGTGAGTTTCGGGTTGCCGCTGTGTGTTATAACTCAAACTTCAAATAAACATTTTGCGCTTTGTCCCGAGCAGCTCCCCGTGGTGCCTCCCTTCACATCCCTGCTCACTTTCCCTTCTCTTTGAGACTCTACAGAACTGTTTCTTATACTGGGCGGTTTGCGCAGAGCCTCCCGTGCTCCCCTCGCTGCGTCCGTTTGATTTCTGCACTGCACCTGGTGCTGCGCTCCGTGTTGTGTGAGTGATGGTGTGAAGGAGTGGAGCACCTGAACTTAGCCTGACTGTGCTGACTTGTGATGAGAAGGTGGAAAAATGCATAAGCACTGAGCAATCGGCTGCATTGAGTCACTTGTGAACAGGAGAACCTAGGGAACACTTGGAAGTATTGCTGCATGTTGTCAGTAAGCCTTGTCCCTTATGCTGAGATGGCATCATAGAATCACAGAACGGCCTGGGTTGGAAGGGACATCAAGGATCATGAATCTCCAACCCCCCTGCCAGGCAGGCATCCTTGTGTTTCCCCGTGCAGACACAAACACGGGCACAGGGTGGCAAAATGTGCAGGAATAGAGGCTTCATCTCAGCGATTCCCAGTGCCCAGAGCACTGCCCATTCAGCTAAACTGATTCAGAAGGGCAACAAGTTTGTGAAGGCAGCGATGACGGTGAGCTTTTCTAGGAATTCACAGCTTGTGCCTTGGGCTGTGCAGAGCTTTTGCCTAGAGCAGCCCTGCTGCTTGGAGAGACAAAACAAAGCTGGGGGCTGGGAGAGGAATCTCAAACCCCAAGTTTTAAATAGCAGCACTGCGGAAGCTTTTAGTACTCCGAAACAGACTGCGTGGTGCAGATGTGTTCAGTGACCTGTTTTGTTCAGGCACTGGAAGATGTCTTGGAAACTGCAGCTCCCTTTTCCTTTGGTTCTAACAATATTCCCTCTTGACCTGAAATTATTTCAGTGGCAGTGGAGACAAAAACTCAAGTTGGTTTTGCTCTCTGATGTTTGTCAGATGGCACTGAGCAGAGGTTTTCCTGGTTAGCTGAGTACTGCTCTTGGGAGCTCTTCAAACCAAACCAAACCCAGTTCATAGCAGTTAACCTGAGCTCCATCCTATCCAGCTGGCCTGTTGAGAAAGCAAGAGAAAAATGTGCTCTGAAGGATGCTGTTTAAGTGATCTTGACTCATAGGCTTTGCGAGACGCAAAGCTGGAGAGAGCAGCCCCTGTGTGCAGGAGGTTCACGGAGCATTCATCCATGTGCATGCTGAGGAATGTACTGGAAAAGCAAGCAGGACTGTTTACTTCTGTAATATGATTTCAATAGCAATCAGTGACAAACAGACCTGGCATTTGAACTGTTTTCCCACTGGGTTTTTGAGGCCAAGACCCAACTTCTGGCTGCCTCAGACCAGGAGGGTTGAACTGCAGGTCCTGTGGCTGCGGCTGCTTTAATGCTGTCAGAGCAGTGAGCCCTTGGCGTGTTCCTGTGGATGGGACTGGTGGCTGATTGTGGATTTTAGTGCTTTGCTCAACTAGAACTGAAGCTAAACAAAAGCTGTCATTCTAAAGAACCTTGCATTTCTCTGAGCCTCCAGCTTGTGTGTCTCTTGTGGAAGCTCTCAGGCCTGGTTTACATTTAGCCCATTTCTGGCTCAGTAGTTCTCAAGCCCAGCGCTGGTGCTGCAGGAGGTCAGGGCTCAGACCTGTGTGGTGATGAGGTCCCTGAACCCACCACAGTTTGATATAACTCCTCCTTGCCCCTGTCCTGCCCCGTGTTGTCCTGCTGCAGCTGGATGTGATGGCTGTTAGGCTGAAAGCATCTGCAGGTGTGAGTGATGTGCATAGCAATTGTAATACAACAGAGCAAAGCCCTGGCCAATGCAGGCAGCTCTTTTTGCTGCTGTTTGCACAGGGCTGGGGTGCAGCTCGGTGTGCCCAGCCATGGCCCCCGCTGGGGGGGCCGCGGGCACTCCTCGGTCTCTGCTTCCATCTGCTGGTCAAGCACAGACTCCTGCTCTCCCTGCTCTTCCTCGGCGATTCTACTTGCTGCTTCTAATACTCATCCCACTACAGTTGGGAGTTCCTTTCACGTCTGTATGGGCTGAAAGAAAGTCTCAGTGATACCAACTATCTTTGATAAGACTTGTGCACTGAGCAGATGGTGACTCTTCTGCAGTTATTTCTCCCTTCCTGAGGACAACAACAACAGCGTCCCTCAGAGCTGAATGTTTCTGGGAGAGCTGGGAAAAGAACCTTGCTGCTGTCGAAGGTCATGAGCAGTCTGGTCTTCTCAAGCGTGCTCCAATTGTTTTAATCTGACAATAGAAATCTGGCTGCTGCAGAGGCATTTCCTTAACCTTCCCTTAACCTCTGCTCAGTAGTGGGTAGACACAGAAGGTTCATTTCAAGCAAAAAATCCCCATCTCCTTCTCAAGAAATTGTGCAATGCAGCCTATAAATCTTCATGTAAACGTTGCTTGATTTTATGTGTTGGCCATTTGTCTTTGTGCCTATCAGCTAAATAGCATGTTCTCCTCCGGATGCGGAGTGACTGAGTCAGTCTCTGTGCCCTGAGGTGAAGGCCTGGGCTCTGAGTCTTGACCTCTCTTTGTTTCAGTTCACAACACGTGTCTGGGTATCAGAATTTCTTTAGCCAAGATGTTAGATTCCTTCTGAACTGTTAGAGTGCCTTGGCAAATGCTGTGTCCTGAGCAGTTGCTGTGCTTTGAGGATAGTGGTGTCTTAGAATGAGAGGCTGGAAAAGACCTCCAAGATGTTGAGGTTTAACTGTCAACCCGTCAGCACCATGCCTGCTAAACCGTGTCCCTGAGTGCCATCTGATCAACAAACAAGTTGCAAGAGTTGATGAAGGTTCTGGGCTGAAACTCTTCTTATGTTCCATGTGAAAATCCCGATTCTAACTTCTAATGCTGTTGTTATGATGAGAATAAATCTTTAGGGCACCTCTGTGTTCATTTCCTAAGGAAAAACAGTGCTGTCACATAAAAACAAGACCTATTTTTCTCCTCCAGCTAGGCATGAGACAATGCATGCAAGACAGCAGGGGAGCACAGCTGGGTCTGGTGTTCTGTGCTTTTCTAGACACTTCTCCATTGGGAAGAACAACCTTTTCTTTTTGTTTTTGGCATTAGGTTCCCAGCCAGCAGGAGGAGATGTCACCATCATTGCTGCTCCGGAGAACACCACGGTGGTGGCAGGGGAGAGCGTGGTGATGGAGTGCATGGCAGCTGCTGATCCCACCCCGTTTGTCTCCTGGATACGGCAGGGTGAGTGCAAGGGATGGAATGGAGCCTCTGTCAGCAGGAGGAGGAACCTGGGCACTCATTTTCAAAACTTATTAGGAGGCAGACAAATCAGTGGGACAAGATGAGGGCCTTTCACATCTCTGCCTAATGATGCAGGTGGTGTCATGGTGTAGGATGTCCTCGATAACTGGAATTACTGATTAAATCTGGACGGTTACAAAGCATGCATTTCACCTCCTATCTGTTTGACCTGTGAAATATATGAAGTTTTGGTGTCTGGATGCCTTTGGATCTAAATTAGTCATACTCATTGTAGGAGCTTGAGCAGTAGCAAAGGTCGTGAGATGGGGTCGGGTCTGTGCCACTCCTCCGGTGACTCAGAGCTTAGTGGGGAGTCTGTGGAATCTGCCATTGCCTTGGAGAAAGAACTTGTATTATCTTGCAGGATTATAAAACAGGATAAGATCTGTTAATCATTGGAGTAGCGGTGAGCTGGGAGTGTTGCTGGGAAGTTTTTGTTCTGAAATCCTACTACGTTCAAATTACTGGCTTTTGTTTCTTTCTGGTTTTGTTTTCCCCAGCATAATGGGAGCACCAAGAAGATGCTCAGTTCTCTTTAGAGGTGCACAAGTGAGCCAGACTGGCATACGTTACCCAGGGCTGAGAGCTGGAGTCACGAGTGTCACTTCAGCAGTGTCACATCATCCAGTGCTTCAGAGGCTCTGACTGAGGCCGTTTGCAGCTCAGGGATTGATTCTCTCCCAGAAAAGGCTCTCAGTCATTTTCACAGATCCAACTCATGATTTAAGACTCCTTTCCCCTGTAACCATTCATTGTGGTTGGTCTTCAGCCCAGACTTGTCCACAGGCAGTGATTTTTAGTGTACACAAATATTTCCTCTTCCCTTCAAAAAAGGAGCAAAAACAGTCTCACAGGACACAATTTGGGAAATCAAATCAGCAAAGATTACATGTTCTGGCAGCAGTGTTTCTGTTTTATCCTGTGCACTTCACAATTAGAAATTACCATTTTTCCCATGCTACGCCACTTGTTGCAATACTGAATACTGCTGGTGCCCAGAGTAGATATTATCAGAGCTAATTATTGCTATGATTTTTTTTTTTTAATTGAGGGAAAGAAAGGGGAAGGGAATTGCTGGATCAAGCCCTGGGCAACCTGATTTAGCTGTGCATGTCTCTGTTGATTGCAGGAGAATTGGACTAGGTGACCTTTAAAGGTCCCTTCCAACTCTAAGGATTCTATGATTCTATGAATTGGTTGGTGAAGCAGTTCCTTGCATGCTTTCAAGTGCTTTCTCCCTATTTTCAAGTGTTTGTTTGCTCCCCTCTGCTTTCCACCACAGACTCTTCAGATTGGAAGGGATAGGTTAATTGCTAAAGCAATTCTGTGTTGTGCAAGGAAAACAGCAGTAAGGAACAGGTTGGGTTGCTGGAGGATTAGTCATGTAGGTAACACAGGATTGTATCTCCAAGATGTCAGTTTGGCTCTTGCCAGCCCTGGTGGGGTCAGCTAATTGCTACCATCTGGAGTCAGATTTTCAAACCATTTCTGTGCGAGTGGGGCGTGCTGATTCTCTCCTCCTGTGAGTGTGCAGCCACTGAACTGTGAGGCCACCTGAAGCTCCCTGAAATAAATGGAGGGGGCAGAGAATCTGATCTCAGCTGTGTTCCCTGCTGATGGTGCTAAGTAGGCACAGCTGCTCTGATTCAGCTGAGTCTGTGAGGGCAGAGGAGTGATGTAGGTTTTGCTGCTTGAGACACCCATTTATCTGCAGCTAGAGAGGGACGAGACGTAATGTTTGCAGATACTGTGCAAACTGGCCGGCTCTCTCAACCCAGTAACTCCTGCCAGAGCTGGCGGTGGGTTCGCAGTTGCCCAGCTGTGCCTCTTCTTGGCCATGCTGTGTTTGCCCAAACTCCAGCCCCTGGCGGGACCCTCAGGACGCTTCCTTCTTCTCTGCAAGCTGTCTTTTTGGGTTCACTTCCAGGACCCAGAAAGTGGAAGAACCCCAAGTCATTAGCAGTTCAATATTCTCTGACATTTGCGTTAACATGTGAGGAGAGATGTGCGTTTGCGCATGGGGGTCAGCAAGGAGATCCAGCAGGTCTTCCAAAGAGTATGCTGGCTTAGCATTCCCTCAAATGTGCTATTCCTAGAGGATCTCATTCCAGGCACACTCTGTGCTACAAACTATTTTGATTTGAAACGTGACTTTTTTGATTATTGCTAAACTAAACCTTGAGGCAATTTCGACCCGGGCTGACCGACACTCAGTCATGTGCTGAGGAGCATCCCAGCAGTACTATTCCTGTGGGCTGGGGTTTGGGATTCGGGGTCTCTGCTTAGAACTTCCTCCCACATTTGTGCTTGTTTCTTCCTGCAGATGGAAAGCCCGTTTCCACAGATGTGATTGTGCTGGGTCGGACAAACCTCCTCATTCCTTCCAGCCAGCCCCATCACTCTGGAGTGTACGTTTGCCGTGCTAACAAACCCCAGACCAGGCAGTTCGTTACAGCCGCAGCTGAGCTCCGGGTCCTGGGTGAGTGGAGAACAGAGTAACTGCTGCAGGGGGAAATGCTGCCCAGGTAGCCATGGATTACCTGGTCTGGCATCCGGAGCCCTCCATGAGGTTGTGTTTGTGATCCCTGCTGGGGAAGAAGGGAGCCAGGTTAGAGTCAGAAGGCCCTGCGCTGGGATAGCTCTCGGTAGGAATATAACCTTTTTAATTTGGGGTTTAGTTCCTTGTATTTACTGAACCATTTTATGCCTTATTCCTGTTCTCCAGGGTTTCCCTGCGGAAATCTGTATCAGCAATTAACTTTCAGTATTGTGGAATCCAGGAGGGAGAACAGCCTAGGATCAGGGAATGCAGCGCATGATTGATACGGAATTTATTTTTCCTTTTGGATAGAATCTAAATTAAGCCTCTAGAGTCTGCCTGGCAAATCCTATCTTGTAAGCAAAGCTGCTACTGAATAAAACATAGCAGTGAGGGGGGAGGAGAAGGGATTTTCTCTGCTATCTTTCCCTCCTCCTTACTGCATTAATTTGTCCTCTCTCCTCCCAGCTACGCCCAGCATCTCCCAGGCTCCTGAAACCATCTCCCGCACCCGAGCTAGCACGGCTCGATTCGTCTGCAAGGCGGAGGGTGAGCCAGCCCCTACCATCCACTGGCTGAAGAACGGCGAGGCCATCCTCTCCAATGGGCGGGTGAAGGTCCAGAGCAGCGGCAGCTTGGTGATCAATCAGATCGGGCTGGAGGATGCTGGCTACTACCAGTGCGTGGCTGAGAATAGCCTGGGCATGGCGTGCGCCACTGCCAAGCTCTCCGTGATTGTGCGGGAGGGTTTGCCCAGCGCTCCCAAGAAGGTCTCAGCTGTGTCCCTCTCCAGCACCACAGTCTTGGTGTCCTGGGAGCGGCCAGAGTACAACAGCGAGCAGATCATTGGCTTCTCGTTACATTACCAGCGGGCTGTGGGTAGGTGTTACCTGCCTGTGCAACTGGGCAGTGGCTGTGAGGATGTGGTGATAAAGGATGAAGGTCTGTGTCCCTGGTTTTGGGCACAGAAGATCCTTCCAAAACCAACAGGAGACCCACCTTGCACTTAGTATTGGGCCTTCTATAATGGCAGGAGTTCCCCTGGGTTGTTCTTACCACTCTCAGCAGGACTGTGCTTAAGGTGAAGAACTGGATGTGTTAGTTTGGATAGTTCAAGCTGCTGTAGCCTGGTGATTGCAACACCTCTTCCATCCAGTCCTGTACTCCCATTTCTCTTCTAACAGGGCTGGAAGAGCTTTATTGCATCCAGATGCTTTGGAAGCTACCCAAACTTTCTCCTAAATTTTGTTTTCTCCCCTTTCTGGAAGCAGTTGCAGTGGCAGCTAGACTCTTTTTCTGGGAACTAGGTTGTTACTGTAGGAACTAAGAAAAGCTAGAAAGCCTCTGCTTCCAAATCCTGGCACCTTGCAGTGTCCTGGCAGTTCACTGACCTGCTGATCGGTGTTTCCTTGACTCTAGGAACAGATAACGTGGAGTACCAGTTTGCTGTCAATAATGATACTACTGAGCTGCAAGTCAAGGACCTGGAACCCAACACCAACTATGTCTTCTATGTGGTCGCGTATTCTCAGCTTGGAGCCAGCCGGACATCCTCTTCCATAATTGTTCAGACCTTGGAGGACGGTGCGTTGAATTAGATGGGTACTAATGTCTAAAAGATATTCTTTCCAGTTTCATGGTGAGTATTGAAGATGATGCAGAGAATAGTATCAAATCCTGGAAGCCTACACCTGTGCTCCTATACCTTTTTGTTGTAAATCCTTTGTAAAAATAAAGAAACCCACCCTAATCTGATCATTGGCTTGGGTGATGGTGAGCATGAAAGTGACCTTGCTGACAATGGGATTTGTTGCAGTCAGGTCCTCTGGACTTTCACTGACCTAACATGGTATTGCTCCAAACTTGCTGCTAGGCCAGAAATGATTTCAGCTCCGAAGAAAGATGTCTGTTTCAATTTGTAGAGCTGGGAGCAGCATTGAAGTTGGATCCCTTGAGAGTCTGTAGTTTGCGTTGATTTTGCCACTTATCACATAGCATTTTCTTGAGCAGTAAAGGCAGAGTGCCAGAAGGACTGCTGCCCAACAGAGGAGAACATGTACAGCTCACAACAGACTGCAGGACAGAGACAGAAGCAATGTTTTTGGCAGACCTCATGCAAGCCCCTGCTATGCTGTGGGGTGCACTGTGTGCTTTAATGCTCCTGACATAGAGCACTGCATGGTCTCACACGTATGTGTCTGAAGCTTGAAAAGCTGTGTTGAAAGCATGAAAGCTGCCTGCAGCACAGAGCTGTGATTCTCAAGGAGATGGGGATCAAAAAGCTGAAGCCCGGTGTCTTCAGTGTCTGTTAGTGTCTCTTTGATGCTCCATGGTACTGCACAGGCAGATTAACCAGTCTGTTAACCTGCCTGGTTTGTAGTGAAGACTGGGTCACTTAGATGTGGCAACACAGTGTGGTGTGGCCAGCAGGCTCTGAGCAGCCTGTTGAAGCTGAGCAGCTCACCTTCCCTCCTCCTCAGAAAGCTCCTTCTGGTTCTCTGAGCCGTTGGAGAACTGTAGGATGTTGGATACACCCCCCATGACAGCTTGTCACCAGTGGCTGCGCCAGGTAGTGGCCTCCAGCCAACTGAGATGTGTCAAGGTCTTGCCTCCACCTTTGCTGACTTTCTTTTGCATTTTCTCAGTTCCTAGTGCTGCTCCTCAGCTGTCCCTGTCAAGCATGACTCCTGGTGACATCCGTGTGACGTGGTTGCCTCTTCCTCCGGAGCTGAGTAATGGCAAGATAACCAAGTACAAGATTGACTACTGCACTATCAAAGAAGGTAAGGAAAACACTGTTTGAAGGGAGGAAGGTTGTCTTTTGCTCCAGCAGCTTCAACAACATGTCTTGCTGAGGGGGAGAGGTAAAAGACTGAAAACAAAGGAACCCATTTTTGCCAGGAGCAGAACAGCCCTCCCTTATCTGGGCTCTGCTGGTGGTGGTCACAGTAGTGCTGCTACTGTGCGCTTCAGACTACTCTGGGGTGCTTTTTTCTGTGGTTGTGGAGGAACCAGTGTGCCCAGGGGATGGTGTGTGTTTGTGCTGCCCCATGAGTGCTTACATAAACAACCCTTTGGTGTGCTTTGTAATTTGGGAGAAGAGCTTTATGCTGGTTGGGGAAGTAGGGTGAATGCATTTGGTTCCTTTAAAACCAAGTCTACTCAATGATCTGTATGTAAGTATCCTGGCAAGGTTGTGTTGCTCTGATGCTGAGTTTTATCTGGTTTTATTTATATAGTCAGCCACTCTAAGAAGCCTTCAGCAGGGATGGTAACACTTTCATACTCTGAATGCAGTTGTTCTGATTCCATGTGTGCTTGCTTTGCAAATCCTTCTGGGTATTCACTTTAAAATCATCAAAACTCTGCAGCTTCTACTTCCCAACATCATGCTTCTTTCTAAGAAAACGATGGGGAGTGTGATGAAGTGCTGGACATGTTCCTGTGTGTTTGATCTGAATTAGTAGTCTGCAGTGGGACTCCTGGCTCTTGTGTTTTTGTTTTGTTTTTGGTTTTTTTTTTTTTTTGCCTTGAACCTGCATGCACCTCTGTGGGATCATAAAACCTTAGACGTTTGCACGCCCAGCAATATGCTGCTACGTAGCAGGACAGCGCTCTCAGCTGAGTTTAGGTCAAGTGCAGCTGAAAAGCAAGACTGGTGCATTCATCAACAGTCAAGATGATTCCTAGCAAGACCAATTAGTTGTTTCAGCTAAAATCTCAGGTCACTCTCAGTTTAAATTTCCTGTTATCTGCCTTATGAATTTGGGTAGGCTGAAAACAGAGTAATCAAACCTCAGTGTAGCATTGGTGAAGTTGTGAATTTTGCAGAAGGAGGGCTGCTGGATGGTTCCTCTTCAAATGAAGGTGACAATTTAAGTACAGCAGTGAGTGCCATCAGTTCCCATCAGCTTATGCTCACACTCTGCTCTTGTGTCAGCAGCAGCAAGGTTTCTGACAGCTACCTCCAGGCAGGCTCGGTGCTGAAGGCACTCTGCAGTTCTGAATGTGACGAAGGGGTTGTCAGTCAGGATATCAGCTCTGCCCAGTCTTCAGTTCTTAATTTTCTTGGTGGCAAGAGGGCATGTAGACCATGTGGTTATTGCTGGGTTTGTTTCTGCACTTTGACTGGGAAAGCCCTTTTTCACTGGTGTCACTTTGGTTCCAGCAGATCAGGTTAACTCCATTGAAGTGGGTGGAAATGAGACACAGATCACTCTGTACTCGCTGCATCCCAACAAAGTGTACAAAGTGCGCATTGCAGCTAGCACCAGTGTGGGCTATGGGGCCCCGTCTGAGTGGACCCAGCATCGGACTCCTGACAGGGACAACCAGACACATGGTAGGAGGCTGGGTGTTGCTTGGGGTTGGGGATGGGGAACTTGAGGCATAACCAGAAATGTCTGCGTTCATTAGGGAGTTCTAACTATTGGTTTTGATTAGAGCGGAGCACCTGCCCTTGACTTTCTGTTGAGCAACGCCTATATGTCTTGGGTAGTGGGTCTTTCCTCCTTCCATTTGTAGTTAGTAATGGAGATAAGTGACTGAATGTTTTTTCTCTTGTTCTTCTAGTTCCGTTTGCACCAACAGAATTAAAAGTCCGAGCGAAGATGGAGTCTCTCCTGATTACATGGCAACCCCCAGCCAACCATGCCCAGATATCAGGCTACAAACTCTACTACCGGGAGGTGGGCCAGGAGGAGTCCAGTGATGAAAGCCCTCTGGATGGTGCTGAAGAGGAGAGCTGGGACGTAGGACCCATAAAGCTAAAGAAGAAAGTGAAGCAGTATGAACTGACTCGACTAGGTGAGCTGGTTACACCCTAGCAGTAGGTATGGAATCCTAGGGTCTGACTTTCACACTTGATAGCAGCCCCAGGATTCTTGCAAGTGGATTATCTCCCTGCCTACAGCTGCATAGGTTCATGACCATATGAGCTGAGCACCCTTCCTGAGTTTGTTTCTAAGAGCACCCAAAATAATTTGTGGTGTGGGCTTTTTGGGATATATTCTAAGCAGAGTATAAAAGAAAGAAACTGATGAAACCAGATTGTATTTTTAACCAAGGACTATACCAGTATACATAGTATATACTAATGAAGGGATATGAATCAATTATTGTTCATTGCTATGTCAATATGAGAGTGCTTAGATTAAAATCACCAGTCAGGGCAGTGATCTCTCCTTGGCTATGTATTTCTAAGAAGCTTCACAATTACGTGCTTTTTGAAATGTCTCTATGCTTAAATGCAGATAAGGGTTAATTCACAGCATACTAATTTTGGGTCAGTATTCGCCTCTGCCTCCCATAAAGGAAAAGAGATAGGAGACTGACTGTGGCTGGAGAACAAGCCTGCACTGCAGTCAGGTTTACCTGCCAGGCTGACTGCCTTTGTTTTTTTCCCATAAGACGTTATGTTTTTAACATCTCATTGTACTAATTAATTGACTTGCTGATTGATACAGGATGGAGAGTGAAAAGAATCATGGCAGATGAGTTCTTAAAGCAGTATTCTGCTTAAGAGTTCTTCCATCACCCACTTCGTGCTTCATCTGTGCCTGTTGCTGAAACCAAGGGGCGAGTGTCTAGCATATGTATGATGCATGGCCTAAAGGCCAGCCTGCAGCACCTGGAAGAACAGCTTGTGTCATCACTGAGCAGGTTTCCAGCACTCCAGTCGTGTAGCAGCCATTCTGCCACAGAGGGAGTGTTAACAGTTAGGAGTTTCTCTGAAGAATTTAGATCTGTAATTATTGCACTGAGGAAACCACATGTGAACATCCTCACGCGCTGCTCTAACCACTGGCAAATCAGTGAGCAGAGGGACTCGGGAGTGGACTGAATTGGTTCCAAATGCTCTGGCATGGCGATGCTGAGAAGGCTGCTTGTTCTTTTGTAATTACTTCCTTAAATTTGGGCATCCGTCAAGGCCTAATGGTTTCCTTATGATTTGGCTGTTGTGTATCAGCTATCATTGTATCAGGAAGAAAGTCTCGGGTTTTTTCCAGCATGGATGTTCTCTTTTCTCCCCCTGAGCTGCTGAATTATGCCCTCATGCATGTGTACAGTACAGAAGGGGGTCAGAATCTGGCTGTGCTGTGAAAGACATGGGTCTGGGCATGGAGCAGGGAGGAATAGTGGTTGGGATTTGGAAGGATTTAGGCACGGAGCTCCCCAGGGCAGGTAGTTATATCTGCTTTAGGGATCCTGCAGGCAGAGCAGGTAGCAGTCTCAGGACAGACTGGCAGACTTAACACAGTTTACACTGTTGAATGTTGCTGATGGCAATCAGCCAGGGGGGCTTCTCAGCACGTGGATGTCCATGTGGGAATCACAGCAATGGAAACTTCTCTTAAGATCCCTCACAGTAAAAGGAAAAAAAAAAAAAAGTGGGGGGTGAGGGAGAGGGATAAGAAGCACTATTATGTCCTGGGAATATCTCTTGATATCAAGGCAAGTTGCTGATGGTACTGTCTGATGGGAGGGAGATTTGCCCGGGCTGACCCTCAGGGGATGGGCTGCTGAAGTGTGGTGGCTGAAACTGCAGGTTGAGATAAGCATTTGTTTCATTCTCTCTCTGACTGGTCTTGCTAATAAATTGGTGCCAGTTGTCCCCACCACCTCTTCTCTGTCTTGCAGACTTCCTCTTCCTCATCCTTTCCCCCCCTGGTATTTGGCTTCTTGATTTTAGTTATGTCCCAGCTCTTTCTATTTCAGCTGTCTGAAACAAGAGATTTTCTCCTGTGCTGTTGTTAAACTCTGGAGGAAACCATATCTTAGTGATATCATTAAGGTCTCTCATTGTATCTTCTCTGGAGAGATATGCTGAAATCCTACCAGAGAGGTGGGTGGCTGTTCAAAGGTACAGAAGAAGCATGGTAATTTCACGATCCCCTGAGATCCAGAGGAGGCTGTCCTGGATCACTAGGGTAACATTGCTGAGAAGTTCTCACCAACTTCTATCTGTGTTCTACAGTTAGTCTTTGTAATGGTGTGTTATGACCAGGGCCATCACTGACATGAAAGACAAACAGTAAGCGTCTGATCCTGTCTTCCACATTCCTGTGAAGGATGAGTGCATTCCTCTGTGAGTGACTCCCCAGAGATCAGGGTGTTTTCCCACTTAGGGGAAGGTATGGCATCTGGCCTACATGAACACCTTGAAAAATCAAATGAAACAACATATTTAGCATATTGAATATATTACACAGTTATCCAGATTAGTGATTTGAAATGATCTGGACTAGATTATTCTGCTTATATTTAATGTATGATGGAATGTAGTGAAATACATCTGTTTTCATGCTGCCTACTAGCTTCTTGACAGCTTGATAGAGCTTTATGTCTGCCAGTTCTAAGAGCTTGAACATCTGGGCCTGTGTATAAAAATTGAAGCCAAACCTCTGACTGAGAAACCCAAAATACCCCTGTTTGCAGAATATGAAGTGCTTGATCATGTAGCAGAGCTGCTCTGGCTTCATGTGTGTCTGCTGTATTGATCCTACCCAAGGATGGAGACAGGACTTCTCCTTCCCTCCACTTCATTCCCTCACGGGAGCTGTCCACAGCTGCATCACATCTGCATGCTCTTCCTCTTCATTTTGGATCTCATCATCTGTGATGAGCTCGTATCCCAGTGAAGCCCAGCCAAATGCTCAAGCTGGCAGGAGATGGGCTGTGGGTTCTTGGTTCCATCAAGTCTATGGTCCCAGCTGTTTAAAAGTCAAGTCCCTTCTGGCCTTTTCCTCCTTGTGTGGGTTTGAAGCGTTTTCCCGTGAGTGTGAAATGCAGATCAGATTTCTTTGGAGGCAGACAGGACTCTGTTTGCTTTTGGGATTCTTTCAGGGAGAAAAATGTGGCTGAACTGTTTTTCTATTCTGAGCGTGAACATGTGTTGTGGAGCACTGAGAGCCTTTGGTAATTGGTACCATTAGCCTCTGGGAGCATAATGAGTGCAGTAATAATAAAATTGGCATCAATAAGAAGGGGTTTGTTCTGCGTATGTTGTCTGGCAAAGGGAGCAGTGATCCATCAGGGCAGGGAACGAACAGGCACGTCCCCAATTAACAAACTTCATTAACATGCTTCAGCTAAAGATAGTCCGGAGTGCTCTTTCTGAGCTCCTTGATGGGCTGGAGGGAGGAGCTGCTGAGTGTCATTTGAGAATCTTGGATGTTCCCAATCCATTTTCTCAATTGAACATCTCCATGAAAAAAAAACCTTGGATGTTGCTTAGCACGGCAAAGTGACTTCAGCGATGGGCAGCTTAAGGACTTCCAGAGAGCAAGTTCCTCCCATCAGTGAGTAAATCAGGACTGTAGAAACAAGAGGTGCATTTTGAAGAGAGGAAAGGATGTTCTCTCTCCAAGAATAAGCAGTACAGCACATCCACTCCCGTGGGGGTTTTGTTAGCTTGAAGGGGAGAAAGATCAGGAGATCCTGAGATGGTGTGCTGTGCTGTGATGCTGGTTAGCCCCCTCACTGGCTGCAGAAAGTCAATTTGCTGCTGATAACTTCTGTAAAAAGGGACTGGAGAGCTCGGGAGTGGCTGTGATAATACACGTTCCAGTTGTGAGACAGTATTTGAGTGCAAAAAGCCTGTAAGGGGAAGTGGTCCTGATCTGTTTTAGCGAATTCACCTCTGTCAGAGCTGCTTTATTGAGTCAGATTTAAGAAAACATGTCTAAATGAGGGGGGCTGCTGACAAACATAACCCCAGTCAAACCTTGACTGATTTTTTTCTAGCTCCTGGGAAGCTCTATGAGGTGAAGCTGGTGGCGTTCAATAAGCATGAAGATGGTTATGCAGCAGTTTGGAAGGGCAAAACAGAAAAGGCGCCTGCAACAGCAGTAGGTGAGGAATGCCCTCTGTCTGTCTCTTCTTTTTGGCATGTGGCTTCAAAAGAAAGGTGAAGTTACGGAAGAAGGACTTCAAGAGGGACATTAGCAAAACAAGACAAGACCCTCCATAAGGGAACTCCCTTGGACAGTCATTGCAGTTGCATTGGAGGAATTATCCTGAGAAGGAGGGAAAGGAGCAAATTTACCCCCCTTCTCCTTGGGACTGTTCTTGTGCTGGGTTGAATAGCCTTCATAGTCTTCTCTCTGGCCCCGTTAGTGGCTCAGGGATGGTCATGGAAATGCCTGGGTGTCATCTCTTACATTGTAAAGACTAAAGAACATGAGTGAGCAGGATACTACTTTTCTCACAGCGTTACATAGGAATTAAAAGCTCTGAGGATCCAGACTCCATTTGTAGCTCTGCCAGTCTGTTGTGGGGTGTTGAAGAGCCTGTGCTCCTCCTTGTCTGAAGTGGGCCTGTTGAGTGGGTGCCCTTGAGGCTGACCTCCTGTGCACCACAGTAGTGCAGCACCAACAAGGTGTGTGGATCCTCGCTGGGATTTTTTCCACACATGAAGAAAAGCATGGATGAGCTGCATACACAGGCAGGTTAAACATGATGATGCTGGAGGCATCTTTTTGCAGGCTTCACAACCTTGACATGCTTTTTTCCCCATTTTGTGTCCCTTACCTCACTGCCATTTATGTTCCCACATCTCTTTTCTCTTTATGTCTTGCACCACCGTAGATCCCCCTGTGCAGAAGGGTCCTCCACTGCCTCCAGTCCAAGTCTATGCAGAGTCCAACAGCTCGACTTCTATATGGCTCAGATGGAAGAAACCTGACTTCACCACGGTCAAGATTGTCAACTACACCGTGCGCTTCAGCCCTTGGGGCCTGAAAAACGCCTCTCTTGTTACATACTACACAAGGTAAGGGGGATGCTGAGGACTCATCTGCCATATATTACTCATATCAGGAATAAACACAAGGAGGGAGGAATCTGCAGGGAAGTCACAATGCTGAGCAAAATCCTAGGTGTTTGAAATGCTGGAAATGTCTTCTTTGGTCACAGACACATTCAGATCTGCTGAAATGTGGATCTGGGACTTCCACAGTGGGGATTTATCCACTCATTTGGTATAGGTACTGAGGTGGCCCTTTGTACCATCTGATATTCATGGTCTCGTGAATGCCTCCTTTTTTGGCAGCTCGGATGAAGACATTCTCATTAGTGGGTTGAAGCCCTACACCAGATACGAGTTTGCTGTGCAGTCCAATGGTGTTGGTATCGACGGGCCCTTTGGCAGCGTGGTGGAGCGATTCACCCTTCCTGACCGTGAGTAGTTATGGAAATTGAATCCTTCCATTTCCTGGATTTCTGTTGAAGTACAAGTAGAGCTTTAGGGGAGATGGAGATGAAAGAAAGGAAGGTGTGTGTGTGCTCATTCTCTCAGAGATGATCAGCACTGCACAACCTCAAACTGCGCAGTACCAGCACTGTTGTGTTTCCCTTGGGTGTTTGACCACAAGTCCTGCCCTGTGCTGGGCTCAGGAGCCTTCCCTCTGCACTCTCCACCGCTTGTTGGGATGTGATGCCTAGTCACCTGGGTCATACCTTGTTTTATGCAAAGATGACCAGGGCACTACTGAAAAGGATTCATAGAAGGCACAGAACATTCAAATGCTCTGCTCCTCATTTCTGCTGTTCACTCTGGGTCTCTGCTTGCATCTACCAGGTCCCTCGACGCCTCCATCTGACCTGCGGCTGCACCCCCTCAACCCCTATGCAGTCCAGGTGCACTGGTGTCCCCCTGCTGAGCCCAACGGCATCATCGTGGAGTACCTCATCCTGTACAATGCCAACAACACGCAGCCTGATGACATGTGGACCTTGCTGACACGAGAAGGTGAGCCTTCCTGAGGTACTTGCACACAGGCAGACACTTAATACCAGAATTCTGCTGCTGCTTTTCTATAGCCATATGAATATGCTTGAAACTGCACATTTTGAACCTCTTTTGGCTTGGTTTTTGATCAGGAAATATCTTCAGCACTGAAGTGCATGGCCTGGAAAGTGATACCAGATACTTCTTCAAGATGGGAGCAAAGACAGTCGTGGGATCTGGTCCCTACTCAAACGTGAAGGATGTGCACACCCTCCGGGAGAAGCTGTCTGGTATGAATTTCCCCTTTGTCTCAGAGCAGGATGCGAGTTGCACTGCTGAAAACCACGGTTCGTTAGCAGTAGCACTTCTCTTTTTGCCAGTGAATTGCCTGATGTCACTCTGCACAATGTGGGATGTGACTGTAGATAGGCCAGTGAAGAGAATCACAGCAGTCCTCAGATGTGCATCTCCGTAGGCCCCAAGTGGCTGCAGAACCCATCCAACAATAGAATTTGATCTCTTTCCTCTGTCTCAGCCCTGTGGAAAATCACATGCCACCTGTATCTCACTGCCTTTATCAGGCCAGTGTAGCATGAAATTAATGAATGTGCATAAATGCCAGTTTGCTTTTAGGCGTTCTAAACTGTCACTGCCAAGTCTCTTTTCCTTTGTCTATATGGAATCATCGCCCATTGGTTTTAGTGAAGCTGATGCTTCTCTGAACATAGGACACTTTGTGCCTTCTTTCTGCTAACAGCTGAAATGATGCATCATCTGTACTTCCTCTGCTAGATGTTCTGGATATCCACTCTGTCACGGGAATCATTGTGGGAGTCTGCCTGGGGCTGCTCTGCATACTCTTCTGCATGTGTGCCAGCTTCCGCAACAGCAAGCAGAGGTAGGTGTCACTCCCCTCCCAGGGGGTAAAGGAGGCTGATGTGGAAGGAGACAAAATGCACTGTGACCTTCCCTCTGTTCACATGGGCTGTTTGGGATGCAGTGAATGATATCAGTTAATGTAACGACTGAGTCACAGGACCAGCTAGCTAAGGAGCATGCTTAGTATAATCTCACTGATTTATTTTCTCAATATTTTCTATTGTTAGACTAATAGATTTTTGTAGTGAAAAAATGAAAAGAGAAAAAGCACTATTTGCCAATTACCTGTGTGCTTGGGCAGGTTTTGCTTCTGAGGCTGGGCAGCTCTAAGGATGTTTGGAAAGGATTTGTCAGCTTTCTCTTGGGAAGATGTTGAAAGATTTCCAGTGACAGACAGGTTGGTTTCAGTAGGATTGGACTCAGCCCAAAGCCTCCTGCTATTCCAGGGGTCTGAATCCAGCCACAAACTTTTGGAAAGACCTTGGTAGGAAACCAGCTTAGTGCTTGAGAAGGGCTTTGGGCTGGTAAGGGATGCCAGGACTTGGAGTGAGCAACTTCTTCAGAGTGTCAGGGCTGGGGCTTGGGTCTAGTTGCTTCTGCAGGGGCAGGCTCAGCAGCCTGGGCTGGATTGCTGTGTCTGGCAGTCTCCTGGCTGTTTGGGGCAGAGGAATGTGAGGATGATTGGAAATGTCAGCTCCTGCTTGTTTTTTCCTCAGGGAGGCTCTGCCAGGCCTGGATTCCCAAGCAACTGGCAACCACACTTACTACCACCGGGGCAGGCAAGGGGCAGCAGCTCCCTGTGCCACCTCGGACACACATGAGCTGGAGTCACTCATGTCCCCACTGCCAGAGGATGCACCTGTGCCCTTAGGAGACATCACAGAACTGACAGAAGTGCACAGCCTCATCCATACAAGCCTCCCTGAAGACATTGTCCATGGGAAGAGGAAGGTAATGACTTGTACATGTGTGATGGCTCCCATCCCAGGCAGGAGCCTCCATTTGGTGTTCTGCTGCTGGGAAGTCCTGATCTGATTCTGTCTTAGCTCTGCAAAGTGCCGGTAGATACTGTTGTAATTAGGGTGAGAAGTGGTTTTACCACATGCACTGTGTTTACTGGCATACCCTTGAAGATGTACAAGAAGTAAAACCCTTTTATTTTTGTGAACGTTTTATTTTGAAGTCTTTTCCTGCCATACTTGGTTTGCCTGACATTGTGTTGTCTTTCACTCCTCCCTGCCCATTTCCTCTCTCAAGCTTGTCTGAAACATTTCATTCCATTAGGGAACCTTTAATTGGCCTAATTTAGTTAATCTGTTTATGTCTCTCATTGTAACCCGGGGAGAGCATGTAAAGTAATTAGGAGGTTCAGTAAAACAAATGCATTGTGAACACATGGGATTTCATGTTTGCATCGATGATACGTTTGCATGTCGCAGGAGGATACCTGGAGAACCTGTGCTTGCTGCTAGCACTGATGCAGCTATGGCCTTTTGGAAATGAGAAATTTCCAGCTGCTTTTAATAGTGCTGTGCACTGCAGCCATACTCACCACCATCCCCAGGTGTTGTGTTGGATCAGTGCTCAGCTGAAGGAGACACTTTGCAGCCAAGCTGCATCCATGGATGTCAGTGGAATGCGGCTCCCTTTCTGGACCCAAGCCGAAGCGTGTGAGGAATTTCCTACAGATCTTTCAGTTAAATAAGGAACAAATGTTTTCAGTGATGGTGACTTACCCAGAGAACAGGTCTAGCAGAGGGAAATCCCCTCCTCTGAGAGGCCTTTTTAGGGGCAGCGTATCCAGGTCTCTCTTTTGCAAAAGGAATCCTATCCATAAAGCTTTGCTGAAAGGTTTTTGTGCCTGTAAAGCAGAGGCTGGAAAGGGCAGTGCCAAGGTCCGGCCGTTCAGGGCTTCGGCTGTGAGCTCAGGGCCCTGGGTTGTGTCACACGAAGTGGGTGGCAATCGGGTCATGTTCAGAGATGAGCGCTTCGGGAAGGGGGCGATTCTGCAGTTTCTCTGCCTCCCTGATTGGATGGGGAAAGGCAACTAGGAGTTAAATTTGCCAAGGAGATTTGCTAGCAGTACAGAGGGCCTGGCTTTTGATGGATGTGGACAGAGAAGCAAGGATCACCAAGGAGCAGCCACCCGAAGAGCAGTGCTGTCACCCGTGCTGCCCAGTGAGGATGACCTGGCAGGTGACAGAGCTGGGTGGCAGCCAGGAGCAACAGGCTGCTGTTGCTGGCAGTGGGCACTGGAGGGAGATGTGCTCCCACACAGCAGGACCCGCTGCCCCTTTCTGCAGGAGGTGCCCCCTGAGCCAACCTCCTCCTTCAGTGTGTATATTCAAAGCTGAGAAGGCTGAGGCTAAAGCCACCTTCACGGTTCAGTTGCCATCTCTTTTGCGCTCTTGTGCCATCTGTGGTTGGGGTTCTGAAGACTGAAGGCAAGGGATATGGTAGAGCTGCAGGAAGTCCTCATGGAAAGAAGTTCTTGGACTGCCCTGGCAAGGAGAGGTCCTAGGTCATGTACCAGCACTTGTAATATTATCCAGTAAAGCAAGGGAGTGAGAAACATCTCAGAGATCCCTGTTATTTAGCATCATATCATGTCACTGCAGAACTCAGGACTTTGGCTGAGACAGCCTCACAGTCTGATGCTGCTGTGGTGGGGTAGGTTTATAGAGCTGCAGTGCCAATGAGCTGGCAGCTGAGGATGTGTGACCTTCTCCGATTGCCTGCTGGGCCCTCTGCCCTGAGAATGTCTCCTGGAACATGCTTTGTGTTGGCTGGGTAGCACTTGCTGTTAGTGGCGGCAGTTGCTGCTCCCATGCTTGCAAACTTTTCCCATGCTGGTGCATTACTTGGCATTTCATGGATTATTTTCCACTGGTTTTGTTCTTGTGGCAGCTTCAGGCTTCAGTGGAGATTGGAAGCTTCGTGGTGTTAGGAGATGTGCAGACACAATGAAGGGACTGACCCTGTGCCTTAAGCAGTCACAAGTAAATGAATGCTGTTTTGCAGGGATGGAGACTGGAGAACAGAGTGAGGGCAGGAAGTCTTTAATGACACCAAGACTGAGCAAAGAGTCCGCAAAGAGTCATAGGCAGGGGCTTTGAGAAGAGCCATTGGGTGTTCTTAAGGTTTGGATCACCAAGTTCTTCAGATGCAGGCTGTGAGTCCTCTTGAGCTGCTATCAACACTGCTGGGGGAGTGGGATGGTGTGAGTGGAAGGGCACAGCATGAACTTGTGCTCTGCCCCCACCCTGGATGGGGACATGCCCCCCTCATAAGCACCGCTCCTGCTGTGACCGAGCTGTTGGCATGGGACACTCTCATGGCTGCAGCTCATTAGGCAGGGCTGCACTCAGCCATTGAGCAGGCTCTTTTCCTTCCTCTCTGTGCATTTCTCAGTGGTCACACTTTCGGTGCATATACAAGTGCTTGTGTGATTTTCCTCTTTGAATGTCTTCCCCTTTGCAGTGAGCCCAGCCTGCTGCCCCCAGTAGTCTGCCTTATAAATGGCACCATAACATGCAGGCTGTGGTGCTGCGGCTCTGCTTCCCTGACAGATGGACTGAGGATGATAAAATGGCTCTGCTCCAGACGTCCCTGTCACTGCTACTTGTGGGCCAAGTGATTTGGGGGTGGGGATAGTATTAAGAAGCATCTGCTTTCCATGGAAGACTTGAGCATTTTGTTGAATGGAGCCAAACTCGAGCATTTTGGCTTGGAAACGTTTGCTGTTGTGCTGCTTGCGAGCTGGATGGAGCCTTGCTTGCTTGCTGCCCCACTGTCTCCCTGGGGGCCTCCTGCCCACAGGACTGTGCTTCCTATGGAGCATCCCTGGGACTCAGAGAGCGAAAGCTGCAGTGCATCAGGAACTTGGAGCAACATGGGTTGCTTTTCATCTTCGCATTGACATTCTTCTGTGTTGAACAAAAGTCCTGATGTTTTCTGAAAAGTCTTCCATGAGAACTGTGCTCCTGCTGGCAGCTAGCAGAGATTCCCCTTTGTGTGATGGGAGAGGTCTGTTGTGTTGCAGCGTGTTTTGGGGCACAGCTATGGGCAGGGATGCCATGTTTGCATGGCGTGGAGGTTCCCCACTCCTGCAGGCTGCTGCTGGTCAGGGACAAATCCCTTCTCTCCACCGTGACACCTTTAAATGCTGGGCACATCTCAAGCGTCCCCAGCCTTGTTCTGTGCAGGATTTCAAGCTAGATGAATAACTGTCCACGTGAAACAGGGAGGGTTTCAATATCAACATTTCCTACATGTTCGTTCTCAGCTCATATATTTGCGTGAAATCATTCCTTGTCGCTGCGAAGGTAATATGATCTCAGCACATTTTTACTGGTTGGAGTTTCTATAAAAAGGCTAAAATGAAGAGGCTTGTTTGCTTTGATAAGGATTTAGCTGTAATGGAAACGCCTTTTATTGGAAGATGTTTTCATTAGTTTCCATTCTCGTCTTTGCAGCAGACTGAAAAGGGGATTTTTCCCTCTTCAAAATGGTTTTAGACTGACACTCCTTGCTTTCATTCTTCTGCTGTAAAAGCCAAGAGACCATTTCCTTGTCTTCCTTCAGCCATTCATCACTGTGCTCGTGTAGAAACAAAAAGTATCATTTTTTATGCCAAAAACTTAAAAAGCAGAAGTGTTTGGGCAAGACCTTCTTCAGGTCCATGATGAAAGCAGACCTGGAGTGAACTGCAGCTACCCAGCCTTACAGACTAAGCCCCGAGAGAGGTTGGGTTTTTTTCCCCCCTCAAACACAACGTGCATGAACAACATGTGGGATATAGGCCATGTTGTGTGGCTGATGGTTTTTACTGTTTGTTGAAAGTTGCAAAGTGGTACAAAACAAGTTTGTTCTTCATTGCAGCCAATTTCAGCCAGAGCCGAACAGGCTGTTCCCAGAGTCATCAAAACCTATGTAAACATGGCAGATTGACATTTCCGCTAACAGATGGTCCTTGGGGGATTGCAGTAGAGCTGCCTGTTTCTTTCCACATTTTTCGGCATTCACAAGATGCCTGCAAGAAGGTTTTCAAGTTTGGTCTGTGTATGTGTATGCGTGTGATGCTCAGATCTCTTTGATGGCAAATATGCATGTAAGCATCTGTAATAGGACACGCACATTTGTGTGTGTGTGTGCATATTTGTGTAGGTTGAACGCAGAGATTTCCAGGCAGTATTTGCTCAGTAACGTATGTTCCTTGGAAAAGGCACAGAAGCCATCAGTCAGCGCTGTAGCTGCAGAAAGCCTTTCAGATGGCAGGAGAAGCAAACTGAATGCGTTCCGAACTCGTGTTTAGCGATGCTCCTTAGTGTGAGCCATGTGCCATTGTTTGGTTGATTTCTTGTTAGTGTGGTTTAGTGATTGTCCACTTAGAAGGGGAGCAATTAGGGAATGCTCTTGGCAATCCTCGTTGAGGATTGTGGAAAGAGGAATGGCAAAGATGCCACCTCCAGCATCCATGTCTAAATGAGTGTCTGCCTGACATCCACAGCTGCGGCTCAGAAGTTGCTGTTCTGAGGGGTGCTGCCACATAACCAAAGCCCTTTGCTCACTGTTTCCTTGGAGCTGGATCCTGAGGCGATGGCAGAGCTGCCGTGACTTGGGGTTGGCACTGGGATGTAATGCTGCTCTGCCTCCCACTGGGTGTTGGAGTCAGGGTACAGTGCTCGGCTCTATGTGACTGCTTAGCTGACAGCACAAGGTAGCATTTGCTTCTTGCTAAATAGCTGACTTAGGAACACCTGGCTCACGTGCAGCATCTGATCATGTATTTTTACCTAATTTCCAGCCAGATGGACCGAGGCACATGGAGGTCAAATGACTCATGCAAGGTCAGGCTGATGTCAGAAATCTCCTTGCCGTCTCAGCTGGGTCATTCTGTGCTCTCTGTTGCTGGAATTGAGCAGGCCTGTGTAAGTGGTGGCCACATATGCAGAGCAGAAATCTGTGTTTCCTCTGCCTGACAGTAAGCAATAGGAGTGTGGTGGGTTTGGATAGATGTGTCGTCATGCCGACACCACCAGTGTTCTGTTGCACACACAGACATGCGTGCTCACAGTTGTGTCAGGTCCAGATTTCCTCTTCACTTTCTCTTGGCCTCAGCCTTGCATTGTTCTTTCCCTTCTATCCAGGCAACATGTAACATCTGTGAAACACACCCAGAGATGGCTGGCTCCCATCTTCCTCATTGTGTGTGTGTGTGTGTGTGTGTGTGTGTGTGTGTGCATGCGTGCCAGCAGCAAGGCTGAGCTCGGGTACATGCAGGGCGGCCCAGTAAAATCAGTCCCTAGAAAGAAAATACTTTTCTGCCTGTGAACTAATAGTCTGAGCTGTTAAATAACTTTAGCTCTTAAAGGTACACATTTCCCATACACAGAGGTGTGCATTCAACAGTTTATTGGAAGAGGAAGCTGAGAGAACCCAGAACAAATTGCATTCAGCCCATATAATTTAATTAGATCTACAAACAAGGTAACACTGGTTGCCCAGGGGATTTAAGCTGAACTAAGAATTGCTTGGTGGTCTGTTGCAATAAATCAATAAAATAAGGCCCCAAATTTTGTGCCTCTTTGTGGATGGGCAATAGCAGAGTGTTTACCCAGGCCCGAGCTCGGAGCAGGAAAGAAAGAGCAGTTGTCCCCAGCAACTTGTGTTGTTGCAACTCCCATGTGTTGTTGGAGCACACATGCCAGTACTCACAGGTGACAGCCCCTCTCCATGCTGCAGAGTATTGCTTTGCCAAAGCAAACACCGGAAGCATTCAGCTCCAGGCTTCCACCGTCCCTGATCAGTTTTGCAGTGTTTTTCAGCAGGCTCGCACAGCTCTGGGCTGTTTGCAGCTTTGCGGGGAGCTGGTGTCAGTGGGCCCTGCAGTGTGGGATCGTGTGCTGCGATGCAGTTAGCCTCAATACGTAGGAAGCAGTGGAAAGTCCCTTCTGAGGCTGCTCGTGAGCCATCTGGCAACTTCTATCCCCTTGCTCTGCATCAGACCTTGTAACCCTGCTGTAATGTGGTGACTGCTCTGGCCCATTGTAATGAGCAATTCTATTTTGATGCCATTAGAAGTGTGCCCTGCATTTAACTCAGTCTTCTGACGCCACGGTATTTTTCCCAACCTGCACTTTCCTTTCTCGAGCTGCTTCTCATTTCAGGTTTAAGAGGATAAGAATCTGTATCTGTGGTAATTGGATCTCTTCTCTCCCCTGCTTTTTTTCTGCAGTCTTCGTGGAATAAATCAGCTAACCAGCCCTGGACAAACAGCATAGCCAGATATGGGGACACTATCACAAAAGAGCCTCTCCCTGCTGTGAACGGATCACTGAAGCTCCCTTCCAGCGCAGGACAGAAGCTTTTGTTACAAGCTCTGGTTTATGATGCTGTGATGGTGGGTGTCTTTGGTTTATTGCCTTGTGCATTCTGATGTGTTTTTTCCATTTATGTTCCCCCATCTCTATCTCCTTTTTGCAGCATTGGAAAAAAAAGCTGATCATGGGCTTCATTTTTTCCTAGGTATAGGAGTGTATGCTTGTGCCACTGATGGGATTTGAGTAAAATCTGTGCGTGTTTTTTTCCACGCAGTTCTGAAAGCCTCAGCTCTCCCCTCATTGCCCTGACTTCAGGCAGCCCAAAGGGCCTCTGATGAAAAGGGCTGGAAGGAAAACAAAAGCTGAAAAGAGCTTTGTCCTCTTGGTGATGTCCACAGGTCTTGGGCGGCTCAGCTGGCAGGAGGGCTGCAGTAGCCGTGGTTCCTTTGGGCCTTCACGGTGGCCATGGGTTAGGAGCTGCAGTGCTCAGCACAGGGTCGCTAACATCTGTGGTGTGCGTGCTTGGAGAAGGAATTGCATTTTGGCCTACAGTAGGAGTCAAAGATTGAGGGTTGATTTAAGCTCCTGAAGCTCCATATAGGGTAGAGCAATTTCCACTGCAGTTGCCATCTTTGTGTGCGGGTATGGATGGGGAGAAAATGCTATTTCTCATATTGTTGTATTTATCCCAATTATTTATTGGGATAAATACTCCCACTTGTGTTTGAGTTTATGCAAGAATCTTAACACTTATGCCACGCAGCATCTATACCATCTCAGCAAAGCAAGCCAGTACCTATTCGGGTTGGCTCTGTACCAGAAGGTGGATCAAATTACTGCTTTAGGAAGCTCACCTCCAACAAATACTTCTAAGTAATGTCCACCTATGCTTTTTTCCTAGATAATAGTGTGAAAATCAATTATAGACAGGATGTAATTAACATTGTGGATAGAGTTAAGACGATGTTTTACAACCAAATTACAGGGCACTGTTTACAGCACAGCTTATCCATCAGAGTTTGTCAACAAAAGGAGAAAACTGTTAAAATATGTAAATGATGCAAAAAATTGGCTTCAACAGAAGGCACAAATTACACACGAGATATCTCACTTTCATACTTTGAATTGTCTTCTTACTCCTAAATCACACAGTGCAGAGTCTGAGCACTGATTTGCCTAAAGTGCTCTTTGGGACCTTCCAAACTAGTTTGACTGTTAAATTACTGAACGATAATTCAGCAGAATGAGTGACCTGTTAGCCAGGCTTGTGGAGACCCATAGCCTGAATTCTGCTTAAACACTGCAGAAGATAACTGCTTTCTTTCTGATTTAAAGTGTTTGAATTTATACCAACCCTTGCAAGTTGTGACAAGGGTTGTAATGAGCAAACCTTTGGTGGCACATACCAAGATTAAACCAGAAGATGAAAGGAGCCCCGGTGTGGGTTTTTACCACAGGCTGTCTCAGCAGCCAATTTTCTCAAGTGCTGCTGTTGAAATCTGGTTGTCAATATGGAAATGGAGCGGTGAGTTTTGAAAATTGTTGTCTGACAGAGGCTTGGAGGAGTGGTTGCTTCAGCCTGCCAAGAAACCTTGGGCACATCACACCCCTGGGACTTGCTTTCCCAAACATAAAATAGGAATAACGATCCTGAGATTATTTGAGTTGCTTCTTAAGGCTTCAGCTCTGAGAAACATATCAAGATAATGCTTAATAGCAGCAGGTGTACATCCCATTGCACTCTGTGGAATTAAAAAAACCCACACATTTCAGTGCTTGGTTGGGTCACAGCCTCAATTAATTTACATGGCTTCTTATTTTCTTTTCCCCATCTTTGATAACAGAATGAAGCAAAGAAGAGTCACCCACCAGCCAGCCTCCACCAAGTGGAAGCAGAGGTCATCGTTCATTCTGATTTTTCAGCCTCTGACAGAGACTGTGACTCCCAGCTGCACGCCCTGGATGGTCAACAGACAGAAGCCGAGGAGCAGGAGCATGAAGAGTTTTCCCCTGGTGACCTGGCTCTCCACAGCTCTCCCAGCACCCAGCAGGACGCTCACCAAGAATTGATGGACTGCTCGGGCGATGTGGAGGTTCAGACCCAGGATGAGCTGTTGTATGCCACCAGAAAGGCTAACAGAACAGAGGCCGTTTGCATCCCTGGGCTCACCAATGGCTTCCACAGGAATGGGGAAAGTCTGGATTCAGTGGAGAGTGGAGATTCGGACTCCATCCCGGAAGGCAGGGCAGATGTGCAGCCAGTCAAGAGCCAAGCGCTATCTGTGGCCCCAGAGGAGGCTCCCCTGTGTAGTAACTCTAGTTTAACCTCATCCTCAGCATCTGAGAACATAGCACGTGTCCACAATCACTGAAGAGTAAACTAATCTGATTTTGATCATGGGAGAGCTAGAAGCACCACTAAGGGCCTGTTCCTTTGAGGTACTGCGTGCCCTCAGTTCACTGGATCGAGCTAAGAAGGTGCAGCATCTCACCAGAACAGGATTAGGACCTGTCAGCTGTACATATCGCCTTCAAGAAATCAGTAGGTAGACTGATAAGGGCCCATCTTTCAGCTGAAGCTAATGGGTAACCTGGTGTTCACGGGAGCAGAACTGAGCTGTCTGCCAAAGACTGACATGAAACCACAGCTGGAGCAGAGCCTTCTGCGTTGGCCTGGTGCCGTCACCTCACTGTAGGCCCCTATACGACTGGCAAGAGGCACGGTGTGCTGAGCCAGTCTCAACTGTCCCTTGTCCACAGAGGGCCTTGGACTACCCGCTGCCTTGTGGTGTTGGGATGGACTTTGTCAGAGTCCCACAAGGGGGTGGAACCAACACAAAAAACAGAGCTATAACCACCAGCCTTTTCTGCCCTCCCGTGGTTAAAAGGATTATAAGGCTCTCTTTGTACGCTGCGACAGTAACCATTGCTAGCAGGCTGATGTAGTGGCCTTTTATTACACACTCTAAGAGTGCCTCTAACAACTTGTACTATACAGAACCTTCTTTGGTGTCTGGGTCATTTCACCAACCTGGACTTTGTTTTATGAAGGTTCTTGTACCTAATATTTTAGGTACGCATCTGTCCTTTTAATGTACGACATGTATTTTTATTTCCTTGGAGCATCTTTATATTATTTAATTTTATGAAGTGGAGTAGTGTGTGGTATAGAGTAGCATTTTTACTACTTCTCTCTTTCCTTTGTTTTTTTTTTTTCCTCCCTAACAACACAACTACCTCATGTCTGTTGGAGAAAAAAAGCAGTAGATCTACTCCTTTGTTATAGTCCATTATAGGTTTTAACTTATTCTTATACTGCCTTTTTCTAAAGAATATGTTTGCACTGGTTGTTGACTATTTTTTTTAATAGTGTTGCAGAGCTGATGTCTCTCTTGCTTTGTTTCTAAGTATTGCTGTAGGACACGTTCCCCACAGCTGGAGAGGGTTGTATTTTTTTGTAGGACCATGTTTGACAGGAGCTGGCTAAAGGAGGCCGCTTCGGCTGGCAGGATGTTGATCGGTTTTTCTTTAAGAAATTTATGCTAGCAAAGAGGAAAAAAAGAACCAACGATTACAAAATTAACTTGTGACCTTGGGGACGTCTTTTGTGCTCAAATGGAGACCACTGGGATGTTCAATTTCCAGCAGCTCTCAGCCTCCCATAAGCAGTGGGCTTGCTGAAGGTTTTGGATGAACAGGAGATAATTTCTCATCATTTCTGAGAACGCTCTCAGTGTGCCCTGCGTTGGACCTGAGCTGGACCACAGCCTTTTTTCTTGTGATACTCTGTCAGACTGCTGTTCAGCAGAGAACCTCTAAGCATTCACATATACTGTTGGGAAGCTGTTGTTGAAGCTTCTACCTTTCCCCGTCTTACAGTTTCTCCCCCCAGCACGACACCCTGTTCTAGTACATGTCTGAACTTCTACTTGTTGCAGTTGGCTCAGCTACTCCAGTTGGTGTTTGGTATCTTGAGGAGTCTCAGAAATGCTGTTCCAGACTCTGAAGCACCATGGCTGAAAAGCAGAGACTGAAAATCAGTGCTAGGCAGGAGTTAGTGCATGAAGCTTGAAGCTAGAAAGCCATGGTAACTTGGCAGTGGAAGTGCATAATTAACCTCCAAGAACTCACTGCCACAAGACTTTGAAACTAACAACTTAGCGGGGTTACCGATAAGGCAGTGAAGTGTTATTGCAGGCAATAAGGGTAATTCACAGTTATATGAGAGCGGATGCAATTGCAGGAGTGTAAACCCTCTGGCTGGGGACTATCAGGCACCAGCTGTGGAGGGTGGGGGCAGATTTCTGTAGCTGGACCTCTGGACCTGAGCTGGTAGTTAATTTCATGGAGGAGTCCTTGCCCTGGACAAGCCACACTGCTACCTTTGGTGTGCAAAAGGGGGTAAAGACAATGCTCCAAAAAAGCTCACTCTGGAAGAACCTCTGGTGACTTCTTTCATCTCCAAAGCCAAGTTGCCATCGGCAAGCATGCCAAAGGATTACTTCCACTGAGATCTCACTGCTAGAGGACAGTGCCAGGAGTTGGGCCAGTAGCAGGCATGATGGGTGCTGGAGCTCTGCTGGCCTCTTGTGATCATGCTGTACCTGGGGCAGGACATGTGTCAGCCCTGATCTTTCCATACAGAGGACGTGTGTGGACGGAGTCTTAGTCCCATGGCTGATGAAGGGCTGTGCCATAGGGACATTCCTAGGTACATCCACCCTCTGCTTTGTCTGTACCTACTTTAGGAATCACATAATGCTGATCAGCCTGGTATCCATCCCTGGTATCCATTCCCTGTCACCGAAGCCCGCACAAGCAAGCATGGTGGGCACTGCTCGCCTGGATCATCTTGGGCCAGTCACAAAACCACTGAGTTAGTTGCATGCTCTGAGAGCAGGCTGCTCTCCTTAAGCACTACAGAAATACTTTGTCTCCTCATGGTGAGGCTTCTGAAGCATGAAACTGGCAGTGTTGGATGTCCAGGTGCTGTGTGGCAGTGGACTGAAACAGCAAACCTCAGCTGCAGAAATCAGAGTGGGTCCCTCAGAAACAAGAGATCATTGCTGATTGGCAGCAGCAGAGCTGATCTCTGTGCCCTCGTTTGGTGCAGCTGTACCCTCGTTTGGTGCATGTGTGGGACTGGATTAGAAGTGAAAGGAAGAAGACAGATAATACACATTTTGTGTAAAGCTTGAAACAACCAGTGCATATATTTTTTTATCATGAAATAAGTAGCTTTCTTGCAAATTTCTCACAGACACTCAAACTGTTGATACCTTTAATTACCCACCATACTTAATATATGTTCCTAATCATCAGGCTCCCTTCCCCCTTTGCTTCCTTTCAGTAACACTAAAGACTATTGCTATTCACCTTTTTGCCAGTGTGTATTGTTTTGCTTTGTTAAAATGTCAAATTTGTCTCACTGGCATAATTCTGTAGTATTAATGTTACCGTTTGGCTACACAACTGTATATTTCCCATGCTGCTGTGAGAGTCACAATTCTTACTCCTTTTCTTCTTTTAGATCCTTGTTAGATGAAATACACAACTGAGCTGAATATCTCCACTTTTTGATTTGCTTTCTTACTTAACAGACAGTAAGGTTCTGGTTTAAATAGTTAAAATGAGCTAAGTTATAACCTAGGCTTTGAGCATTTGTTATGTTACTAGCTAATAATCCTGAGATCAGCCCATGAAACACCGTATAAGAAAACAGCCATTTTAGTGGATCGCTGTGTATGTTTTTGATCTCATTAGAAATAGGTGTTTTGAAGGGGTCATTGTGTCTTTTCTAATCGGTACCCTTGTTAGAAAAGGGGTGTTTAGTCCAGCAGAAATCTACCACCTCATTCTGTTATCATGTTCCCATGCTAATATTTTAAAATGAAATTTTGTTTAACTTTCTACACAGTGCATAAGGATGTGTAACCAGAACTTGATCTTGTTTGAAGATTGTGTCTGTATTTGGTTCCATGCTGTACTTAATTATAACTTTCTTTCTTCAGAGACTGTTCTTACTCCACAAATACTCTTTAGTGCTAAAGTGTAAGAAAACATTGTCCTTATATTCCTTAACTAATGGATTATTAATAAAATCTTAAAAAAAAAAAAAAAACCTTGCAAAAACACACAACAAAAAAACAGTGGAATTTGTCTCATGAGTCCATCTGTTACAGCTCTCACTCTGAGAGAAAGTCTCGCTCTGGAAGGCTGATCCTGTCACAATGCTTGTGATGTATCTCTGTAGCCTGATTAGAGCTGTGCCTTGTGGTGTGAGGGGGCAGCATGTCTATTTGCATACATCTCCAATCTCCTCATGCTTACCTGAGGAACTCGCATCTGGATGGACCTGAGCAAGACCTTGCAGCTGACAGCCCTGAGGCTGTGTGGCAGAGTGCCTCTGGTGTTGCACTGTGTTACACTGAGAAGATGGCATAGGTTTCGCCACCTTTCTGCAGCCCATAGCCAACTGATCCAGGACTTGTTCATCTGTGTGAGCTGATGGAGGTCGCTGATGGAGAGAGTGGAGGCAGATGCCCCAGGGCCAGTGTCGGGTCTGCTAACTGGAGGTTGTGTTGCAGCTGCAGTGCTTGCTGGTGGCAGCAGGGCTGGGGATTCATGCTCACTTCAGTGCCTGAGCTCGTAACCATGGAGGCTGGGAGTGTTGTGATGGTGAGTGCTTTCTTCCTTAGACATCACTCTTCTGGGATTTCATGCACAGTTTGGGGTTAGTAGGTCTTTCTCGGTGCTTGCTCATTTCTCAGTTATTGAGCTGATTCCTATTTAGAAAAAAAAAAAGTCCAGTTTTGTCCATTACACTGTTGAGGAATTTTATTTGGGAAATAAGCAGAAGCATCTAGCAAACAGATGGTGAGACTTATCTTAGATGATGCATTAAACTAAACACTTAGTGGCTTGTGTCCAGCCATATTGGTGAGAAGATGTCTGGCAGTGCCTGAGGAACGCTATTAACCTCCCATGCATCTCCCTTTCTTCCTAGGATGCATTCCCTACTTGACTAGATAGCTTCCATTATTGCTTTATGCTTCCAGGACTACAGGGCCATAAAATCTCATTTTATCTGCATTATGGAGGTAATAAATCTGCACTTAGCATAGTGTTCTCTGATGGTGGTTGAAGGGAACTCTGTCAAACTGTAACTCCGATGAGTCTTTCTCTTAATGACAGGTAATGAGCGAGGAAGGACCTTTGTGGGGGGTTGACTGCTTGTCCCGCTTCTCAGTGTGATGCTGCCGAGTGGGACAGCTGGAAACAAGACAGCAAATGAGTTAACAGCAGAGGGATTCACAGAGCAGTTACAGGGGAGTTGGGATTACAGAGGAGTGAAGGTAAGAGCAAGGTGTCTGTCTGCAGTTAATTCTCTTGCTAGCATTTATCACCGCTGTATCCTGTGCTGTGATGCAGCTGGCAATATCACTGCACTGAGCTCGAGGCTCTGGTCAGGTCAATCAGTAAGCGGCTGGGATAGGACACTGCCCAGCACAGCTTGGTGGGAAGTGGCACAACGTGAGGCAAAGGGCTGGTGATGTGGGGAGGTGGCTTGGGATGATGCTCCACAGCTGTATGCACCCCATACTACATGCTGCACTGCGAGCAATGTATAACCCAGCAGTTATAAAGCCTCTCCCAGGGCTTTCCAAACAGCAGCATACCTCAGTACAGTATTTTACAGCCATGCCCGAGGGAGAGAGGTCTGACCAAGGACATACAGCAACACCATGTCATCACCCCTCTGTCACACAGCCTGGGCTGGTCCCAGCCATAGCCCAGCACAGATTGCAGAGTTTTCATGCTGAAAAGCAGCTTCCAGGAGCACTTCCCAGGAGTGGCAGAGCTCAGTACCTCCAGGTGAGTGCCCTGATTTTGGATCTTCTATGACACAAACCACAAAACAGATGCTAAAACCCCACATATATCTATGGAAGTGAAAAGCTCCCAGACTGTTAGCAGACAGGGAAACCACAATTACACATAGAATAATAAATGAAGTTAATTCAGACGGGTTAATCTCCTGCTTCATCCCCTGAAATTACTAAGGGTGTCTTGGGGACCTCAGTTTGCAATTAATTGGTGTAAATCAGGAGCACTACTGGCGCTGATGGAAATTCACTGAGCGAGGGGTGAGCAGAGCCCTTTGAGCTGGCTGTCATGGAGGATAACTTGGGTAACCTTTGGGGGGGACAACAGACAGATGGTGCTCGGACCCCACTGCATGAGGGGCTGTTTTTCAGATTTCTGCTCACAGTGTGATAAACAAATTCCTGCATCCAACACTAAGAAACTTTTTAAAGCCTTCATAGTTACAGAAGAGCACAGAAAAACATGAGTGCTCCAGATTGCAGTCCTCAAGTAACTCTGAGAAAGGCTGCAAACTTGCATTTTTCTTTGAAAATCTCATTGCTTTTAATATGAGTCCCACTGTTGGGCACACTTGGGATTTCTGAATGTGACACCAGTGATGTCAGCAATGTCAGCTGCAAGATGTGGGCTGAACTGAGTCATGCCCTTGAAGAGATGGCTGCCTATCCCCAGTCCTGTGTCCTGCCACTGCCACCCTTGCCATCACCTATGCACAGGAGCAAAAGCATCCAAAATCTGGCTTCTGGGGGAAGGAAGCACTACAAAACACATTCTGACAGGTTGGGTTTTTGTTTGTTTGTTTGTTTTTTTCCCTTGGAGTTACTGATTCTGACAAGACATCCTTGGGGCTGGTCAGACTCTGGAGCATGCTTACCACAATGGTAGTGTCTCTGGAGCTGCTATAAGCCTGCAGTGGCTGTGATAAGAGAAATGTTTGCATGGTGGCAGCCAGGGAGACGGCTGGGGAGCAGGAGGCAGGAGCAGAGTTTGTGCAAAAGGTCAGCAACGGTGCAGGAATTCAGATGTTCCTGAGAGGCCAAAGGAGGCAGTTCAGCCCAGAGCAAATTCTTCCCCGCTGAAAGCAACCTCTTCTGGATCAGTTCTACTCTAAATGAGCAAACCTTTAATGTAGAGCAGATGCAGTGATGTCTTCTTTCCATGCTAACCGGCTCCACCACATCAGAGTGCACCATCCAGGTAACTGTCTCAATTCACTGCCTGTCTTTACAAAGTGTTTTCATCAAGGCAAGGCAGGATTAGTAACCTGCTTTTTGTGCAAAGAGAACAGAGTTAAGATGTAATTCTGTTGGTTTTTTTTTTCTTCCTGTTGGTTGTCTTTCCCATCCCTCCTCAGACAAACGCACAAAAGACCGAGCAGTCACTGAAGAGATGACTTTACTAATGATGATGATAGGAGGAAGTTGTGTTTGCAGAGAGGGACCGAGTATTGGACAGCATCAGTGGGAGGACACCAAGGTACTGTACTGGCATTATGGCTGAGAGCTGGGCAGGGGTGTATTACCTCATTTCATGACAGGAGGGACATAAACTGGGACATTATCTTCAGGCTGTGGCAGGATTTAGGCACCTCGTCCCTTGCTGAGTCCTTCCCTGCTGGGTTGTTCAGCAAATAGAAGAGCACCTTCAAAGAGTATGGCTGTATGACTCACCCAGCTAAGTGACCTCATGATGGTGCTTAGAATAAGGAACGCCGGGGTGGGACAAGCCAAGCCCTCTGTCCTCCCCAGATTTGGGATCTCTTCCCAGCTGCCACCCTGCAACCCCACCACTCTGCTCTCTGCAGATGCCACCTGCCTCCAGGCACTGACAGTCAACTCAGTGGGCAGTTCGGGCCTCCAAAACAGCCTGGGAATGAAACCCATGATAGAAGCAGTCCAAAGCTGCTCCATCTCATCAGCACCTTCTCTCTGAGCAGCCCAATTTAATGCCACGTTTGTGGTTACCAGCCCTCAAGGCGGGTAAGAGGCAGCTCCCAGGTGTGGGCACAGCTGAGGGACTCCCTGGGCAGTGGGGAAGCACTGCAGCTGTGGGGCCGAGCCCTGACCTCACCCCCTGCTGCAGGCCTGGGCACCATTTCCAACACAGGGATGACCACTGACGGGCACAGTGAGCAGTTCAGGCTCTGAGGCAGACACGATTAAAACACCCCCTACTGCTAGCACGGGCTGCCCCGAGCCAACCGCCACCTGTGGGGGAACAGCGGTGAGGGGAGAGCCGCCGGGAGGGCATCAGTGAGAGAATGCCTCTCAGAGGAAAGCCGTGAGGCAGCTGTGGTGAAGAGAGACCTATGAATGAACAGTAGCGAGGGGAGACTGGTGAGGACAGATCCCTCAGCGGTGATTCACGAGGCAGCTCGGGTGAGGAAGACTCCTCACAGGAGAATGGCAATGGGAGACCCACGAGGCGGCTCTGCTGAGGGGACGCCCGCGAAGGAAGAGCCCTGAGGGACCGCGCGCGCGGCGCCCGCACGCGATAGGCGATCGGAGCCCCTGACGGAACGCAGCGCGGCGCTGCGGGCGGACACGCAAGATGGCGCAAGGCGCTGCCCGCCCCCGCCGGCCCCTCTCCCTCAGCACCGCCCCCCGCCCGCCCGGCGCGGCGGCGTGCTCGCTCGGAGGGGAGCGGCGCTGAAATCCGCTTTTTGCTTTCTTCATCCCCGTTTTTGGTTGTTGTTGTTTTTTTTTTTAGTTTTTCTTTTTCTTTCTTTCTTTCCTCCCTCTGCTGGAGGGTGGCTCTCATCTCGCCTCTCTCCTTCCCTCTCTCCTGGGCCGCTCCCTCCCGGTGGGGCTCAGGGAGCCGAGCCGCCCGCCCGGGATGCCATGGCCCCGCGGGGCTCCGCGCTGCCCGCCTGCCTGCTGGGACTGCTGCTGCTGCTCGGCTGCTGCGGAGGTAAGGGCGTGGGGCGACCTGCAGTGCCTGCCGCCGGCACCGTCGCCGCTTTCTGTCCGTCTGTCCGTCGGTCGGTTCCTCACCCCCCCCTTCGGTGAGCGGGGCTCAGCCCGTGCTCCACTCTCCGCTCTGGGACCCCCCGCCTCTCCCGGCCCCTTCCCCGTCTGCGGCCACCGCCGCTCCCGCTCCGTCGGGCGCCCGTTGGGCTGAGCGGGGCCGGGCGCCGCCCGGGGTATCGTCCGTGTGTGGGGTGGAAGGATGGGACTGTGGGGCTGAGATTTCGGGGCTGCCGGAGGGAACAAACGCCCGCCGGCTGGTGGGGGCCCGGCCGCATTGGGTGCTGCGCCCGCCCGAAGCCGCGACTGCAGGAGTGGGACCGAGCGGTGCTTTGGCGGCTGTGAGAGCGGCGGGGCCGGCAGCGCGCCGCTCTGAACCCCGGAGTGCCGTGCTGTGCTTCCCCGGCTCGGTGTGCAGCCCGTGCACCGCGCAGCCAGCCGGGGCAGAGCTGCCAGCACGCCGGACGGGATGGTTCCCCGCTGACACAACGCGGGGCTCGCGCTGTGCCGCGATGCTGCGGAGCGGTGCTGCCGTGCAGTGGGACGCGCCGTGCCTCTCGTGTCCTCCTTTTGCTCAGCAGTCGCGTGAGGCAAAACGGGAACCGCTTGAAACAGCCCGGTGCGGGCAGACGGAGGGGAGCGTGCGGGAGATGGGCTCTGATGCGGGGCGTTCTGAGATGGGCTGCGGGCTGTTCCCAGCGCAGACCTCGCCACGTGGTTCGCAGCGGTTCGTGTTGGGAAACGGGAGCAACCTGCGGGGGGTGCGAGGCGATGGGTGCCGCCGCTCTGCTGGGGTTCCTGGAGCACAGCAGTGCGTGGGGTTAGTTGCAAACGTACCTCCTTTGGAGGGGAGAAAAGGAGAGAATCATTGAAAGCAAAGCCGTGCTGAGTTGAGCTTGCCCGGTTTATTGCCTGCTGCTTTCTCGTCGCCCCGCGTGTTGCATTCTGCTGCGGTTCGATGGGGCAGCCCCTGGGCTGCGTGCTGTCCGATTGGAAAGGACCAACACGGGCTCTTGGCTGTGCATGAGAAGTTTTCCAGCTCTGAGCTTTCCCCCCACCCTCGCTGGGTTTAGCAGCGAGGTACCGCTGCGTCCCGTACAGCCTCCTGCGGCCGGGGCAGAAGGGGCGGATGGGGACGACGAGCGCAGGTGCTGCACCGAGGGACGGTGCTGCCCGGGGTGCTTCGCCCGTCCCACCCGCGTGGCTCCCGCACGTCCCACAGCGATGCCGGAGCTGCGCTCAGCACGTTGGGTGCGCTCAGCAGCGGGACACTGTTCGCTTCTTTTTTTTCTTTTCTCCCTCTTAATTTCCCGGAGCTCTTTGTTTTGGTTGGTGGGCAGCTTTTGTCTGTTCTTGCTGAGCCCAGCATTCAGAGGCAGGCATAGGACACCAGGGCTGTGCTCGGTAACAGCCCCGGAATTAAGCATCGTCATTTATATTTAAGTAGGCTTAACTTCTGAATTATTGAAGCCGTAAGCTTTCACTAATTCCTACTCTGCCTGGCTTTGTGTTTTCGGTTTTTGATGCAAAAAAAGGACTTCCGTCTCCTAAATTGGTGTAACACCCCTGTCTTTTTCCTCAATATATGTAAGAGGGTATCTGGTGTCATTTCCCCGGTACTACTCAAAGACAGTGGATGAAATTCGAGCCCACATTTGAGCTTTGTTTCTCTTGAGGGGTCCAACAGGAGCAGCTCTGGGTGCGGAGCTGCTGCTGCTTTGCCCAGAGTGGGGCGGTCTGGGGGACAGTGTGTGTCTTTGGGACCGGTGCTGCGTCTGGGACCAGCGCAGGGCTCGTGTCTGCGGGCGCCACCGATGCTGAGCTCTCTTTGGGGGATTTGAGAGCCCGCCGAGGGATGGGGCTGCAGGGCAGGTTGGTCCCCACTCTACCCTGCCACCCCCAGCACAGGGAGCTGGAAATGCTGCACCGATCAAATTGCTCTTTGCCTTGTTACTCGTCACGCACATTGTGAGCTCCTGCACTCATTCGGAGCGGATGGTGGCAGAGGATCCAAGATTGCAGCCCGGGTCCCTGCCTCTCTTTGCTCGATCCCAGTTTTGGCTGAAGCACCCCTGTGCAAGCAGCGTAGAGCAGAGAGCTGCAAAACCTCTCCCCCGACACGTGTGCACATGAGAAAGCCTCCTGCCTTCTCTTCTCTCTGCCTGAACTTTTCTCCCTGTGATGTCTTGCTCCTGCAGAGCCCCATTTCACAGCACATAGCCCAAATGCGGGTTCGCAGCCCCATCACCTCCCATCCCACTTCCCCACAGAAACACCTTTGTGTGTTACGCTGGGGCAGCAAAGCCCCACGGGGACCTCGTGCTGGTTCTGGTGGCAGCAGGACGGGGTGTGACATGGGGCAATGGGGCAGTGGCTATCACAGAGAGCTGGTGTTGGTGTGGCCCCAAAGCCACGCACTGCCCCAGCGGTCTCATTCCATAGCCAGCAGCGGATCTGGGGCTGAAGATGCTTCTCTCCGTGCCCCCTTCCCCCACCGTAATTTCCTCGTGCTTTGCGCTCCCGGGCTTCTGACCCCGGATATTGTCCTTTTATTTGATCTAACAGAACAATGCCGGAGCCCCCCTCTGCAGATGAAGAATTCCCATTGAAATCAGCTGAATAGCGCTGGGCAGGAACACGAACAGTCTGCTCAAAATTACTTTGAAATCACAAACTTATTTGAACTTTACTGGAGCTTTTAGTTTTACAGAGTTTAGAAACTAATAAATTATGGAGCGGGGCTCATGAAAACCTACCCGAGCTCGGTTCATCCAAAAGAATATGTAACATTTTGGTTTTGCAAGAAAATAAAAATAATTGTTTACACATGTTCAGGAGCCATTGGCAAGCACATAAAACCGATGGTTAAGGAGGCAAACATGTCAATAATTGCACTTTAAGAGAAGAGGGAGGCACGTTGGCAAAGTGCACAGCGTGCTGCTCTGCCTTGCTTCTGCATCACGTGTGGTTGAACCTCTGCTCGAGAGGAGCCCGCTCACATCACCCAGCGTGCTCCTGTGTCAGTAACTTAAAGCCAGAGTGGAGGATTTGCTGCCTTTCTGGCTTTTTGCACATGGGGGTGTGTTGGTGGAGCTCAGAGGCAGGAGGACGCGGTCGCTGTGGGGATGGCTCTGTAAGAGGAGCTTTGCTGCTGGAACCCGAGAGTGCACAAAACAGGAGAGAAGCGGCTGGGTTTTGCTCTGCTTTTGGAGGTAAGGGAGTGCTGTAGTGCTCAGCTGTGCACTGAGATGACTGAGGTGGTGCTCTCCTCCATCCCAAATTTCAGAGCTGTGGAGTGGGAGGCGATGGGGCAGAGGGGGAGGGAAGTGAAGGGAGGGAGAAGGGAGTGGGGTGCTTCCTTAGAATGCGATATGGCGAAGACTTCCAGTGTTCAACGCGTGCAGAAATCTCTGTGCCTCCTGAGGGACCTCACCTCTCCCTGTGCACCGTGTGCCCACCAGCACACCATGCAAATGTCAGGGCAGTGTGATGGGACCTGGTGATGCCGGAGTGCCCGTGGCCGTGCTGAGCCCAGCTCTGCACTCATCCTTTCTCTGCTTGGCTGTTCCGTGTTTGTATGGGAGGTGTTTTCTGGTTGATCTGGGTGATCTCTGCTGACCATGTGGGGAATGGATAACAACGTGGGGCTGCTGCGTGCTCTCTGGGTGCCTGCCCGTGGGTAGAGCTGTGAGCATGGAAAAGGTTTTTGCCCTTTCCAGCTCTGCTGCCAGGCTATGCCATTTCTCTAGGGCTCATGGAGCATGTCCTGGAAGGGCCCTTTGTGCTGGGAATGCTTCCTGCTTCCACACTGTGCTTAACGAGCAGCCTCCTGGGATTGGCCTGATCTGGTCTCAAACATCTGAAAATTATTTGGGGCCATTGCTGTGCCTCTGAGCGGGGTTTGCCTTCCTTAGCTAAAACCCAGGGCAGAGATGCTGGCTGTGTGTCTGAACTCGGTGTCAGGTGGCCGAGATCTCCTTTTATCCCCACAGAGCCTCTTGCAGTCCCATAGCAAGTGGGTACCTGATGGAGAAATCACTTTGCATAGCCTCTGTCTGAAAGGAAAGGGAATAAAAAATTCTGAGCTAGTAAACTTTACTGCCGGCAAGATGTGGGGCGTGCTACAGCCTATTCTCCTCTTCTTTGCATGTAAATTTTTTTCTGGATGCCCTAAAGAGCCAATTTGCACTTTACTGCAGTGTAGTGCTTTTCTCGTTAGTGTCTGGGTCAGCCTGGAGGAGATTTAAGGGGCACCAGCTGGGTTTTTAGGTTGCCAATTTCATCAGCTGAAACCTGTTTTAATCTGCAGGAGGACACCTTTCAGCTGTGGAGAGCTGCTCCTCCATCTCTTTGCGTGTGCAGGAGTGCTTAAAAATAAAAGCACCGGCAGTAAGCAGGAGTTGCATTTTGTTGGGTCACCCCAACCTGCCCTCGTGTTCTTTGTCCTAACACCAACCCACAGCCCCCTGTAAAAGCCCCAGATCTCTGCTCGCGAGAGGGGATTCTTGCTTTTGGCTGTATGGAAGCAGCACCAGAGCATAACCTTGGTGATGGCTGCTGGTGGGTTGCTGCTGATTTATGCTGCGTTACGTTGGGAACAAACACAGTAAATCAGGGGAGGGCACATGAGAGCTTTCTGCTCGCACAAGGATGTGCTGCTGGGACAGGGCTGGGTGTGTTGGCTGAGGGCAGGTCCACAAGGGTGAATTATAGGATTGTGGAGTGGTTGTGTCGGAGGGGACTTTAAAGATCGTCCAGTCCCACTGCAGTGGGCCGATTGCCCTCAGCACGTTGGGTTGCCCAGGTCCCATCTGTGGCCACGGGCAGTGCAGGGATGGGGCAGGACGTTGGGAGCTGGGCCTTTGGGATTGCCATTCCTGATGGCATTGGTCTTCTTGGTGGGATGGGCTGCTGTACCTTTCCAAAGAACAGGACAGAAAGCCAACGCCACGTTTCCCCAATGGGAAAGGACAATACTCGGATGTGAGCGAGTCCTTTTGAAGCTCTGAGCATGAATCACAGTGTCAAGTGAAAAATAATTAAACTTTTTTTTTTTTAAATATACTTCAAAGTGTCTTTTAAGCTTCCCATTAATTCCAAGTTCTTTCTCTCAGCACTAAATAAATCTCTTGGTTCAAAAGCACAAGTGCTAATTGGTTTCTCTGAGTATGCCTGTCTGCTTGATCAATAGGGAAGGAGTTTTTGTTAAATATTTGCGCATATCGTCTCCTATTGTATAGCTCAGGGAGATGGTAAATGTTTCTCAAAAGGAGACCTGTAGGATGAGGGTTCCAATAATTTTCTCGTGGCCTTTACGTCAGAGCTAATAACGCCTCCTCCTTTCATCCTCCTGCGGGAGAGAAGGAAGTTGCCCAGCAAAGGGCTGAGGGCTCTGACGGGTGAGCTCCTCACCCCAGCCCCATGCCTGCTTCCAGGAGCAGTGCACTGCAGAGCATAAGGCTGCAGGGCTGGGGATGCTGTGTGGGATGGGTGAGTTTGGTACTCAGCCCACGGTTGGGGCTTTTAGACTCTATAGGGAACGTGTGCGACCTCAGTGATTCCCTCTTACGATTAGTCACACTTCTACTGTTTCCATGCGTGTTGAGAATGTCATTTGCTTCCAGTCCCATCGTTTCTGTGCCTTGCTGCTAACGGAGCTGGCTGCCCCTTGTCCCCAGTACCTCCTCCTGATGCCTTCACCTCCCATCCCTTTGTCCCTCGTCCCAGCTCTGGGGTCTACCTTGTGGACTTTCTGTCCCCACAGTGCCTGTTTGGGAGGCCAGACCTCAGCCTCATCTGTTCAGAGCCCAGTTCTTGAAATCCACGTTATATGTGATTAATCCCACTGAGTGGAAATTCCCACTGTGGTTACAGCCAAGTGGATGCAGGGGGATATTTCAAAGGGGACAAAATGTGTAAGGTGCCCAGTTCCTACCATGTCTTGTGCACGGTTTTCTTCAGGGCAGCTGTGCAGCCCATGGACCATAGGCTGGGCAGTCTGTGGACTGGCTTCTCCTGTTTGTTCCTTATGGTGCGCAGCACTGGATGGTGCAGCATCCCAGAGCTTATATGGGGAGCTCATGTTGGGGTGAAAGACAGAGCTTGGCTTCTCCTTTAGTCCTATATTAATTGTTATCTGCCTGATGCATGGAGGGGCTGGGCTTCCCTCTCCTCATGCATCCCATCAGCTGGTTGCCTTGCCCTGAAGCTCAGGAAAGTGGCAGTGGGATTTCTTCAAGGTCAGAAAAGCATCCCAGGAGCAGGAATTTGGGGTGCTTCTGGTGCTGTGAGGTGTCTGTAGGATACAAAGCAGTCAGTGCACCGTGTTACACCTGGAGGTACAGTCCCAAGGAGACCCCAGGAGCAGCCAGCAGCCATCCCTGCCCCGGTTTGTGTCGGGGGGCACCAGTCCTAATTGTGAGTGCCCTCCCTGCTGCTGCTCGAGCAGCCTGCAGTTCGGATGCAGACCGAATGTTTATGGAGGTAAACATGATTATCTCCAATCACACGCCTTAATGATGGTTATTATAATGACAGCCTTTGTGGGAAGGGCATGTAATTATGTTGATTCTTCCTTTCTTCCTTTATTGTACATACAATAATAAGCTATTTTATCTGAGAGTACAGGGGAGCTGGGGGAAGATGGGGCATTTAATTCATTAGGGTTTGTGTTGTGGTTTTTTATTGCCTTTTAGGTTAAATCCTGAATTCCTGGTCAGTCTGTAGGGAGCCAGAAGCTGAGTGGGGAGGCAGGAGGGGGGTCCTTATCCTGCATAACATGGGACGGGGCCCCAGCATGGTAGGTGCTGGTGAGGCTCTGTCCACTTTGCAGAAAAATGCAGAGCATTCATCTCAATTCCTTAATTTTCATAAAGTAATTGATGGCTTTGTGCTGGCTGCAGTGTAACTTGCAGAGAGGACCCCAAGGCTATCTCATAAAGAGAGAAGTCACAGCGAGCCATAGATCACTGAGATGGCTGGGGCTAGCCTGACATTTTAAGGCTTAATGGGTTAATAAAGTGTGTGCTTTAGGTGTCTGTCACTAAGTAGAGTTTGTCCATTCCCTGCACACACTCATACCTTGACAGCAGTACCTTTGACCTGCCTGCACTACCCTGGCCTTCTTTGTCTGCTCCGTCCATCTGCCTCAGCTCAGGTTGCACTCAATGTTTATCCCCCGTAATCCAATTTAAGTTGCCGTAGAAAGCAATGGGGATTTGCAGAAAGAAAGAAGAAATCTCACTGGGTTTGCAGAGCAAAAAAAAAAAAAAAAAAAAGACAGACATTTTTTCTTTTTTTTTTCCCTTTTTTTTGTTAGGATAACTCCCTGATACTCCTCCTGTGCATTAACGATCTGCTCTCCACCCAGTTGGACCTTAGCGTGGTGGGATCCTGGCCGTGCTGGGGTCTGCCAGAGGAAGGCATCACAAAGACCATTCTGTGGCTGCTGTTTGCTGGGAGATGTTGCCCACGTGCATCCCAGTTCAGGCATTGGGCCCCTGCAGCCCAGGAGAAGGGGGGAAGCTGGATGTCAGGGCAGAGCTGTGGGAGCTGCACAAGAGAACGGCCAGAATGGTTTTTCCTGTGCCCAGAAATTGCAGTTTTCTTGCTCTTCTGGAATTTCTTCATTGCTCTTCCCTTAAAAAATTAAAAAAAAAAAATGCCTCCATCACTGCATTTACACCCTTCAAATATTTCTGTGACTCCTGTTTCTTGGTCTTTCATGTCAGTGTGTATTTTGGGCTAACCTTTGAACAATAGCTCTATTTCTGTCGTCTTCCGTAGTGCCTAATCATGATTGTATGGCAAATTATACCCTAAAAAGGTGTGCTGGACCAAATGAAGCATAGCAGGCCAAAGACATAGTGTTTAAACGTTCTGTTGGCAAAAGAAGTAAACAAGTGTGTATCTGTAGGATGGGAAGCGAGGGTTTGCCTGTTGTCGGGACCAATTGTGCAGTAACTTATCTCAGCCTTGGGGGGCTGTGTCTGTGGATGTGCCTTTTGAAACCGAACCCTGGGATTTTGAGGGCAAAGCTTTTGGATGCAAAGCGTGCCCAAAGGTTTCTTGCTTTTCTGAAATGCTTTCATCATGGCCTGTTAGCTGCCTCCGCCTGGCCGTTGCTTTGTCTTGCGGACGCGTTACTGACACGTTGCCCTTCTCTCTCTCTTTGCTTTTCAGATTTTGGTCACTCCTCTGAGCTGGCGTTCGTTGTGGAGCCCAGCGATGACATAGCGGTGCAGGAGCAGCCTTTGATCCTCTACTGCCAGGTGGAGGGCATCCAGCCCATCACCATCACGTGGCGAAAGAACGGCGCCATGATCGTGGATAGCGAGAACGCCTTCATGTTGGCCAACGGCTCACTGTACGTCTCCCGCTTCCAGAGGGTCCGGGGGGATGGCTCCTCGGATGAGGGCGAGTACGACTGCATGGCACAAAACCATTACGGGCTGGTGGTGAGCCGGAAGGCGAAGATCCAGGCAGCGAGTAAGTACAGGCTTTGTTCTGTCTGTGCCTCATGGTGTAGTTCTGCTGCGGGCTCTGGCTTTGCTGGGAGGCATGGTCTGACGGTGATAAGGAGGAATGGTTTTAAACTGAAAGAACGGAGATTTAGGTTAGATGTCAGGTGGAAATTCTTTACTCGGAGGGTGGTGAGGCCCTGGCACTGCTGCCCAGAGAGCTGCGTGTGCCCCGTCCCTGGAGGTGCTCAAGGCAGGGATGAATGGGGCCCTGAGTGGCCTGAGCTGGTGGGGGACAGCCAGCCCACGGTGGGGAGGTTGAAACCAGGGTCAACTTTGCAGTGTGGTTGGACTCTGCTTGGCAGGCAGTGCTTCCCAAACCAGAGGCAAAGACCTTCAGAAGGTCATGGTTTCTCTCATTTTGTTTTTTAAGACAGACAGTGTGGAGGCAGCAAGGTCTTATTTACTACCAAGCACGGCAGTGCCTTTGGGGGCAAGGCTAACAACACCAGACAGATAGTCTGGTAGGTGAGCCTGGAGGAGGAGAGAGATGAAAATGTCAGCGAGGGAATGAAATTTAAAGGTGGGGGAGGTAGAATTACAGGGCTGGCTGCAACTCCAGCCCCTTGCATTTGGAAATGCTACAGTGGCTGTGGTCCTCTTGGGATGTCTGCTGGTGGGTTCCCCCTTGCCAGCTCTGGTTGTGGGTTTGTCCTGAGACTGAAAGCAGAGCTCAGGAGCTGTTCACGGTGGCTTCTGTCCTTGTGTAGATGGCTGGCTTTGCCCTCATACTGCTGCTCCTTGTTTTTGCTTGCAGTGAGAAGTTGCTGCTGAGTATAGTTTCTGTAAAGCTGGGAACATGGGTGTCTGATGAGATCCTGCTGAGACCTGGCCAAATGCTGATTTGTTAAGTTTTATTGAATTGCCTTCCAACTTGTTTGGAAGGTGGTTACCACTGTTCTTGGTGTGCAGTCCCCTTACTACCTCTTCCATTGTATATGCAAGCTACCCCGTGCTTTCTTGGTGCAAAGCAGAAAAGTCTATGGCAAAGTATGGGGCCAGACCCCGGGTCCCCAGGTGGCTGTCCCCAGCCTGGGGGGCCCTTTGAAGTGCTGCGTCCCGCTCCCCGCCGCGCTGGGGTCCGCTGGCAGCCCACCAAGGGAACACTTCAGCCCTTGTGTGTAACAATTCCCAAGTGCATGAAGTGGCCATCTGCAAACCTAGCTTTTCAGTAGTGTAAGAAATGACATTGTCCAGGAGCCAAGAGCTTTGGGTCCGTGCCAGATTAGCAGCTGGATCTAAAACTTGTCAGTCTTGCGGTGCTAAACCTCGGAGCGCTTTTGTGAATGGCTCTGGCATTTATGAGCTGGGAGCTGGCTGACGTGCAAGCACAGTGTCAGACTTCTCAGACCTGTAAGCAGGAGACATGAGAGCCAGAGGAATTACCTTTGGGATAGCAGATTGTCAATAAACACTGTTATCTCGGCTCCGGCATCAATATGTATGTGATGTGCTGTGTGTCCCTGAATAGCATTTCCTTTTGTAGCCGTCTTCGTGCGAATCAAAACAAAAAAGGGATCACGTTGAAGATGCTCAGGAGCCCATTCTGGCTTCAGGCCCTGAGAAGATGTCTGGGTGAGGCCAGCACAGAACATAGGGCTCCTGGCCTCGATGTCACAGCTTCTGCCAATAACAGGAGTGTATTGGGGGAAGCTGTGGGCAGGTGTAACCTGCTGCCCTGCTCAGCTGGGTGGGAGCACAGGGCTCGCTTCTACCTCCTGAGAACTGATCCCAGCTGCACCCTTGAGCCTCTGTATCTCAGGGTGGTTATATGCAGGTAACAGTGATCTTCTATGCTCCAGATAATCAAATCAAACAAAGGGTTGTCAGCCCCATCTTAGGAGAGCGCTGCATTGAAGCCATGGGTGCTGGCGAAGACCTGTGCAGAGCAAAGTAAACACTGCCGGTGGGTAAAACCTCATCCCAGCGCTCATCTCTTCTTCCCTCTGAGCCTGACATCTGAGCACAAAAGCAAAGGAGAAACAGAAACCTTTTGCAAACAAAAATCTTGAAAGTTGATCAAGGCCGTGCTACCGAGGAATAAAAGGGATCTGACAGAGCGGAGCCCCTCGAGAGCTCTGCTGCACTTTTTGCTGTCTTCAAAGGCACGCTGTTAGTCTCATATCACCGTTACAGACCCCGGCTTTGTATTATTGCTTGGAATATAATCTTCTTGGCTCGGAGGAATGTACATATTTGCATTCAGGAAATGTGGGCTGGGTATCATATTTTTATGTTTCAAATGTACTCTGACACTTGGCGTGAAGCGAAGTTTAAGTGGAAGAATATGGGGCTCGCAGCCGCGGCGCGTGCGGCTCTGCTGGCGCTGGGAGGGCGGATATCCCCGCCTGGCAGAGAGAGCACAGCTTTGGCACAGGCTGGAAACCACCGAGGTGCTGCAGTTTGTAACTCCGCCGTGGTGATGGGTGTGTGTGGAAGTGGGAAACAGGGCAGCCTATGTTGGCAGCCCCATCCACCCCGTATCTCATTACTCCCCTGCCTCAGTTTCCCCATGGGGTGAGCACTTCTTATGGAAACCTTCCTCCTACAAATGGGCTCATGAAATTGCCTGAACTCTTTGGGAATTTCTGTATTTCGTCCTTAGTAAGCAAAGATACTGAGCGGAGGGAAGCGGATCTTGTCTGCTCTGTGGGGTGGCAAGTTGTGTGTGAAGCACATTGGTCGTATTTTTGTGCTGTCACCTCCTTCTGAATGAGTGTGCAAGCAGTGCACGTGTGGCTGAGCCAGGCAGGGACCCTCGGCGTTCCCACCCCCTGCCGGGCACACTGCTTGGAGTGCTCTCGGTTGCTGTCTCTGTGCCCGTTCAGAGCCTGGTGTGTAGGCTGGAGAGGTGGATTGCAGCATGTTTTTACGATCTGGTCAGTTTATTGAATACAGATCTTTTTCCTAATGACAGTTTCATAATTTCGCATGACTCGGTGCTGTTTTAATTAACATCAGTTTGGTATTCTCCAGAGGCAGCGGTGTCCAGGAGAGCCTGGCTGTGGCTGTCCCTCTCATCCAGAAAGCAGAGCCCATCTGCACTCACTGCCTTTGCTGTCTGTGGGTGAAGACACCCCCTGAGCTCTGGAGCCCACTCCTTTGGAAGCTCCCTGACCCGCAGCCACCTGTGGCTCTCTTACAGCTCTGGGTATTGATTCCACTTTTCTTCTCACCGCTGCCCTTTGCTCAGCTCAGCCTTCCTCATGTTGTCTCGTGGCATTTCCAGCCCTTTTGCCAATGTTGTAATTTGATGGAGCTGGCTCTGCATCATCATAAATCACAGCCCGGCCAGTGGAGTAAGACCCATTGATTATATCACTCAATAACAAGCAGTTACCACTAATTGGAAATCACCATCTAACTGGGTATTGGTTCAGGCTCTGCACGTATCCAGCCTGAGAGTAGCAATTTTCACTGTTTGATCCACTGCTATTAAAAAAAGATTAGAAAAGAGGAAGTAAGTCAATCGTGCAACTTGGATCCAGGGACATTTATGGAAGCTTGTTGAAACGGGCCTGCCCAGTGTGTGAGTGCTTGGGTGTGAGAGCAGCTCTGGACGGACCTGGGCTGGTAGTGCCACTCTCCTCCTTTGCCTTGCCATAGGGGACCACTCATCACCCATCTTAGCACCATGCATCCCCTGTGTCCACAGGGCTCCCTTACCCCTTCCCTTCTGCATCTAGCCCTGAATCCCATTCCTCCATCCCACTGGCCATCCTCAGCCCAGCTTGGGGTCAGCCTGCTCTCCCCACAGACCCCCAGGCCGAGGGTCTGGAGGCCATTTACAAAATATAAAAAGAGGGATGTCTACTGAATATGCATGCTCACGAGTTGTTTTCCCTGCTAAGCTGCTGCTGAGGGGAGGAGGTTGGGAGTTGCAGGGTTTTCCAAGCAGCCCACATCTTCCCATCGGTTCAGCTTCTCTGCACGGAATACATTCAGGGTTTAACCTGCAGCCCCTTTTCCAGGCTCTGGGGTGGTGGGAAGAGCTGCTGAGCCCAAATAATGGCAGCATTTATAAGAGTGTAGAGACAAGAAGGAAGTCTAAAAGGATTAGGGAGAGACAAAGGGGGCTGATTATTTTATGGGTCACAATACAAGGCATTAGTGCGAGATCACAAAGGGATGTAATTACAAAAGAAGGCCATACTGGGGGGATCAAACCAGGCTTAGAGTGGGAAATGTTTTTACACAGTTTTGTTCCACTCATTATGAAGTTAGCATTTTAAATTAAGGTTTATATAAGGTGGCACCAAATTTGTCACCAAGGTATTTCCTGGGCAGTGCTGCTGTTGGGACGCAGGCTGAGTCTGGGAAGTCAGACCTTAAACACATGGGTTTGCTATGGGATTTTCTGTGCCTTCAGTGTGAGCAGAGCCCTGCCTGTCACTTGTGCTTGCACCAAGCGAGGCTGTTCTCGCTGCTGGGAATGGATGCTCTTGTGGTGGTCTGTTCTGGGGTGTGAGACACGTGCTGGTGGGACAGAACGTGTCCTGGCGTCGCTTTGCTGCTGTGCAGATACAGTTGTGCTCCTCCCAGCAACTTCTGGCTGCTGTTCACTTGCAGTTTATCACAGTTTAACACCCAGTGCTGCATACCAGGTTTCCTGCACTCACAAACACAATTGTTGTTTGTGACCGCTTGGATTTAATGCTCTTTCTTCTCCAGTGCTGAATATTTGGTCTGAGCAGAAGGGCTTCGTGTTGATACCTGCGGCGCTTCTCTGACTGGTCATAGAATCATAGAATGGCCTGGGTTGAAAAGGACCACAATGATATCGAGTTTCAACCCCCCTGCTATGTGCAGGGTCGCCAACCAGCAGACCAGGCTGCCCAGAGCCACATCCAGCCTGGCCTTGAATGCCTGCAGGGATGGGGCATCCACAGCCTCCTTGGGCAACCTGTTCAGTGCGTCACCACCCTCTGGGGGAAAAACTTCCTCCATCCTTCTGATGTCTGTGCTCTGCGTGCTCACAGTTTGTCTTGGTGAACCCAGGACAAATTCTGGGTGCGTAGCAGTGGTTCTCAGGGGGAGAAATACCCGAGAGGAACTACAGGAAAAGGAGAGGAAAAAGTAAGATGGAGTGGAGCAAAAAGGCTGAGAGGTTTCCAGGGGAGGGAGATGATGGTGAGTGGGTTATTTCCCTCCATCAGCTCTTCCTGCTGCCTCCAGGACACGCTGGCTCACATGATGCTGCCTCTTGCATCTACACTGTGGCCCCACACGTGCTGCAAAGCAAACATACAGATTTAGGAGGCACTGGGGGGAGTGGGGAGATTTGGCTGGCAATTCTCGTCGATTTGGGGGATTAAAAGAGTTTGTCACTTAACCACCCGCCGCATTTCAATGTCTGCATCTAAGAGCCAGAATTCATCCTGAGACTCGAGCGCATTATAAGGCCATATTTCTCTCGGCTGCTCATTTCGTAGCAGTGTGATAGTTATTTAAATATCATCTCACACTTCTCCGCAAGGCTTCTAACGGGGATGCGCCAACCTTCGCTCCGGCAATGTTATCTCTCATACAGGGGGTTTGCACTGCAGGCAGTAATGTCACTTAGTCATTTATAGAAAGCTCGGGGGAAATATATCAGAAGAATTTCATTAATGGTAGCACTGTTGAGTTATTTGTCTCAATTAACTCTTGGAGCACAGCTGACGAAATTCTACCATCTCTGCAGTGTGGGGATGCTCCCCGGTTCTCTGCCTGGGATATTAGCACGGTGCCACAGGTATGGCTTTCATTCTCATATCCTGCAAAGGCTGAACCCTCCCACCATCTCTGAACATGGGATGATTTGCCCTTTGCAAACCCCTGTGCCTGTCAGTGGCGTTGCAAAGCCCTGTGAGCACCTGGGGGCAAGCTGGGGACCCACGGTAGCTGGGGAATTGTTTCATCTGCGTCTTCACTGCAAGCCTGCCAAGAGGCCAACGCAGTGCTGGTGCTCAGGTGAGAGGGGGCTGTGTTCCTGCTGCCCTTCATTGGCAAGGCTGTGAGAAGGAATCGACTTTCCAGGGTGTCTGACCATAGCAATCAATGCTCTTGATCTGGTGGGTAACAGCGAGTATCTGCAAGTTAAAGGAGAGTGTTGCTGCTTTTCCCTCGAAGCTCTGGTCATACCTGTGACTCACAATTACTGAAAATGGCCAAAATGTATATAAATAAAGAACCGTAGGAAGCTGTAGGTAGAGATATCTCAGGGCTGTGTAGTTCGCCCTGATCCCGCTGTGAGATTGGGATTTGAGGACCCTGATTTGGGATGTTTGAGGTCATTGGGTGCAGAAGTGAGACGGGCAGAGGCAGTCCCCCAGTGACCCCTCTCACATGCGAGTCCCTGCATGGGGACCTGCGTGCTTCTTCAGCGCGGTGTGAAGATGGGAGGGATGAACCCAGTGAGCGGTCAGCGGTTGGGATGCTGGGTCGTGTCTTTTCTGCTCCACTTTTGGCTTGACCCCCCATCACAGCCCTGTTGCTGGGAAGGGGATCTGCTCCCACTCCTCCTTGGCACAGCATATGGTTTTCAGAGAGGTTCTTGCTTTAAACCCAATTTTACAGTTGGGTTGACTGAGGCAAAAGGAGGTCAAACGATTCGCCTGAGGTCACTCAATAAGTGGCTCAGATTAAATCTCAACCCACGACGCTGCCCGTTCCCAGCGCTGGCTGCGCCGGCTGGACCAGATGGCCTTCTGAATGCGGCGTCAAGATCCTCGTTTTTTTCTCTACCTCATTGTTCTCCATTGTGGGCTTCTGAATGCAGGACCTTGAAAGTGAGAGTCATTTGGATTTGCTGAGTCCAAGTTATTCTGTTTAACGGTGTGGATTTGCAGGACAGGGTTTCAGCACGCCGCTTGGCTACGGAGGTTGGAATTTTGCAGAGATTTTCCGCTTAGCTTTGGATTTCTGACGTTGAAAGTCTCTCTGCCCCTACCAGCTAAAGCTGGACCCTTTACGTCTCAGCTGCAGTCGTATTGCAGAGCCCGGCTCCGTGTGGTGGCTTTGTCCCAGGTACTGCCTTGCTGTGCTCTGGCGGTGCTGTCCGTGCCTTCTCCTTGGCTCAGCCCTGGGGTGATGCAAGGGCTCAGCGCTGGGCTCTACTGTGTGAATGATGCCATGTTCAGCTCTGGTAGCCTGCAGGCACTTGTGTCAGCTCTAGAAGCACAGGAGGAAGTGCTGACACTCCCCTCGTGATCCCATGGGGTGTCCCGCACATCGCTCCTGACAGCAGTAGGGGCCAGGCTGCAGCTGGAGCAGAGCAGTGGTAGTGTGAGACAAGCTCCATCCCCACTGCTCGCACCAAGCAGAGCCCTGAGAGAGCAGGCAGACAAACCCTTGGGATGTTTCCAGGAGCAGAGATGTTCCCTGTGTGCTGGCAGCCATGGAGAATCCTCTCCTGTCCCTCCTCCCTGGGACCAGCACCACTCACATGCCTCTGTAAGTTGGCACCTCTTGAGCATGCCTTGATTAATGGTGTTTTTTTGTCAGTCCTGAGGCCCCCATTATGTCTCTTTGATGCAGCGTTTCGCACTTACCACTGTCACTGAGCTCAATGACTAATTTTCACAGGTCACAGGAGAGGGACAATGGATCAGGCCACATTTGGAAGAAACAAATGAAATTTAGCTGCGACTGAGAGTGCTAATTAAGAGTGAGGATCAATTTAGATGTACAAAAGAGAGAGTTTTAGGCTGCTGGTGTGTAAATGAGCGGCGGTGTTGCGGTAGCAGAAAAGAGACTGTGTGTGCATACTTCAGCAACAGCATTGTGCTCTGCTGCATTTGATCAATACTTCTGTGCTTATTCATCGAGGGGAAACCAAGTGTTTTCCTGCCTGCTGTGCCCAGGAAGGGCAGGGGCAGCAATCCTGCCGCATCACGTCATTGAGGATCACAGCAAGATGGTTTTGGCCAGCATCAGGAGTAAGATCTTTCTTGTGTTTCTTTGGCCACTCCCAAGTCTTCACATGAAAGGAAAAGCAAGAGTTAATGTGTATTTGGGGGTAAGCTGTTTGCAGATGTCGAAGCTGTGCCATTTGAAGTCAGTTTGCGCATCCTTCTGGTAGTAGAAATGCATCCTGTTTGCTTGTGTTTGGATTTGCTTTGGGCATGAAGGTTCAAGCACTAACTAGAGTGTCCTTTTGCCAGGAGGGTTCCCCGGGGCAGCTGGGTTCCCATGAAGCCAAGACCAGATTCATGCTATTGAGTAAACCTCCCCAAGGATCAGGCAACAGCAGCAGTCCTGTTTCCCCTCATTTCTTGGTGTGATTGCCCGTTGCTGTGTGTTTTCCCAGCAGCTCAGCATCTCCTCTGCTTGCCCTGCCACCATCCTGTGCAGTGGGGGCCCGTGGCTTGGCTCCTGCACAGTTTGGGATTGTGGTTTTCACATAACAGCTCTGAGGTTTGGTGGTGTTTGTTTTCCATAAGTCTCCTCCCTCCCAGTGGGCTGTGAGACATTCAGACTTTGGTTGAGGGTTTTGCTTCATCTTAAGCTCTGTGCAGTGACAGGGAAAGTCCTGACTGCTTCTTTCAGTGGTGATCTTAATGCACAGGGAGGGGAGAGGTAGGTCAGCTCAAAATCCCTCTACAAAATAAAGAGGGAAGAGAAGAAGAGATCCATATAAAAATAATTTATCTTAAGTGAGCCTGTAGGTAATAAGGCTTGGAGATGTTTTATGAACATCGGGAAAAATCTGTCTTTAGATGCAGGGCTTGTGCAAAAGAGGGGTGTGGAGATGCTCCGGGGCACACCTGGGGCTCAGTAGGGTCTGTCCCAGGAACCCAGAGCAGTGGGGTGCCCATCACATATCAAAGTGATGGGGACTTGTCTGCACCCTAAGCACAGCACCTGGGGGCTGGCTGTAAGGATTCAGGTATGACTGCTTTGGCCAAAGCAGTGTGGTTGTTGATGCCTTGGGAAGCCTGGCTCCTCTGATGGCATCCTACTGACCTTGGGCACCTCTCCTGACAGCCATCTGTTCTCTGGAACTGGGGATGGAGGCTCTGATCCTCCCGGTCCCCTCCCAGCTGGTTGAGTCTGGGCTGGGGCCCTGACCCTGCTTGGAGCCGTCCAACCCCATTACAGCTCCTAGGCAGCTACTTAGAAAACATAGCATTCGATACACATACAGAGGCATTTGTGCACCCGGGGGCAAGTTTCCATGGACCACGTACAAACCTTTCTGTATAGTTGACATCCATGTGAAGCACCTCTGTGGTTCTCCTGCAGGAGAAGCAGGGTTTGTGCTTGCACAGCGCCCTGCCCAAGGGAAGCCTGCTTAATTTTTCTTTCACTAACTAGGTTCCCCCAAGAATGAGAGATTACCTGCTCTTCCAAAGAGTGCTTCCAGCATGCGAAGGAGCCTGGATGGCTCACAACTTTTAATTAGCTCTCCTGACCAAGGCAAGGATCCCTCCTTCCCTCCCTCCCTTGCAGAGAGGCAGTGATTAGAATTACAATGAAGATAATCCAAACTGTATGTGTAGGGTTTTCTGTAAGCGGAGAACAAAGCAGGACATCCATCTGGTGAGTGTGAGCCCATAATACCTTTCTGCTCATTTCTCCAGTGCAACAGGAGCTGTTTGGGACGGAAGCAGGCTCATTATTTTGGCAAGGCTTGCTGACATGCAGAGCATCGCTGCCTTGTAATCTCAGAGGCACTGAAACCGCTGCTCAGGAAGGAGTGGTGCTTTCATTTTTAAGTCCACCTTTGCATTTCTCCTTGTTAAAGCCCATAGCGACGAGGGATACCAACCTCAGCAACTCATTAATGTATGAATGAGAGAGACCCTTCGTTTTACCGAGGCTAATCAAAGCTGAGAGGAGTTTTAAAAGATGCTGTGGCTGTGACAAACATCCCCGCAGCAATAACGCATCGGCTGTGCCCAGGGTGATATTACAGGAGACAGCCTCCTTGTTGAGTGAGCTGCCTCCCGTCCCTTAAAGTGCTCTGCAGAGGTCAGAGCTCCAGCCTCAATGCTTTGGCATCTATCCCCTGTTGTGGTGTCGTGCCAGTGGGAGGCAGCCCAGGGGAAAGGCAGCAGGGAAGTGCAGTGCTGAGCCCTCGGGCTTTCCGCTCAGCTGGCTTTTGCCGGGCTGCTCCAGTGCTGTGAGAGGATGGGAACGAAGCAACAAAAAGCCGTGCCGGCAGCACGACACATGCCTTGACTCCTACCATGGCAACAAGTTCATCCCTAGGCCAAGACAGCTTAGATGTGACATGACAATGCGACCAGCCCAGCCCATGGCATTCCCAGCAGTGTCCAGCAAGGCAGCAGGGATGGGTTTCACGCCTGCAGGCTGCTCTGCTAGCTGCAGAGGCTGCTGGTTTCCAGCCTCTGGGCAATGCCTTTGGGTTGCTGAGCTGGGCAGCACCAGTGTGCAGAGCTGCGGTAGCTATTGCCCTGCAATGCACAGTGCTTGGGAGGGGAGATGGGGAACCCAAATCTGAGGCAGGGGTTGAACACAAGGAAGCTGTTCCCTCCTTAGCGCTCTGAGCTGTTGCACTAAAATCTCCCCTAGGCTGAATGCTTTGCAAGAGATGTCTTTTCAGCCCTGGATGGCTGTGTGTGCTGCCCAGTGTGCTGCTGGCATGGACCAGGACCCCCAGGGGTGTTGGGAAGGAGCAGCTGGAGTCGCTCAGAGGGGAGAGGTTTTCAGCTGCTGGATTGCAGGGCTTTGGGACATCACAATTTTGGCTGCATGCTCTGAAATACATAGGTGGAATATCTCTAGAGAGCTGCTCTGCTTCCTGCAGGAGAAGTACTGTATGGTATTGACGGCTTCTGGTGTTCAAAAGCTCTGAGTCAGGCTCTCTCTCCCCTCCCAAAATTACAACACTGGTTCTGAATTCTTGAAATTTAAACCTACCAAATTATTCATTCCTTCAGCTTATCTGTTGACTTATAGCTGTTCTCCTATACTGAAGTCCTGTTTCTATTGTACGTGATTTGTGGAGAGAAAAACATGCTTGAAAGCATCTCACCATAATGAGAGCTGAGGTTGGTAGAGGTGCGGAACGCCGCAAGTTGGGGTCTTGTGACACTGCCAGACATCACAGGCTCCTTGATGAGACTCCAAGAGCTGGGAGAGTGGAATAAACTGATGACTGTCTTCCATTTTGGCTCCTTGTCATGTAAATAGGCTCCAATCTGCATGTCAGATCCCACGGGTGAGCGAGTGTAATAACACTAAAAAGAAGGCAGCGAGAAACCCTGATGTGTGTGTGTTTTAGCAGTCTTTAAACAGGCAAAAAAATCTGCTTGGAGGAGTTTGGATGGGTTGAGAGGGCTCCTCATTACCGCTCTGCTTCTTATGTATAAAGGTGACTGTGGGGCTCTACAGAAAGTACTTTAATGCAACGTAAATATAATTGCTTCGATGAAATGTCTTTAGCCTCCTGAGGGAAGTTGTAGTCTGCTAAGCCTTTAGATATGAATGGGCGACTCTGTAATTGCTATTGTTTCAGAGACACATTAGGAAGGCCTAATGCTGATCACTGCTGTGTGTTATGGAAGCAGCGTAGCGGCAGTCCGGTGCGCTTTGCAGGATGAGGAGCTGACAATTGCTTCAGGACTGGAAGTTTCTCTCCTCGTTAGAGCATGGGTTTGTGCATCTCATTCTGTGTTGTTTTTTTTTTTCCTTTTCCTGCTGGTATGTGGAGTGATGGCATTTAAGTCTTTGCAAAGTAGGCTTGGGGTCATGAGCTCGAAGGCAACGTCTCAGAGTGCAGAACTGAGAGGGTGGTTTGGGGCTCTGGTTGGTGCGGTGTCGTGCCCATGGTTTGGGCATTCAGGAGATGTGCTCTCTATTTTTTCAATATGATCAATAAAACATGGGATATTCTTGTACATGGGTGAGCTCCCAACTCTGCACTGGGAGCAGCTGTGTATAAAAATTGAGATCTGAGCTTAAAGATTCCTACCTTTATTTTGGGTTGTCTCCTGGATTTTGGGATGTGTTCTGGGTTGTCTCCTGCACCCTATAACCACCCCACGTCGATGTTACTGCAGCTTCCCCTTCCCCCTGTAGCCTCAAGTGGTGAATCTTGGCCCTACTTGGGATTTACTTTTGTTCTGGAGATTTTTCCTGCTTTCAGAAACTTCCCATAGAACAGAAGGATTTTATGGGTCTGATCTGTTTCTAAAGACTTTCCCCATGGGCTTGGCTTTAAGGAAAGCGAGAGGAGCAGCGTAATCCCCGACATATAGTAGATTATCCTAGATTAATAACACCTATTTTTCACACCAAACGCAACGCCGGCCATAATTCAGTCTCCACCCTGGGTGCTGCTAGCGGAGTCAAACCATTACGTGAGAGCTCCACGTATGGCCGGTGCCAGCTTTAGTAATGAGTCGCCCTAAAAACATGAAGAACGAGGGGCAGCCAGTCAATGAAAATCCCCACATAAATTGACTTTTTGTGTGCCGGCGGCGCTTGGCTGACGGCCAATGCCAATAAGGGCCCGGTGGGCCGGGATTCGCGGGCAAACAACACTTCTGCACCATGGCATCCCCACGAGACGCCCCGCCAGCAGCCGCCCCCCCCTGCCACTCATTCCCTTGTGTCCAAGGAGGCCGCTGGGGAGGGGAACGTCTCGGTGTTGTGACAGGGAGCAATGAAAACATGAGTGACAGAGTGACATTTTGACAGCTTGACATCGGGTTCCTCCTGCAAATGTAAATACCTTCATTTGAATCCAATTTGCACAACCAGGAGATTTTAATGGGGAGTAAATGGAGGATTGCTGAAAGGTGGATTGTGGGGGATTTATTATTTTCTTTATAGCGTGGGGATATTTGGGGATTTTTTTTATGGGTTTGGCCCCGCAGCATTGTGGATTCCACCTTCAGTTGTGTTTTTCCATCAAATTGCTTTGTTTTCTCCCAGCTTAATGCTAATCCCCATCTGAGCTGAGAGCCAGGCAGCGATGAAGTTCGTTAAACGCACCTATTGTGCAGCTGGTAAAATTGAACCGCAGTCCCGTCCTCCTCTTAAAACAGCCAGTAGACCATTTTGTCTTTTTTCCTATGGGATCAAATCTGTTACTCTTCCTCACTTGGAGATTACAGTGCTTTCGTTGGAGCCAGGAGCTGATAGTCCCATCAGGTGGAGCAGGAGTGCCTGGGTCACTCCTCGGTGTGTGATGCATTGAGACAGCCTCAGCAGCCCGGGGATTTCTTATTCCTCACAAGTTGTAGCAGCCCCTCCCTGAGACGCAGGTGAGAAGTGCTGGGAGATGCAGACTGCACTTTGCATTCATGCCCTGGGAGCATTACAGCTGTGCTTCAGGAGAAGGCACCGTGAGCAGATCAGAGCTGGCCAGCACTGGGATGTTTGAGGGTACGCGTGGTTTTGCTTGGGCCCTGCAGTTCGTGTCGGAGTGGCCTTGTAGCTGCAGCTCTTCTATGAGTTTCTTAAACCCTGGGTATGTAAAAAACCTGAATCTGTTCCACCTGCTTTTTTTAATCCTTCCTGAAACTGCGCTGTGCTCCTTGCAGTCTGTGGCAGGAAGGTCTCCATCATGAACAAAAGCAGCTCTCTGTAAGGCAGCCAGGGTTGCTCATTCACCATCCAGCTCTCCACTCTTAATGAGAGCTTGTGCACATCTGATAGCAAATGGGATTTTTGGCTCTAACTGGAGTGGATGAGTTATCTTGGCTAAGAGCTAGAAACCCTCAAGCCTTAACCACAGTGAAGCGGTGCAGAGATCACACAGTCCTTGTAGGTGTCTGGCGTGGGCACCTGGCTGCCTTGTGTGCTGGAGGTGAGATGTAGCACTGCCCTGGTGCCACACTTGGGGCTCTGTCCCCTGCAGCCCACAGCAGGCATCCCCCAGGGATGGAGGATGTCACCCAGGGCTGCAAAGCCATAGCAGATTGCTTACTCCTTACACTGAGACCTGTGAATACCCCTAATGGATGCTAATTAAGAATCTGCTTCCTTCTTAGTTTTAAGTGAAAGGGTGGCAAGGTAAAGTGACAGTCAGACCTCATTTATCTTAATGAGAAGGGTCAGGAGATTAATTGAGTTTTACTTAGTGAGGGTGTTGCAGCCTGCCCCGTGTGCCTTGGAGGACACATCTGCATCTTGGGTGTGCAGGGCTTTTAGCTGGGGGGTCGTGTCTACGTGGGATTTAATGCTGATGTCCTCTGAGGACTTCTTGGGGAGAGAAGTTTCAGAAGAAACCCAAGAGACCTTTAGTCCGTCTGTCGTAACTTTGTAAATGATTCGGATAACCCGGTGCTGAATTTTGCAGGTGACTTCTCCCTGGCTTGTGAGCACACCAGGCTGCGTTGCGTCCATGCCTGTGCTGTGTGCTGTGCTGAGTGACTTCCAAGCTCCTTCCTGCAGCAGCTCAGACATTTAGCCAATGTACTTAGCACATACCAGCAAAAAGTGTGATTGTTTCTACATTCCAGACTCTCACCTTGTACTTACCACTTCTGAGGTTTGTTTGACACCATGCTGACATATTTACAGTGTAGCCTTACTGTATATAGGTGCAGTAATCAGCCAGTCACTCAGGGCTGCATCAGCGAGGCAGAAGGAAAGCTCTTTTTACTAGTTCACGTGCAGCACCATGCTGTGTGCATAACCTCATTTCCCAAGCCTGTTTCCTAGGTATTGAACATAGACTTGAGTAACACCTACTCGTTAATGGGACAGATCTCCAGCTGGTGTATATCAGCACAGTTCAAGCTGAGAACAGCTCTCTGTCTACAAAGGACGGTGCCAAGATTAGTGAGGGAATGCTTGCAGGGCCAGCAAAGCAGGTGAATGCTATCACTGTCATTTTTTAGATGGGACTTGAAGGAACAGGAGGGGTAGGAAAGTGCTGAGACAGTCCAGAGCTCTACTGTGGAGCTGATTGGTGCTTGGAGAGGAATTCAGACCTGCTCTGCTGGAGTCATTCATGCTTTTTCAAAGCCAACGTCTGAAGTTCCTGTTCTAATGAGATTTTTTTTTAATGCACAAATGGCAAAAAGTTCATTAACTGTTGCACTTAAGCGATGTCAGTGTTTAAACTCACCATGCTTTTCCGCTTGAAGAGCTGGTGGTGCTTTTCTGGCTCTGTGAGGAGCAGTTGGCTTTGAATATTTCCATGTCATGCTCGATGGCCTGCGAGTGCTCTGTTCTCCTGCCTTACTCCCCACGTAGGCAGGCAGGACCAGGCCTTCTGGAAGAAGGAAGCAAAGATGTTTTGTGTGCTGGTGAGCATAGAGCACCTTGTCTCATGGAGAAGGATGTCTCTAAGGGCACCGGCAGAAAAACCTCTGCTGGCTTCTTGCTTGCATGCAGGCTGTGCCTTCTGGGGCGTTCAGCAGCTCTAGTGATATTTCTTAGCAAAAATGTTACTTTTTCTCCACCGAGCACAACGTAGTGGGGCTGGAATAAGGACTGCTCTCTGGAGCGGATCTCCTCTGTGTGGGGATGGTATCTTGGGAAAAAGATACGCCTTGGCCTGAGCTCTTCCCAAGCTATGGACACAGCACAGAGCCAGTGGGCAGCTGGAGATGGAAGCAGTTATTTTCCATCCAGGCATTTTTTCTAACCTACTGCTACCCATAGGGAGAGAATTCTCCCCTTCCTCCGGAGAGCCAGACCTCATTGTTCCCAGCACCTGAGGCATGCAAAATCCCCCTTGCCATCCTGGAGCAAGGGTCTGAGCGAGGCCACGGCTGATTAGCGAGCCCACAGCAAAACACTGGCTAAAAATCTTGCTTGCATTACTTTGCAGGAATGGCTTGGAGGGAGCACAGCACTTCCCAGGCAGCTGGCAGCGTTGGTCTGGCCAGAGCACGAGCACAGCTTCTCAGTTATTCCCAGCCTAGCTTAGCAGGCAGTGCTGTGCTGTGCCACAGACCTCAGGCAGCACTACCCAGACCCCAGGGCTGCAAGGACCTCGCTCAGAGGGCTGCACCATTCATCCCCCCAGGATGATCTCGTGCTCTGGTTCAGTTTGCATTCAGCATGGCGGGTGGGACACGTCCCTTTGCCGGACTAATGAGAGCAGGCGTGTGTGACATTTTTATGACTCCTTCCCAAGCTATTTCCTCCAAGTTTTCAGTGCTTAAATTGGATTCTTCCCACCGCCCCCAGCGGTGCTGTTGGAGCCATCTGCAGACGAAGAGCGATGCGGAGATAACACGAGCAGGGTGGGTCTGTGTGACTTCATGGCTCTTGCATCTTTCCTGTAGGGTTTGTCTGACTTTTTGCCAGGCACAGACACATCTCTCTGGGCATTTCCCATGGCTCTGCTCTAAGGGCTGCCTGCAGCTCTCCCAAGCCTTTGTTACAAGAGGTGTTTTTCGTAGCAGATGTCTCAAACGAGCATTTCCCAAGTTCTCACCCCACTAGGGATATTCTCAAGAGAAACACATTTCAGTTTTATAATGTAGATGAGCTTTTCCCCCCCTGTCCCGTCCAGCTTCCAGCCCTAAAAGTGAGCAGCTTCTGAGGCTTGAGGGAAGCAACCGCACAAAAGCCCATTACAATCGTGTCGCATTGTGCAAGGTGGGGATTTGCAATTTTAAGCAGAGGAATCGTCATGATAATTACACATAATACCTAAAGTACCTGTAAATACAGATGTCCGTCTATGCAAACCTCGCCCCTCTCCAGCACACAAGTCCCCTTTCTGGCCAGGGTTGCCAGACCACCCTGTCCTGCACAAACAAATGAGTTAGAAAGTCCAAAATTCCATCCCTGCCTTTTGGGGCTTGTCTGGGGAATTCCTGAGTAATGGAGGTTGAATTGGGTCACAAGGGCAGCGGGGAATAAATCTTCAAAGGTTAGCTCTGGCATGAAGTCTCCTTTTTAGGCATGTCAGGGATTCTTTTGTTTTGCTTTGTTTCCGAAGGGCCCCCCCAGCCCTGGAACAATAACCTCGCTGGGGCCAGGGCTGGCCAGGCACAGCCCCACAGCATTGTCTGGGGGGCCGGGGAGGGGGCCGGGGGGACAAATGACATCTTAAAGAATGGCTCTTCTTCTTCTGGACACTTAGTAGATCAGTGTGCATTCAATTAACCCTATAAACCGTGCAAGGTCCAGGGAAAGAGCCTTTCAGGCATTATAGATTGAAGGTATTTGGGGGCTGGGGGGAGAGCTGCCGTGAGCCGTGTTTAAATAAAGCCCATCAGGCAGGAGCAGGCTGGTGGGGGCGGAACGAGGGCTGTTTTTTTCTGAAAATTAAATTTGAGTGTGGACTCATGTGCTGCTCCTGATTTGCTTTGCCTGAAGTTAGCAGAGCATAGCCCAGCTCCGGCTGGCTGCGTTGCTCGGAGGCTCAGTGCCTGGTCACCGGGGTATGAAAGCATCTAAATATTTCTGTGGAGGACTAAAGCACCTCTATATCCATCGTGGAGGTGCCTGTGATTTTCTTTTTTTCCCCATTACTGACTGCATTGGAGGAGGACGAGTGAAGGGAGTGTCTCTTGCATTGGTGCTCAACTGGAGTTGAGCCTCATGGGTGCAGCAGTGAAACTGTTCTTGAGAATAACAACAGCTTTGCATTAGGGTGTGATTCTGGGGAGTGCCAGGGAAGGGGCTGTTGGTAGTTAGTGAGTGTGGCCCTTATCTAGATTCATTTGCATAATTAAAAGCATGACGTTTTCTGTCAGGACAGTTTCCAAACAGTGCTTCCATGGAAGCGTTCCAAAGCAGCTCTGTTCCCCACTGCTGCATCTTGTGTTGTCTTTTATTCCCTGAAGTACCACAGCAAAATATATTTTATTTTCCAGCATTGCTGTTCTCTGTCACACTGAAGGCTCTTTCCCATTGCCCTGCTCTACCTGCAGTGTGGGGTTGGAACCAGGTGATCTCGAAGGTCCCTTCCAACTCCAACCACTCTGATTTGGCCATTTTTCCACTCTGACACTACAGAACACACTCATGCTTTGAGAAGATGCTATTTATTCCTATTAACAATTGGAAGACTGTGAAATTTTGGCAATTCTGCATGCTGGCAACTCCCCCCACCATCCACCCCAAAACCCCAGTAGCATCGGGGCTTGGGAGCACCACGAGGATGAGAGCAATATGAGCAGGGATGGAAAGAGCCAAATTTCTTCCACTGCATATGGCTAACATTCACCTGGAGAAATCCAGCCCATTTGTAGATATTAAACTAGACACAGTAATAAGTTCAGTATGTATTTCAATTTACTTTGCTGCAAATAGATTTAATTTACCAACTGCAGAGTTTTAGATGGAACTGCCTGTATTCCTGCCATTTTATGCTACGTTCTGGATATATTATATGTAAAGTTGTAAATTAATAGGCCTGTTTCTGATTTGTTGCACATATGACATGGGCATGCAAGTAGATTAACAGCGAAGTCTTAGTGTTGCAGATTTTAATTATATTTGCAGATGAATTAGCATCTAATTCCTCTATCCCTTCCTTATTGTGAAGTATATTGGAAATGCTTTTTTCCCTAAAGGCACTGGTATTTTGTACTGCTTTGAGAGGAGATCCATTACATTTCCAGCTTATCCAGGAGCCGCTGTTTGAATTCAGAGTGCAACCGTGCTGCATACAACGATGTCTATTGATTATTGAGCAGTAAGTGGCATTTCTGGCGATGCTGTTGCTTTTGGACCTGGTATCCCCACATCCCACCCTACTCAGAAAGCAATGCTTGCCCCTCGGACCTCACAGCCCAGCTCAGTTCTTGGCAGGCTTCGCTGTTCTTAGGGCATCCTCCCCTTCTCTCTCTGTTTTGTAGTGGCTTCCAAAGGAAGGAGCACTTTTGTAGCCACTGCGTCTTGGAAGCTGCTGCAGAGTTTGGCTGTAGCTGTGTGCCCTGTGCTCCTGCAGACCACCAGCACTGCTGGCCTTCGAGGAGGGAAGGAGCTCCCATGCTCACAGTGCCACCCAAATCCTCCCTAGTATCGAGACATTAATAACAATTACTTAAAAACTAAAGCCAGCAGCTCTTCCCCCTTCAGAGGCTCCAGTCCAACCTGCACTGATTAACCTTTTGCATAGCTCTGTGCCTGCTCCTTCATTTAAAAGTAGCTCCTAAGTCATCTGTGGTGCGGGTTGCATCCCTAGAAGTAAGCGCTTCTCCTGAGCAAACAGGGGAAGAGGCAGCAAACAGAAGGCGACTCCTTTCTGGTTGTCACAGGGCTGTGTTCCCTGAGGTTGATTTGTGCTCCCTTTGGGCTGTGCTGTAACAGGAGTGCGTTCGGGATGCAAAGTGGGAAAGGTTCTCGAGAGCTTTTAATTGGAGTTGCTGCTTCTGATGGGACTGCTCTCATTTCCAGTGACTGCAGAGCTGTTGGGGAGTGGGGAGATGAGGGGTCCCGGCCCATCCTGGCAGTGTCCCCATTGCCTCGGAGGGACTTTCTGTGACGTTGAGAACTAAGAATTAAATCCAAACAATACCGATCCACACCGCCAGGAACTGAAATATGGGACTGTCACTGGCTAAAAATGAAACCTGGGTTGTGATGAGAGTTTGTAAGGGGAAGCCGAGCTGTTCCCCCCTAAGCTGTGCCTGATTGCCAGCGGCTTCCTGCCTGCTGTTAGTTTTTCTTTTGGAATCCAATTTGGTTTCTGCAGGCCAGTGGCTTTTAATGATTTCCTTTGAGTCCGTGCATCCTTCGGAGTGGCCCTCTTCTCCCTTGACATTTGATGTGGGAATGTGTACATCAGTATTGTTGCTTAAACAATACCCTTCAGGCACCAATGCTGGGCCCTCAGATAAATCACAGATTAAAATGAAGCGGGATTGCTTGATAAAACGTCTGCAGTGTTCAGGCATGCAGGGAACAAACTGCACAGAGCCCAGGTAATGGGAAATGGTGCGTGTTATCTGAAGACCCATGTAATTAATGAACAAGAAACCTGTTTACTGTGAAAATAAATGGCAGAGTTGCTATAATGCCCTTCTGCTCTGAATGCTGAATGGGTATCTCCGGAGGGATAAAAGCCCCTCGCAGCTCAAAGTCACATCTCACCCCGAAAGCCGGGCTGGGGCACAGAGAATCAGCGCTGTTCAGCTTTTATAAAGAGTATGAAACCAGCCTTCCTTCTCATAAACACCTCATTTATTTTCTCTTGGCTCCTCAGCCATCCAGTTTGCAAATGGCGATGCGGACGGAACAATTAGTGGATTCGATTCAGTGCACATGCCATTGCTGAGCAGGAAGCGAGCACGCTGGGCATGAATAACATCAATCTTGCTCTCAGGCGTGTGCAAGGATCTGGCACTTCAGAGACCTTTGCAAACAGGCTGTGCTTCTGTCCTGCCCCTGCTTTCCAGCCCGACCTCTCTGCTGCTGTATTCGTGCGCATCTCAGCAGGTCCCTGCTGCCCCATTGCAGCTGTCGGAGGGCTGCAGGTTTCTGCCCCGCTCCGGGTTTTGTCCCACGCATTTTCCGTGCGTGGAAAAACACGCAGCAGAGCCGCAGCGGGCGCCGGGCGGGCGAGAGCTGCCCCTTTATCCGCACAGAGCGTGGGGCTGGTTTTAGTTAGAGCTCTTTTAGCGAGTTGTCTCGGCACATCAGGGCTCCGCTTTCATCGTGCCTGGCTTTTTTTTTTTCCTCTTTGAGCCCTAGAAGTCAGAGGCCACGGGGAGGGGGGTGACAGAAAGCGGTGACCTCTGCATAAGTGGGGGACCAGATGGCCACTCCTCTTCCTCTGAGCCTTTTTCTCCTGGCCCCGGGGCACAGATCTGTGACCTTCGCTTTAACTGAATGCCCAGACTGTGTGACTGGGGCTTTGACATGCTCTTTAATAGCCATACATTATCCCTCCGTTGCTAAAAGCCCAGAAAACTGGGTTCATTTAGATGGAATTTAAGTAAAACTGTTTGGATTGGTCTTGCTATCCCCTAGCTGCCTCCTGTTAAATTGTTGATCTTAGTGCTAATGAAGGGAAATGCTCACACGGACGGGCTGGGAAACGTTTTATTTTCCTTTAGACGTGCTGCTGCTTTGCAAACCTCAGTGCTTTCTGGTGGATGAGGCGTGAGCCCGGGGTCTGCCTTTCCCCTTGTTTAATTCAAGAAAACTTCTGATTTTAAGCAGGACGGGGGCTTGCTGCCTCTCATAGAGCTTGTAGGCACAAACTGGAGAGGTAACTTCTGATACTTCAGTAATTCCCATTTCCGGCAGTAGGCATTGGTCTGATTTCTGAGTGTGAGCCAAGTTAGGGCGCTGCCGTGTGCTGCACCTCATGGAACCGAGCAGAGGGTTGGTGGGAATGGGCCCAAGAACCCCCGGGGAGCAGGGTTAGCTCTGAGCCAACTGGAAAGGAGAAAATGTTTTCTTCCCTGTGGATTAGAAGCTGTGGTGTTTTCCCCCAGCACCCAGTAACTGAGAAGTTCATCTGATATCTCCGTCTGCTCTCATAGCTGTTATTAAAGGAGGCCAGGCTCTCGTTAGAGCAATTTGCTTAATGGGAGCTGTGCTCTTCAGGAATGTCCTCGGGAGAGGCGAGCGATACGCTGCTCTCCAGCGGAATGGAAACACGGAGGTGTGTTGTTCTGCTAATGACCAGCCAGCATCACTGCTGTGATGGCCTCCAACCTCTGTTGGGTGAGCGGATGCTGGGGGGGGGGGCTTTATTAATGCCTACCATTTCCGAGGGGTTAAGCACATGAAAGTTATTCAAGGAATTTCCTTTTCAGGGCAGACCTAGGGAGGTAGGTATAAGCAAAGGGCAATTCAGCCCTGCTGAAAGTGATGGATGCCGTTCCCTTTGAAGTCTCTGGGAGCTGCACTTCCTCACTGCACGGCTGAATTGGATCCAGAGGTCTTCGGCTGTGAATCTGTAGCCACAAAACACAGTCTGGAGGCATCTGCCATGGTTCAGGAGCTACCGAAGGTGGGCAGGGGAAAGCAGAGCGCCGCCAGCAGTGCTGGTGCCGATGGTAGCAGAGGTTTGGCTGCTGGCAGCTCACGTTGCTGTTTTCAATTAAATTAAAAAGTATTTGTGGATGAAGTGACCCATTAGTTGGGTAATAACAACTACCTTATCACGCCTGCTTATCAGTATTAGTTATGCACTATAAAACCCATACCAAAGCCCTTGGGGGAATCCATTAAATCAATGCGGGCCGCTCGGTGTGCACACATGGTGCATTCCTGCACCAAACTGTTGCGGGTTTCAGGGAGCCGGCGTTCCTGAGCATCACTCAGCTCTGTTGCCTCTGCCAATTCCTCACTGCACAGAAGGAACAGGCCATAAATTTGCTGATTATGTGCGTTTAGGCAGACTAGCTCCCTTAATGGCCTTTATGACGCTTGCAGCCGCCAGTGATGGAGTTTTGCATCCCCAGCTTCTAATAGGAGACGGTTGCTTGTTCGTGCTGTACGTCCCATTAAATAAATCTGAGCCCACGATAACTGATTGCCAATATTAAACTGCGGAGGGAGAGATTAAAAATGTTTTCCCTGTCTGCTCAGAAACCTTGGGAGGGCTTTGTTCAAGTGTTTTAATTATTGTTTTTTAAAGAGGAGATAGGAGACACTTGAAGAGATAAAGCCCTGGCTGTTCTCACCAGTGTCAGAGCTGAGAAGCAGGTAAGGGGAGCCTGATGTAATGGCATATTAAATCAAACAGAGCTGCTTTCATCCGATCCCTCTCTTAGCAGCGATCAGTGCCCCGTCACTGTGAGTCGATAATTAGAACTTATAAAGTATTGAGGCTCTGGTGGCACGGGGAGCTCTATGGGAAAGACCTGATTTCCAGGGACAAACTCCCAGTGCTGTGTTTGAATCTGCTGATATCTCAGCTGGCAAAAAAAAAAAATAATAATAATAATAATAATAATAAGGGAAAACTCTTTTCCTGAGTGCTTGGGGGCTGCGGGGAAAGGCAAAGCATGGTGGTTTGCACCGTCCATTAGCGCTGTCGCCTCTGGGGCTGCAAAATGGCCACAGCTCTGAGCATCCTCCCCAGGCTTTGAACCCGATGAGCTGTCACACCTTAAGGTCAGGAGAGGGCCCCCATGGCTGGGCAGGGGGGTGGAAGGGGCAGGATGTCATTTTGTCATTAGGCGAGCTTCAAAGGCAGGCCGGCGGCGGGGAAGGGGGAGAGGAGCAGCGGGGTCATGGGGACCGTGAGCCCCTTGAGCAGCTCCTTGCTCACCTGGTGCCCAGCTGCTGTGGGATGGGGGGACCTGGGGGCACATGGGACTGAGCCTGTGGGATGCTGCGGGGCCAGCTTTGGGGTGGTGGGGCTGAGACATAGAGGTAGGGCAGGAAAAGCATAGCTCTGTCGGAGTAGCATTTCCCAAAGCGATTTAACAGAGTTCTGCACATCTGGGAGACCTGGGAGCATGATTTTGGCTCGTTGGGGTGCTTCCTTCGAAGGCTGGGCTCACTGCCCTTATGGTCATGCATCCTGTTGTGGATGGCTATAAGCCCTTCTGAATCAGATCCAAGCCCCCCGAAATCAGAGGAGTTGGTTAAAATAACAAGGCTGCCAACAGAAAACATCCCCCTCATTTTGGGGATCTGTGGCTTTGCACTCTGGGTGTTGAGGATGCTCTGGGTTCCCCTGGCGGGGTTGGGTTTTATTTTCCCCCATCTCAGCCGTCATCCTCCTGCAGATCCCTGTGAGCAGGCTGGCAGGGGAATCCCATGCTGTGCTGGAAATCAAAGCACACATGTGGGAGGTAGCAGGAGGCTGTAGGATCAGAGCTCTTTGCCCTGCCCCTACCAGAGCTGCAAGCAGCGATGGTGTTACTGACAGAGTCCTGGCAACACTCTGCTTCACGAGCTGGTAATTAGGATGTTTGCTGTCACTTCTGTGGGCGTGACAATGCATATTCATCAAACATGCAAATGAACACACTGATCTATTTACATAAGACCTCTGCATCAGAAAGGGCGATGGAGATGGATCGCTGTGTAAACTGTTCTCTGTCGCACCAGGATCCTACACACACCGGGTGCTCTGGTGACACGGAGGGAGAATACATTTGGGTTAATTAGCACAAGGAGTCCAGGCACCAGCACGTCGGCAGCAGGTCTGCAGCTGGGTTTGCATGGACAGGTGGCCTTTCCTTCCGGGGGAGGGCAGGCAGGGGAAGAGTTATCCCAAAACCTGAGCTGAGCGTGCTGGAGGTCCCCACTGAGCAGGAACACACAGAGGTTTGCTTGGGTTTACTCTGAGCAAAGCTTCCAAACCAACCCTTACACATCTGGTCCTACCAAAAGGAAAATACATAAGACCTATAACCCTTGCCTGCAGTAGCTTAACAATACCTCCGAGTATCGCTTCAAATATATATAATAAGTCTGAACTAATAAAGTAACGAGTTTATGAGCTTTTTAAAGATTTTACTGGATAAATGGAGGGCCTAATAACATGATTCGATCTCTTAATGTAAACAATGTCTTTGGTGGGGCCTCTTAAAATATTCCAAACTTGAACTGCAGAAAATACAGCGTATGATTTATATTTTTGGCTGCTGGAAGCTCTGGCTTTCATTATCTCTATGCGCTGCAAATCCAATTATGTAATATCACCAAGATAAGGCATGTAATGTTTCACGTCTAATTGTTCTAACATGCAAATTCTTCCTGTGCTGGCATACACTGGGATGAAAGGGAAGCAGGGGCTGTGTTCTGGGGCTGCACATTGCTGCGTGGAGTGGGCTCTTGGGTGGCAGTGTTGCATATGGTCCCAGCATTGTGACCTGCAGTGAGTGCGACAATCACTGTGCTTTGTGAATGGAACACTGATCTTATCAGAAAGGAGGATGGTCAAATAGCCAACTTTCTTTGGTGGGATTTCTGCTGCCCATGATGGGGCTGGCTGGGATAATTAGAACAGTTCGTTTAAGTAAGAGTGTGGCCCAGTCCACTTGCATGCATGACCTTGCCCTACGTGTTCCATGAGGAGCACAGGGAGAGCTTGCTCCCTCCCAGCCCTTGCTCTTCCTTTTGGCTACACACACGTTGACTGGCTTTTGGAACTGCTGTGGTATTGGTGATGCCATCTGTCAGAGATTCAGGTCCCTCCACGTGGCACTGTGGAGGCAGTTTCCCACTAGCATCCTTACAGCTAATGGGCGTTGTGCTCAGGTTGTGAATAGGTCCCATTCAACCTTCTTTTATTCATCATCAGCAAAGCATGAAATTACAGTGGAAATGCTAATAGATTTCCTAACAACTTAGTATCTACTTGGGTGAAACAGTTATTTGTTGACTAATTAGTAAGTTAATTGTTCTATACTTTATTGAGGTCAGGTTGCTATTTTAATGTAGAGGGAAGTGGTGTGTGCTCTTCTAAATAAGACTGTGGTTTAAGAAACCAATAGTCCTTATTATCAGGTAGGCTGAAGGACTGCAGGGAAAGGATAATGTTATCTCCGACAGAAGCTTCTTCCTGGCTGTTTGCTGCGTGCCAAGCTAGGATCTGAGCAACTTGTGGTCCAGGGCAGGAGCAAGAACCATAGAATCATGGAATCATTAAGGTCAGGAAAGACCACTAAGATCATCTAGTCCAGCTGCTGACCCATCACTACCATGCCCACTAAGCTGTGTCCCTAAACCAAGGAGCATCCAAGGAAATGGCGTGGACGTTTTGGCAGGTGGAGGGCACTTGGTTGGACCTGGGATTGGGCATCAGTAGTGGAGCTCTTGGCAATGCCTGGGGAGTGTTGAAGCAGAAGCAGTGCTGGGTATGATGTCTGTTAGCTGAGTACCTGGAGCTTGCTGGGGAGCACAGAGCTGCTGAGAAGGGGGGAGAGCCCTTGGGAACCTGACCAGCCTGACACCAACCCCGTGCTCTGCTTCCCTGCTGCTCTCAGGTTTGTGTCCAGGGGCACGAGCTGCAGCTGGGAGCAGGGATGGGTCCTGCTGGGATGCTCAGCTTCATCTCCAAGCATCAGAGAGGCAGGCTGCTAATTAAAACCAGTTGTGCCAAAAAAAAGCATTTGGCGGAAAGGAAGGAAAGCGCTCTCCTTCCTGGGCTTTATGATTGTGCGAGTAGCTGGGCTTTGGGTTTCTGTGACACGAAGTCTTCTCTCTGCTTTGATTTGTGTGATTAAAAAAAAAGAAAAGTTTCCTGCTCTCTTCCTCATCCTCCTCCTCCTCTGCAGCTTTCTTCCCCCTGGTTTGTGGATTTGCTGTTGTTTCTGACCTGTGCTTGTGGCCAGGAGCAGTTTCCTGGATTTAAATGCCTTCAAAGACATCCATGTGTGGATGGACCGGAATGGAGGCTCCTCCTGTGTGATTAAGCCATCTTGCCTTGGGTGTATTTTCTCCTCCTTGTTCCCTGTTCATCCTTCTAATTAGGGCTTCTCGGTAATTATCTGCCATGGCCAACCCCTTCCTTTCTCAGTTGACATCGACCCAGAGCTTCTGACAGCCCTTTATGTTCTGTGTCTCCTTCCTGGAAATGCAAAGTGGAAATTACTGATATGCATTGGGTTTATTTGTTGATGACCACATGCTTTTTAGAGAAATTACTAACACCTTCTGTCTCAGGATAGCTACAGCCTGCTGTGTGTTTTGAATGGCTTTGCCTCTATTCCTACACCAACTTGACAGTGCTGGAAATGCTGAGATGTGGGGAGAAAAGCTTTGCCCTCTGCAATGCTGGTGTGACATTTCACACTGCCACCGGAGCTGCGGTGGTCCCTGAGCGCAGAGTGCACTTTTTCCTTCCCCACTGATCCCATTTCTTGTCTAAGAAAGTGCTGTTGCTCCAGGGCTGTCAGGGAAAAAGGTTGTAAAGGTTTTATTAGCAAGACAAAAAGATGTTTCCAGCCTTATTGTTCCTTGGGAAATAAGAGAAGAAATGGCAAATAATGTTTTGCTTCTTTATTAGATGGGGAAATCATCTACAAAAGGGAGCCAAGCAGCTGGGGGGGAGCAGTGCTGGCTGGAAAAGCTCAGAGGGGACAGTCCTGGCTGGGCAGTCCCTTGCTGGCTCCTGTCCTGCAAGCTTGGCCTCTTGCAGCGATGTCACAGCTGTGACAATGAGTGAGCTGGAGAAGCTCAGCCCTGCATGAAGCTGCTGCCTGGCAGGTAGAGGAGATGCTCGGGGTGGGTGTAAGGCACTGAGGGATGGCCAGGAACCATAAACGTCCTTAAAAGCAGCAGGACTGAGTAAAGCAACACTGCTTAAAATGTATTTCTGTGGGGTATGCTGGGGCTGTTAGTCCCTTCCTGTGCTTCCATCAGCCAGCAGGAAAGTTTGGTCAGATATTGAAACCTGCTTTTGAATATTCTCCTAAAGCAGGCTGCTGAGTCAGCCCCTTCACAGTTCTGCTTTTCCTTTCCTACACTGTTTTCTGCCTGGCAGGTTTACCTTTACTTCCATTTCTCGCTCTCATTTTCCATCAGTTCTATCTGTAACCATTTTGTGTTTTATTGAGCATGAATGAATGGTGATGCCTTTTAGATGAGTGATATTTTCATCTGGAGATACTTGTTCATTACGAGCCTCTGTTCAGCTGTTATCCCAGTGGCGTTTCGTGTTTACCAACAGATTATTTCAATGACCTTCCACTTGGAGGCAAATTAATTGCATGGAGAGGTTTCCTCCCGTTCTCCCACCCCAGCAAAAACTCCGCTTCTCTTCTGGTGGGACATTACAGACCTGAAATGTGATTTGGGGGTAGTGTGAGCTGTGCGGGAGCTGCAGTGATGCTTCTGGGGCCAAGTGTAACCCACGCTTACCATATGCTACCACCCTCCTCATTAGGTAAAATATGGGTGTTTCTGCCTCCCTGCAATTGATAGCAGCTCTGCAGAGCAGGGCTGTAATCACTCAGGCTGCTGCCTGGTGGATCTACATGCATTTGGGAATCAAATTTTCCATCTGTGGGAATGGGTGATGAATCCAAAGTCGTCAGAAAGGCTCTGGGTTTAGCCTCGGTGCTGTAATCAGGAACTCAGCTGTCAGCAGCTGTGATAGATCCCAAATACTTGCTTGTTGTAAGATGCTCCTGCCCCCTGAGAGGTTCCTTGGGTGCACGTAGCAGTGCTGAAATGTTGGCCTCTGAGCTGTGTTCAGAGCAGTTCATGCTCCATGGGATGAAGATGTGCTCCCCAGTTTGTACTTCCCTGCGTAGGAAATGCTGTGCATCCTTAATCCCCAGTGGCTTGTTCTCATCTTGTGCAGCAGCTGGCAGGGAGAGGACTGGAGCCGGACCCTGTGTGGACGATGAGGCACTCAGCCAACCCTTTGCCTCACCAGAACAGTGCTGAGTTTCTTCTTGTGATCCAGTGCCAGGCTCTGGCACCCTTATTCAGTATCACAGCGCTTGGCGAAATGAGATGAGTGTTCCTCTGTGGCGATGACCCTGCCAAAATCAATGGCATTGGCTCAGGGGGAGAGGTGCTGCCCTCCATCTCTGCAGGATGGTGAGCCTGGCACTGAGTGCTGATATCAGTACCTTCATCCCCTTCTCTGCATGCGTCCCTTGCACAGCAACCTCCTAGCAGATCTGCTCTAATAAAGTGTTAGAAGAACATCAGTTGGAGGCTGCTTTTGAGAACAGTGCATCGAACAGACAGTGCTCAGCTGGGCTGCTGCATCCCGACATCTGCATGTGGAGATGATCGTGCATCTCTGCACCAAGCTGGGAGCGGTAAGAAGGGATCTCTTTGCACACAGCTTGTCTTAGAAACAGGCAGGGATGGCTTGCACGCACCCCGACCCTGCTGCAGCCCCGGTGCTGTGCCTGCTCCAGGGCATGCTGCAGATATCTCACACCATCCAAGCAGCTCACCAGCCAAATTTCTTGCGAGCGGCCGCACATCTGCCTTCATTTAGATGGCTTAATGCGGGTAGCTCGTCAGCTTGATTTCCCCCGTGGCTCTACGAGTCAGCTGGGGGCCGGGGCCCCCCATTAGCAGCCCAGCCCAGTGCCAGATGGCGGGTGATGGCTTGCGGAGGCTCTGGGGCTGACGTGCCCCATTGTGCGGTGACACAAAAGCCAGCCTGGCTGGATTTATTTATTTTTTCCCCCTTCTGCTTTCATTTTCTTTCAGCGCTGTCACCATCGCAGCTCGTTCCCGGAGCTCTCTATTTATTTGTTCCGTTTCGTGGCTGGGAGGGCTGTGAAGTTGCTACTGATGATTTCCATGCAGATTCCTGTGCCTTGTCCCGTGCCAGCACCTTACTGATTTTCCTGCTCCCCATCTTTTATTCCCCACCTGAACGTGCATGCAGGATGTGCTGCCCTGGGCATGCACAAAACCCCTTATTGAACAATCTGGTCACATAAACAAGTTGTTCGGATGTCACCATCAGTCTCCCAGGGAGCCATTATGTGCCACGAGGTTTTGTTAAGATGCACTTAATCGCCATCCTGTTTATTTCGGGTGTCCCAGCAGTTTTTCAGCATTCTGGCAGTCTGTGCCACAATCACACATCTGTTACTGACTCTCCCTCTCTGGGTAGTAGCAGAAGTTGAGGTGTGAGCATTTTTTCCAAGGAAGATGCAGATTTCAGGAGGGTGAGGACTGATTGCTGGGCGTGGGGAGTGCTCATCTCCCACAGGAGCAGACTGAGAGGGCTTTGGCTCTGACTGCCTTCGTGTGCTGCAAAGCTTAAAGCTCAGCTCAGAGCTCATAGTCAGTAATAATGCCCCTGCAGTCCCACTGGCCAGGCACAGCGTTTGACCTCTGCCTGCTCTCCAGAACCCACATTGCTTTGTCAGTGTTGTTATTTAGCATCCCACGTGCACTTCGCAAACCTTTAACACACCTTGAGTAAAATGGAATCTCATGAGGACAGGAAGCTTAGGTGCTTGAATGTCATTTCTTTGGTATACAGACTGGGATCTCTTGGCTGCTTTCACAGCATCATAGAATCATTGAGATTGGAAAAGACCATTAAGATTGTGTAGTCCAACTAAGATCATTGTGTCCAGCCTTTCTTCTGTGCCTGCTGCCTTTCCTTTGGCAGGAGCTGAGTCCTCCTCTGGGCTGGGCATTGAGCATCTCCTTTTGTCTGTTGCTCATGGCACTGAATTTTGCTGCCAAGGAGATGTTTAGAAGGAAGGCTGGCAAGTGGTGGTTTATTTCTGGAGGAATGCTCATGCTTCTTCATGTGTTTCTGCTTCCTCAAACAGATTTGGGTAAAATATTTGCAAGTTCCACAATAGGAAATAGTACATGCTCTTCTCATCTCTGCTCCTCCCCCAGCATATTGATAGAGCCCCTCCATGCAGCCCTGCCAGCTGCTGGCCCTCCCTTCCTGCAGTTCTATGCCATGAGATGGACAGGAAATCCACAGCGCTCTGTGGTGTGACTACCTATGAAAACCTCGGCACTCGCAGTGGATTTCTGCATCCCCTATTTCTGACCTTTGCTGAGGTTCTGCCTCGATGTGATATTGGGACGTTGTGGTGTTGGTGATGATTTTGGAGGCAATGGGAGCCAGGAGCAGTGCAACAGGACAGTGGGAGCATTGCCTCCTTGATCCATTTCTTTCTGGGGAGTCCTCAAAGGTAACGAGTTGAATTTGATACGTCTGAAGAGTTCAATTTGATCAGTAGAGCTTGGGTGAAGAGTTTGAGAGCGACGCCTCTCTGCTTCCTACCAACCAGACACCAGCTGTCCTTGGAGAACTTTGTTTTCTGGAATGTGTCCAAGAGTTTGGTGATGGTCCAATGATAGCAAGGAAGACAAAGGTGGGATCTGCACGTCCTGACTCCCGTTTGAGAGCTGCCGTCAGTTTCATGCTCTGCGTTACCATCCTCCACATGGTTGTCCTGTTCCTCACTTGTGTTTCTCCCACCTTCTGGGCAGGGACACATTTCCCAACCACATTTAGGACCTTTTGTGGTGCAGGTGAAGGAGACAGGGACTCGTTCCGGGCACAGAACTGCTTTGGGATGGAGCGGCTGCTCCTTGTGGACCCCACGAGAGTAAGGCACAGCACTCAGACACCCTGGGGTGTCAGAAGGGATCCCATTACTGTCACTGGAGGGACCTTGTTCTCAGAGCCCAGCCCCTGCTGTCACCAGAGCTGTGACACACATGCACATATATGCAGACATACTACAAGCCCTGCTTTGCAACAAGTTCAGCCCCGTGGGGCGCAGCCGTCCCAGCAGAGGAGCAGAAAGGAGCTAACACGCATTGGCACTTGTGCAGAAACACAATCCCCATCTCACCGAGAGAAATCACGGCCAACATCAAAACACACCCACTGCACGGCGCGGCCAACGTGCCTCGGCTATGAACTTTCCCTTTGAGGTGGTAATGGTCTGGCTGGCAGCCAGGAGCAGCAGCCGCGAACGGAAAAGGGAACTTCCAGAGATAAGCTATTTTCAGCCGCCGGGGCTCCTCGCTGCGAATTAAATAGGAAAAAAAGGACAAGCTCTACGTACGCGGTCATGTGTCCCGCTTTCGTGGATTTGGCCTATTTTCTGAAGAATGGCTGTAATTCAGCTTGAATTTCCCTGGATGGCTGCCAGAGAAATAGGAAGCTGTTGCCATTGCCAAGGAGCGAAGAGGAATTCGTATAAGTAACGCGGCCACAGGGAAGGGATGACAGCTGATGGCTTCGCCACTGCTCGGAGGGAAAGCACGCCGTGGAGGAAGTTGTATTTTCTCGATATCACGGCAGCTCAGTCCTTTCTAACTCTTCGTCATTATCACCTTCAGTCTGGATCAGGTTGCGCGTAACACAATTGCATTGCTTGCCACCAGGGATGGGAGCAGAACGTGTTGGAAAATCGTACCCTCAAGAGAAATTGGGTGTTAAAATGAGTGGAAAGGAGTGTTAGGGCAGTGCTTTGTGATGCTAACTCTGTGCCTTTTGCTCTGCATCTGCATTTGGTCCTTTGGCCCCCGGACCCTCCTCTGCACAGGGGATGCTGAATGTTCCCATGCGGTGCTGTGAGGCGGCTGCTCTGCATCCAGCCGTGGAAATACATCCGGGGTGATTAATTTTCCACCTTGAATCACTTTTTTAGTCAACATGTGCACCGTTCCTACCTCCACTTCATTACTTATAAAAAAAAAAAAGAGCATGTTTGTTCTGCTCAACACAGCGTATGGGAGTGGTGAAAGAAGCAGTGTATGGAGGGATTTACAGCTAATTTTTCTTGGACAGAGAGACTGCTGTTCAGGTTGCTCCCTTTGGAAGGAAGGGATCTGCTCTCAACCTGGGTTAGCTCTGCAGAAGCTTTGCCCCGTGTCTTTGTGCAGCTCTTCTCCTTGGTCTGACCCTGAGCGTTGCAAGCCTGGCACGTCCGGGGGTCCTACAGCCCAGAGCAGCCCACGTTGTGTGGAAGTCCCCCCGACCCTGCAGCAGGAGGGGAAATGCAGAGCGAATGAACGGCGCCGGGGCTGGTTGCTGTCGGCCTGATAAAAATGGCACCTTGCCCAAGTCTCCTATAAATCACAGGTTCCATTCGGAAAGGAGTTTTCTGTGGTAATTAATGAGCCGGTATAAAGACATTAAATGGAGAATGTGCGGTGATAGAAAGGCTTGTCATTCAGCGAGCCATCTTCCCCCCTGTGAATAACCAGGAGGGAACAAAGGCCAAACTCCTTATAGACTGAAGTGTGCTATCTCTGATAGCTGGGAGTGAGGCAATTCTCTGAAAATAACAAAGGCGCGCTGAAATACATTAGTAAACTAATTACAAGAGAGCTGGTAAAAACAGATGCTGAAGATTTAAAGCTATTATTGGAATGATGGCTAGCAGAAAAATGGGGGCTGACAACAAAAAATTAAAAAATGCATCTCGTTTAAAATTCATTAGCCTGTAAATCAGGCCGGCTCCCGGTCTGCGAGTGGGGCCAATGGCATTTCCGTGGGCAGCGGTGATGGGATGCTTCCTGTCCTTCACCTTTCTGAATTCCACCGTATCTCCTGGAGCTACTGAAATGAAGTGTGTGCACCAGAAAGGTGGGCACGGCTGTAGGGTTTGCAGTGCCATGTGTGTAACCCAGCCAGGAGCTCTGAGTGGGGACGTACCTACACGGGGATGTTCCTACGGAGGTGTTGCAATGGGGCAGGAGAGTGCCTGGCACTGTTCTGCTCTTCTGTGCAGTGCGGGGATGGCTCGCAGCCTCTCTGGGCTGCTAAAAGTGGGAGTGCTTGTCTGTGCTTGTTATCAAGAGCACTTGGCTGCAAACAAAGTGCTCCGCGGCCAAAAACAGCTGTGCGGGAGCTTCCTCTTGTACCATCCCCATCAACATTTGGGAGCGGGCTGGAAGACATGATGATTGTGCAACAAATCACAATGGTAACCATGTAATTCGCCTTAATTGTCTGCATCGGAGTGGGAAAACCTCGATGGAAGCTGGCAGGGCTGCTGCCTTCTGGCGGTGCCGTGTGATGCTTCCTGCAGCCTCCTGCAGGCTGTGGGGCAACGTGCCCTCCATCTCCTCGGTATTTCAGTGGGATAATGCATAGGTATTTTGCAAAGAGCAAACATCTGCTTTGGAGAAAGCCTGGGAGGCGGTGAGATGTTGAAGTAGCCCAGAGCACAGTGAGCTGTGGGTGCAACAGGGGGCATCCTGCAATGTTGGACATACCTGGGGTCCAGAAGCCTCCTGCAGTGCTGGGGTTTGCTGTACTCGAGAAATCCCCTTACAGAAACACAGGAGCCCTTTGTGGTTCGTCACCGCCTTCACCCTTGGTGCCGGCATACTGTGATGCTGACAGATAACCTCCGCCTGAACCGCAGAGTCGCCGGCCCCATATGCAGCGCGCCTGAGCAAATTAAGAGTTGTTTACGACATTTAATACTCCCCCCTCCCTCCAGCAGCAGGGCAGCAGGACCACAGGTTTGGCTTCACAAATGGTCGCCTCAGGATACACTAAACCCTGTCACGAGCCAGAGAGCAATTTCGTCTTGAAAAATTACTGCAATAGCACTGCATGATAAAGGTCTCTCCCAGTCTCTCTCTTTCCTCCAGAAACTTCTCTCCCTGAAACCAATTTTAGAGTGCTGAAGGCACTGGTTATTACTTGATTTCCCTGTGCAACGACAGGGTGCAGGAAGGCACGTGGCCACGGTGGGGTGCACGTGGTGGGATGTGCTGGGAGGGGAGGGAGGCACTCGGGCCCTGAGATTGCTCAGATGCATCTTTTGGAGTGATTTATAATGCTGCCTCGTGGTAGGGGATGGACCTCGGGTTTGGGCTGTCACTTTGTGCCCATCTCCTCTATAACAAGGTACATGGGTTGTAGGAGAGGTTAGAGGATGCACAGAGCCTTGGCTGTTTGTTCGGCCTCAGAGGGAGCTTTGCAATGGCACCGTGGGCATTGGGCATCGAGGATGCTCCATGTGCAATCCTAAGGGTGGCACTGAGCCTGCAGACATTGCCAGAACCCTACTCTTCCTTTGGTCAGTGCTCAGCAGAGATTTGCCATCTCAGTGCAATTGAGATGCATCTGAATTGAATTGCATCTGCAGCAACTTGCCTCCTGGTGGACTGGAGTTGCGCAAAGCAACGGATAGGTTTTTTTCCCTCTTGCAAAATATCTGTTGCATGTTGTCTCCTGTGGGCAGCTGCTTTCATCCCCATCCCAGGGATTTAAGGCAGGGAAGAAAAGCCAGGTGGGAACTCTGTCCCTCAGCCAGAGGAGTGTGACCAATGGGAGCATCCGCCCAGCCTCGTTTAAGTTATTGCACTCAGCTCTGCTTGAGGCCGACAGCGTGTGGCAACAGCAAACAGGAGCACACAAAATGCAGGGAGGGCAGAGAGCCTGGGCCAGCTCAGGGAGGAAAGGACAGCAACAGGCAGAGAGGAGCGTTTGGTGCAGAGGCTGTGAGCAGTGTGACCCTCCTTCCATCTGCCTGGCACAGGGAGCGGGATGGACTTCCCCTTCTTTCCTATCCCCACGCATTTTGGGTTCTCTTCCATGAGCTAAACTCCTCCAAAATGTCTTCCTTGACTCCCGAGCCTTGCAGCCTGTTTTCTTTTGGGATCTGAGGCCCAGCACGGACAATAGAGTTGGGGATTTCAGCCCACTGATTAGCGGGCGGGGGCAGAGGGGATTTTCCCTGTGCTGGGAGCAGCGCGGCTGCTCTTTAAGATTTTTTTCCCTTTCCAAAGCCGAGAGAAAGGTGATTTTTCTTCCCTGGAAGGCCGCCGCTCCTCCTGGAGAATTAAACAGACAGATGGGCGTTGCTGCCGTTCACGCTTCGCTATGCACAAAGCGCCTCGCGCTCAGCACTGGGCTGGCGGCCGCGCAGCGCCGGCATCGCACAATGGCATCATTAGACACGCGGGGCAGCTCTGCAGCTGGAGCAGCCACCGGGCTGCGGTGCTGTCGGGCTTTTTAGTACATATATGCATCTTTTATTTAAAAAGAAAAAGAAAAAAACATAGGGAAAGAAGATGCAGAGTCTTGTCTTAAAGATTGGGTGAAGCAGTCTGGCAGTGGGAAGGGGACTTAGGCTGGGAGAGAGTGGAAGAAGCTCTTCTCTCTCTGTTTGCATTGGAACAGGAGGTGGTGGAGTCACCGTCACTGGAGGTGTCCAAGAACCGTGGAGATGTGGTGGTTGGGGACACGGTAGTGGGCACGGTGAGGGTGGGTTGGGCTTGGACTTGGGGATCTGAGAGGTCTTTTCCAACCTTAACGAGTCTGTGATGTGAGGCAGGTGCCTTGTGGTGATGCCAATCAGGATGGGTATTTAATGAGCCTCAGGGATACCGAGGGTTGGTTCTGCTGCAGCTGTGAGCCCAGTCTGAGGCCAGGTCAGGGCTGGGTTGAACTGGCATGGTGGGCCATTGTGTTTTAAAAACAACCCTGACTTCTGCTGACCCAAAGGGAAATTCAGTTTCATTAGGAAGTTGGAAATATTGTGAATATTATGAAAATCAGCAGCTTTACCAGCACCAGGAGAGAACTGTGTCTGTCTGTGACTTGTTCTCACCATGTGCCTCTCAGGATTCATATTCATCAGCTGTAATGGAGCTAAAGAAGCCTGCCTTCCTCGTCAGGAGCAGCTGGAAGCTCAGGTACTCCCTTGTTCCATGCACTGAATTAATTCAGAGGCATTTTAGCCACGTGCCTCCATTAGAAGAGGCCCGAATTTAACAGGTTGGTGGCAGAATGTGGAGAAAAGGTCTTTCCCTTGGGTTGCAATTTGTGGGCTCTGTGGCCTTGGTGTTTGGGAAGTTTGGCACCTCCCCAACATCCTCATATATCACAGCCCTGGGTATTTGCTTCCCACAAGTAATTTAGAAGCAAAAGGCAATGCGACTCCAGATCTAGGTGGGCTTCCCAGTACTCTCCTAACACTGTGCTTGGCACTGAGCCTTGTAAGTTTTCTTCCTACCCTTGTGTCTGCAGCTGATAATAATGTTTGCGTTTTAATGATTCTAGCAGGCCTGGGATTTACTTTGACATACCAAGTTAATGTTTTCTTTTTCTATATCAAATCTAGGTCAATCTCTGGCTTAGCGCTAATGCTGTGCTGAGCAAAAAAGGATTGGCCGCTAATGGTTTCAATTTAGTTTTTCATGGAGTCAAGGAAATTTCATTCGATGCCTGTTTTCAGTTTTATTCCATTGGCCTTTCCACAGGAGCTGGTAGGCTGGGAGGGTGTTTGCTCTTTGATTAGAGGAGCCCCAGCATGCTTGTTTGCCAGAACAAATCCCCTGTGAATATGGATGAGGATGAGAGCTGCTGCTCACCTGCGTGATGCTGTGGCTTTGGAGCAGTGTCTGTAGGACGTGCACAGGGATGAGGGCTTCTCTTTAGGGTGGAGCCTTACCCATTTTAACTGAGGTCCTCCAAGATGAAAAGAGAGGAAGAGTAACTCTTTTGCCTCAAGCCTTAGACTTCCCAGCTGGCATCTGTCTGAGGTGGGAAGGTGCACCCACGTGAGTGGCATAGAAGGACTGTTAAAACCATTGGCACTGAGGGATGTGGTTTCGTGGTCATGGGTTGACTAGGTGATCTTTGTGGTCTTCTCCAGCCTTAGTGATTCTGTGATTCAATGTTACCCCATCTTCTGCTAGCCTTATTCTGTGGCATTTTGGTTCTATATCCCCGTGCTTTGTGTCAGTCCCTGTGTACCGTGGCTGGAGTCCGGGAGTGATGAGAGTGGAAACACTGAGATGCCATGGCTTGCAACATCGGCATGGAGCAGGGTGTGTGTGTGTGGGATTCGGGTCTGGCTTTATGGTTTCCTGGGTACCCTGTGCTCACCATGCATATGTGAATGGAGCCGTGCTCCACACGGAGGTGGAAGAGGGCAGATGAATGGGATGCCTGATGACTTCACAGAGGGACCTGGGGCAGCACCAGTTCCTCCATTGGCACACAGATGGCAGAGACTGTGGCAGAGCAATGGGTAACGCGGGCTGCTGGATTCCAGGTGTCTCCCTGCTGAGGAGCTCATGGATGTGACGGAATATTGTGATCGCGTGTATTTATTTTTTAAATGATTGTGGCCATTAGCATAGAAATTAGATGCAGCTACCTGGCTGCTAGCCAGCCCAACCTGGCTGCCATGCAGCTCCTCTCCATGTCTGCTGGCAGCAGGAGTCTGCCAAAGGACAGGTGACAACCATGAGCAAGCACTTTGCTGCAGGAGTTTGTTAGAGTGGCCTGGGACATATGTAAAATTCTTGGGTGGCTCAGCAGAGATTGAGGCCTTCTGAGCAATGCCCAGCAAAGCAGCCGTGCTCCTGTTCTGCTCCTCTCTGCACACCCTGAGATTTATTTCTGGCTGAAAGCAGCATCCGGGCAACCACTCACTTTAAGTTGGGTTGCTGTTTTACAGGCGATGCTACAAAAGCCTTTGTCTCTTCAACTGTAAATAAACTTGTAAACCCGTGTTAAAAATAGCATTTTGCAGCTCGGTGAATGAATTTTTAATGCATCTTCTGCAAACCAGCTGGTCTTGGCAAGGGTCACAGTGTTTCCTAGGCATTTAACATAAAACCGTGCTTCAAAGCCACATTATAGGGTCGTTGAAAAGTAATATTTTACTTAACATCCTCATAACTGAATTATTTATAACTTTCCATGTTTTATTCATGATAAATATTAATACTAGTGTCTTTAAGAGTGGAGGTTATTGCTGCAGTTTTACCTATAAGAGGTGATATTATTGAAATAAAGGAACGACAGTGAATTCTACAGCCAGCAGAGCGATGTCTGTACTGGGGCTGTTCTCATTCACACTTCCTTCTTCTTATCAACCCTGTCAGCCACCAAAAAACCTCAGTGCAGAGCATCTGTACATTTGTAAGCAATTTTCTGGCAGGCATCTGAATCCCTGCTTTTTCTTTTTTCTTTTTTTCTTTATTAACAAGCTTTGTGTCATTCTCTTTAATTCTTGGATTTGTTTCTCAGTAAGGGTTCATTGGCTTTGGTTGCGAGATGCTCGCCCCAGCCTGAGCTCTCCTGCCTTGAGAACTTCCATTTGTTTCAGTACCACTTTGGAAAGGGGTTGCCTGGGTTGGAGGTTGCTGTGCAAGACCCCCCAGCTGCCTTTGGACTCCTTCGGGTGCTCTGGGACGTGAGCAGTCTCATTTCCAGGCTGAACCTGTAGGAGCTGGGTAAATTACCATTTGAGCACTGGGCTCTGCCCCATACCAGAGGGGTTATTTGCATTAGCTTTCATCTTGGGAAAGGGAAATAATCAGTGCCTGATCGTTTGCCTTGTGCTGATGCGTACAGTCTGACACGGGGCTGGGGGCCCCAACCCACCCCTGTATGGCTGAAAGCCCCTCCCAACCCCACAACCAGGTTGAGGTTTTGCTGTGCGTCGTTGCAATCCTCTTAACAAATCTGCTGTGAGCCGTGGGTCGGGGAGCAGGGCAGGTTAATGCAACACATATTTAATGTATGATTGCTAATGGCCACCTCCCATCTGCCTGCGCCCAACTGGAGTTTGCAGATGAATGATTAAGCTGCCCTGACACATGGGCAGCTTGTTCCTTAACAGAGGTACATTCATTACGCCCGACACATGTAACGGGGACGGGGCTTTCTGGCTGGTGTGATGGGGCTGGGGCTCTCTCTGAGTTTATTTTATATGATAATGGGAGCAATCTTCCTGCAGATGCAGCACTATCAATGAATCACGAGCTAAATAACCACTGGGATGTTTATTAGCCTTGAATATGTTTATTGCAGAGTCAACAGGCAGCACCTTCCAATTAATTAATAGTAATAATTACTGTATTATTTATGTAGCTCTAACAGCATGCCAGCGTCTTTCTGCACAATGGTTACAGCTGTGGCTGTGCTGCAGTGGGCAGGTCTGCATGCACCCCATGTGGGCATGCTGGGGTCTGTCATTCACTGTGGGGTGGTCTCAGCATCGTTGGTGAGCGGAGCTGCTGAGCTCCTGGCAGCCTGCTCTCTGCTGCCTGAGACCTGTTGCTCTGCAGCATGGGATTGCTGGAAGGTAGAAGGTGTGATGAGTCAGTTGGCTTGGCGTGTAGGTGTACAGCAAGAGTTGGCCACGAGGCAGGAGAATAGGCTTCAAACAACCTGCTCTTCTGCCATGGTGGATGCAGGGTGATGCTGTTTGCCAGCTGTAGGAAATCGAGGTATTTGTAGATCATGTGCAGCTGTTGGTCATGGATCTCTTTTCACACATGAATATTTTTGAGGCCCTGGCACTGCTGCCCAGAGAAGCTGTGGATGCCCCATCCCTGGAGATACACAAGGCCAGGTTGGATGGGGCTTTGGGCAGCCTGATCTGGTGGGGGCAATCAGTCCATGGCAGGGATTGGAACTAGATGATCTTTAAGGTACTTTCTAACCCAAGCCGTTCTGTGATTCTATGATTTTTGTCTCTCTTTGTGTCTTCCAGCCATGTCTGACTTCCACATCCACCCTCAGAATGCAGTGGTGGAGGAAGGGGGTGTTGCAAGGTTCCAGTGCCAGATCCATGGTCTCCCTGAGCCCGTCATCCTCTGGCAGAAGAACCGCATGCCAGTCAACACGGACAATGAAAGGTAGGGCATATCCAAGCCACATAATGCTGTTCTATCCATGGGTGGGAACAGGTGACAAAGTTGTACTACAGTATGACTGATGTGGGCTGAGACTCTTATCTACTGTTTCTGCCAAGGAAGACTCTTTCGGTTCATGTTTTGAGTTGTCTGGGCACCTTCTGGCTAAAGACTGTCCTGAAATAGTGCATGCTGTAGGTGTCCCTCTTCATTGCAGGGGAGTTGGGCTAGAGGACCTTTAAAGGCCCCTTCCAACTCAAATGATTCTATGATTCTGTTACAGGAGAGTTAGTTAAACCCTTTTAGCTGATGTTTCCAGGGCATAGTCTTACACTGCCCTCCCCTGAGAGGAGGCAGCCCTCCTCCAGGCTGACGTTCCAGCATGGAGAGCCCACCAGCGGTCCTGGCAGAGCTCAGAGCAACTCTGGCATCCCTCATCACTCTGCGGCCCCACTTTGTGCAACTCTTTCCAAGCTAGAATCATGATTTCTGGTCTTACAGGTGTCTCCTGAACCTCTGCAAGCACTGAGTTATACCACAGCTATCAGACTGAGCTCCCTCACAGTGTTTTGTGGGTGGGAGCAGGGAAGCTCTGCAGAGCATCCCACAGTGCTGCCGTTTCCCCTGCAATCTTCCTGCAGAGAAACCCCAACCTCTCCCCTTCCCCCACGCTAAGCCTGGGACAGCACGTCCTCACTTCCTGTGTTTGCCAGGCTGCTCCCTTCGTGTTGGAAACATCCCTAATCCCAACAGGTGGCAGGAAGCACATGCTCCGCACCAGCGTTCCCAGCTGCAGGTTGGGGTCTGCATAACTGGCGGTGGGAGACAATCAGTTGCAGCACACCTCCATCGCCAACTGATGGCCGTGCATTGGGAATAGGGGAAACCAGGAAGCTGTAAATATTTTTCCTGAAAGCCTCTATTCTTGAAATGTCAGTCCTACTGCAGCGCGTGGTTGGGTTCTTTGGACGCAGGAGAAAACATGAGGAGTGGAACAATACTTGACCTTTTCAGTGGTACGGTGAACTTACAGTAGAAGGACCCAAGAGGCCCAGCCCTGCAGTGGAAAACTGCAACTGTCAGGTTGTGTTTTTCTTGGTGTTTTTCATCTGAGCTTTTTTTAGCCCGGTACATGGTTGATTTGTTAACTTTAATCTCCTCTGAAGGCTCCTCACTCATACAAGTGCTAAACTAACGATGTGGCAGAGTAGGGCATCTGGTCCAAGGTAGCATCAGCAGGGGTGAACGGTGAAGAATTGGGCCTGACACCTCATGTATATCCTGATGAGATGTTGCAGGATAGGTGATGTTCCTGATTGCCCCTTCTTGAGCCTCAGGTCACCGGTGTGGGGATGGTCAGACCTGTGGCACAATCCAGGTGTGACAGGGACTCTTTTTCTCCAAGACTGGGGAGGAGGAGGCAGACCACCACAAACTGCACTCATCCCACTGCTTCTCCTGTGGGACAGGGAGCTTGCCCAGGACATGGCCTAGGGGCAGGTTTTCTATGTTTGGTGTCCTGATTTTTGAGCAGGCTTTTAATAGGAGTACAGTTGTAGGGCAGATTTTTATTGTTAGCTCAGTAGATTAATCTCTAACACCAACGGTCCTGGGTGATGAGGGTTGTTTCTCTAACTGAATTGGATTTCTGCATTAATCACGCTTGGCGCATTTCTACGTATAAAGTGTATATAAATTGGTATGCTGAGTCTTGCACTTGGAGGCTTTGAAGGCAGAATAATAGCTTTGGAATTGAATCTTCTAATGCTGTGGGCAGATTGTTAACAAAAATGAAGGCTTCTTGTGGTATAATTCATCCAAAACAATGGGCATTTTAAAGTCCCAGAGAGATTGCAATCAACTTCGGGACGTGTAGAACTGATTGCTGTCATGCTGCCACCGACACCGAGCCACACATATGGAAGGTGGCACAGGGAGCAGGTTATAGGCACTTAACCATATGCTGCTATAGAAGAAGATATTCTTCATCTTCCAGGCGGAAATGGATTATTAACTCATCACAGTGTAATGACATACTACAGCCAATTTAAACACACAGTTGCCAAGCAACCTGTGATGTATGTACACGTGTGTATGTGTATGCATGCATGCTCTAAGTGAACCCGTTTTGTATATACAAAATATTTACAGTTACAGATATGCCCATACAGTATCTGTTTTAAAGACTCTTTTCCATGCATTTGAGGTTTTAAGGTTGCATGGGTTTGAGTCCTGTGTTGGGCATGGAGCTGGAAGTGTGGAGCACACACTTTTCCTGGTGTGTGCTCACAATCACTGTGCTTCAGCTGATGGGAGGTAACACACATCAGCTGTGCTCACATGAGAACACACTTCCAAAGCTTTCCGCAGGGTGAGTAGGAAACAGCTACTTTGAAGCCATCCTTTCCCAAGGATGCATCAGAAGATGAAAAAAGGGATCCAACCTTCCTCCCCTGCATATCATGTCCTGCCTTGCAAGGTTCTGACTCTGCTTTTCCTCCTGCTGCAGGTACACGCTGCTTCCCAAGGGTGTCCTCCAGATTACAGGACTGAGAGCAGAAGACAGTGGGATTTTTCACTGCGTTGCCACCAATATTGCTAATGTGAAGTTCAGCCGGGAGGCCAGGCTCACTGTGTCAGGTCAGTACCAGCACATGCTATCCTGGCTGCCTTTCCTTCTTTTTCTACCTGTTGCTGTTCTAGAATGGGACCATTTAAGAGAGCTTCAGGCTGACAGCACTGAGAAGTGTTCCTCTGTCAGGCAAAAGCACTTTCCTTGTTCTGGATTAGTCCATTTGGTAGCAGATAAATCTGTCTCTTAGCCTTCAAATTAGTGCCAGTTTCTGGAGAGGGGGAGGACAGTGTGAACAAGAGCTACAGCAGCTTTCTTTTGGAAATGTGGAAGACTCATCATTTCCTTATGAGACATGCCCACCCTGTAAGTAATTGCAGCACACATGGTGATCAATTATTTATCTAATAGGGGAATTATGTTCTGTAGGCTGTTAGTGTTACACTGCAACCAGAGTGAGCTAACCTTTCTTTTGCAAGATGAGAAGGAAAAACCCCAAGCACCCCAGTCTGAATTTTGTCTTAGTTCTCCATCCAGATTCGGAGCAATTGGCAGAAAACGGGTTTTTCACCTCCAAAAGCTCCAGCTGAAGAAATGACAGTGCCTTGTGGTCCCTCCACAGAAAAGGGACCCAAGTCATATACCGGCTGCTCTTTTGTGTGCTGCTGGAGATACAACACAATAAAGCTGTGAATTCAAACCAAAGCAACTCACATCAAAGCTTTGCATGTGCAGAAGTTCAGTCTGTTTGTGAGACTATCCAAACTGTCCCATGGAAGTGATGAGCTTGTGTGCAGTTGAGGAAGAAGGAGGTTGCAAATACACTACTGTGTTTCCATAGCTGTGTCACACTCCACTGCCCTGCCAATTGCCCGTCTTCCATTAGCCATCCACGTGGGACTCAAGCTGACCTCTTGGAGACCTGTGGAGCAATTTCTAAACTTGATTTTTAGATTGCCTCCTTCCACTTAGGAATTTCTTTGCTGGTCAGTCTTTTTAATTCGAAATGCTTTTAGCTTCAGAAGTCTCTGGTGGTGTTTCAGTAGCTGCTCCTGGCATAGGAAGTGGAAAGTATTAAGTCAAATCACACAATCCAGCCTCAGTGGTGAATGACACCATTGTCTCTCTCCTTAGAAATCACACTGCCTGCCTTCACCCTCCCAGCCAGCTGCCTGGCCGCTGGTCCTGCAGCAGGAGGCTTATACCTGCACCAAGTGTCAGATGAGCCCCTGCAGGCTGTAAAAAAGCAGTGTGTGTGAAATGGGGAGTAGCTGAGGAGTGAGTGATGCTGTGTATGTCAGCTTTGGTGGGGAAAGAAAGCAGGTTAACTGGTTCTGAAAGACCTGGGAGCTTTTGATGCCTGTTGCCTGCCTGTTCTCTTGATCTATGTGAACAGTAACTGCATGAAGGTGGGAAAAGTACAGTAAATTATCAGCACATTGAAGTTCTTTGTGTCAATTTTCTGGTCTGAGTTATTGTTTCTTGTAGGACAGAAAGTGTTAGCTGTTGTCGTCTTACCATCCCTCGTTGCAAATGGATATTCTCCAGGTTTCCTGTCATTGCGATGTTTGTGGTTTTCCTCTTCCTTAAAGCACTCAGATGATGAATACAGGCTCAGCATTTAAGTGTCTGCTGAAGGGCTTGGGCTGTGCTTCAGCTGCTGCACGTGAGCAGCGCAGCAGTCACTGCAGTAACTCTGAGCCTGCTGAAAACACACTGCAGTGGGTTAAATCTCTGTGAAACAGGTTCGTGCTCTGTGTGTTTGCAAAGAGGAGGATGGCTGCTGCAGGGGAGGAAGCAGCCTCCTCGCAGCACATCCCTTCCTCTTGCACGCAGCCCTGCCTTGCAGCCCTGCTGATTGATTATGTTCAAGTGCCTGCTTAGCGGAGCTGCTCCCCGGGGGCTGCCTGCCTCTCGGCGCTGACACCTTTTCAGCATGAGCTGCATCTCTCTCTGCTGCCGTCCTTTTGATCAAGATCTAACGGCCCGTGCCATCACTGCTGAAGTGCCTGTCACTCCAACAGAGCTGGGGACCTCCCCATCCTCTGCAATTGCTGCTGGCGGAGTCCCTGCAGACCGTGAGCATCAGCAGAGGCTTCTTCCCTTTCAGAAGAAATCCCCCTCACGTTGCATTGAACATTGAGGATGAGAATCTCTCACTGTGTCACTTCTTCCACCTCAACCCTGCATCTTGGCTGGAAGAGGAAACCTCCTCCCTGAAGGCCAGGGCTTGGCCATGTCCCTGCTGGGCAACTGTCCCCTCTGGGGACCTACTGGGAGCTGGCAGTGGTGGAAGCATCAATACTGGAGATGGTCGTGGTCTGACCAAACTCATGGAGCTGATCCCGTGCCTGGAAGCCTGATTGCATATGTAGGACTCGGGGTATAAATCAAAGAGTGTGATTCCTTTGTTGTTGTTGGCAAAATGGAGCATTTTATAAATTCTGCTTTGGTCTCAGCTCCCATTTGCTGATATTCTTGGGTGACCTTGGACAATTCGTTTCATTTTTCAGTGTTTTGAAATACTGAAATCTGTATATAATACGATGATAATATCGTATTATTCTAAGCGTGAACATTTACTATTGTGATTTAGAACAATAAATTTACATGGGTTTTAAAGGCACTCTGAGATACTGAGGGGGAAGGTATTGTTTTTCAGATCTCTTGGGGTTAGCCAACCGGTCATATGAATTTATTGTGCATTCTGGTTCTCATCAAAAAAATCTACATTTTATGGCTTGCAGTGAAATGCATTCAATGAGAAAGTCAGCTCTTAAGTCACACTGACACGGTGATTTTTCTTGCATTTTGCCCACTTAGACACAACCTTGGAGCTTTTTTCCTGCAGGGATGATGAACACGAGCTGCTCTGATCCACGCTGGCCCTTTGGACCAGTGTGAAACGCCCCTGCTCTGACAGGGTAACCCTAAAAAATGCAAGAAGAAAGGAAATCTTGGAGAGAAACTCTTGCAGATAGGTTTTCTCTTTGGTGGGGGACAGTCCCTGCACTGTATCCCTGCTCATGGCAGACCTCTGCTCCCACTCCCCCCTGCCCTGTCCTTCTTGGGGGGGGTCAGCCCATGTATTCTTCTCTGCAGGTGTTTTTCACAGAGCATTTTTGCCAGCAGCAGCTGTCAGATTGTTTAAATTCCTCAAACATTGCTTGACCTCAGCATTTCTGGAGTGCAACCCAGCTCTTGTTGGAAACGGGGAGCATGGAGACTAATGAGGAGGCTGTCAGTGTTCTTGTTTGCTGATGAAGAACTGAGAGTACCTCCCTTAATTCCTCTCTTGCTTCATTCCAAAGAAATGGGAGTGAAGGCTGATGGGAGCTTCGGCCCAGGAATAAGGCACTTTCTGGGGTTCACAGGAGGTTCAGCTGTGACGCAGGGTGATGGTTTTGTCCCCAGTCTCCTTTTGCCTGGTGAGGTGTAATTTCTGTCTCTTGTCCTTTGCCTCTGCTGGTCCCAGTGTCCTTGCACCAGAGCTTTTAATATAGATCCAGGCGTTGGACTAGATGGTCCTTATGGGTCTCTTCCATGTCAGGAGATTCTCTGAATCTCTGTTCTTGGGTGAGGGGTTTTGTTCTGGGCTGCTGCCCGTTGGTGCTGCTGTAGTGCAACTAAGTATTTGTGATCTCACTGTGAGCAATGATTGTACCATGACTGCCTCAGGGCAGTGTGATGGAGCCGATCCTGCACCCTGGTACACCAAAGTGAACCAGCACTGGTGTGCTGCAGAAGACAAGGGATGACTGCCCTATGGTCTGCAGCCAGGAGAGCAGTTCCCTTCTCTCTACCGTATGTATACAGGGATCAACAGGGCTGTTTGTGGCTGGGTAAGGTGGCTGAGTTCTCCCCAGAAATATCAGTGCCCTCTTAAAACGCATTCAGACAATGCGGCTGCCTCACGAGTATTGCAATCCTTTTGTTTCATTTATTTCCCAAATATATTGAGGGTGGCACCAGCCACATCGTTTATACTTAAAGGATGAACAGAGCCTTCTGTGTTTCCATCAAACAACAGAGAATCAGATGCTGCCAGGCCATGCAGATGCCTTCTAATGATGCTTCTGTCCTTGCAGGCTCCCACTCCACTGTTTACAAGGACCCCATGATTCTCGTTGGACCGGAGAACCTCACGCTGACGGTGCATCAGACCGCAGTGCTGGAGTGCATCGCGACAGGCAACCCCCGGCCCATCGTCTCCTGGAGCCGCCTAGGTAAGCCTGGGGTGATGGGATGTCTCCCCATTGCCATCACATGGGAAGTAAGGAGTGCCACTGGCTATCTCAGCAACAAGTGATTCACTCTTTCCATTCCTACAGTGATTAATTGTATGCTTGAAGTGCTTTTTATCTTCTTGTCTACGCTATGCTTTTTCCCTCTGCCAAGATCCTGTTTTCAGCTGTTAAGGAGTGGGCTGGTTCAACCTGTAGATGTATCATGAAAGGTGATAATTTTATCTTTCCCCGAGTGACAGCGTCTCCTTCAGCTGCATCAAAAACATCACCACTGTTGGCCCCAGAGAAACAAAATCGTACACAAACATGTCTTCCACGTAAAGCAGACTTGAAAGAAACTTGCTGCCTGTTCAGAGTTCTATAAAAGCAGAGAGAGCTTAAGGTAGCACGTCTGAAGCTCTGAAAAAACAGATGCTCGCTGCTGAGGTCAGTGATATTGTTTAAATGGCACAGAAACCAGGGCCAGTGTCTGATGGCATCATACAAGCAAAACTAATGTTTTTCCCAGTCTGAAAGCATGGGTTATTTTAGGCTGTAACTGGGATACTAGCTCAGAAAATACTTTGTGCAGAGCAGTGCTTCCGTTGCCCAGCGACGTCTGTGCTGAGCAAAGAGCTGATGGCTTTTGATTTGTCTTCTGGAGCTTGTAACTCTATGTGAGTGTGCTGTGGGGTTGGGTTCAGTTAGCATTTCCCAAGGCCTCGTGGTCTGTAAGGTCGTGTGGTTTTTAAAAGCTAATCTCCCTGAGTCATCCCAAGTGGCTCTGAAGCACGAACAGGGATAATCTTGTCCCGTGCCGCTGTGCTGGATGTGGGGCTTCAGGTCTGTGCTGCTGGGGTCAAGTCAGGCTCGTGGGAGGAGTGATGTCCCGCTGCAGAGCCATCTGTGAGGGCACGAGGACACGTACCCAGCAGTAATAGTGCAGCTTCTCCATGCTTGCCCTCCTGCTCACTTCCTCTGGTGGATTATAAAATCAACTTGTGTCTGCCACTGACTGCTTTTTTTCCCCCAGAGCCATAACCATCAGATTGATGCTGGTTTAAAAATTCCCCAGATAAGCTCTAGCACTGTTCTGGTTCTCTTGGACACAAAGCAGCTCTACGTTAGCTCTAAACTATAATAAACTACGTTATAATTGCCTTAATTGTAAGTGCTTATTACCTTCTTCAAAATGCTTGTCTCTATAGAGCAGTGCAATAATGAAGATGTAATAGCTTCATGCTAGGTTTGTCTGGATGGTGTGAGCTCAGCGTTGCCTTCCACCAAAAATAAACACCCCTTGTGGCAAAGCAGCAGATTTAGAGCTACTGAACGGCAAGGAGAGCTCATTATTTTTCCCTTCCCTTTGGTGTGAGTGTTCCATGTCCAAAGGACAGCAATATCTTCATAACATTTCACCATTCTCAACAGCGATGTGGCTTACAGGCCGTCAGATGAGTCTGTAGGCCTGCCATCTCTTTGCAGGGATTTCAGAAACACTTTCCTGCCTTCATCCCCTCCCAGAAATGATAAAATCCACGGCATGAAGTCTTAATGATGTGCAGCTGATTTGGCTGTAGGTCTGACTTAATTTAAACAAAAAACTCACTGATACGTGGCAATCCCTCCTGCTTGGTGGAGGGAAAGAGTCTCAGCATTGCTGTTCTGTCAGGTCTTTGCACAGGGAGTGTTGCCATTTTGGAGGGTCTGTTTCTACCCGTTTGCTGACAGTTTTTGATGTTGTGGCATTTCTTCTGTCGGAAAGGAGCAGAACAGTTTTGCTTTTACAGCTATCTGTTGCGAGGGGCAGCAAGCCATAAAAACATTTGCACGTTCTGCTTTGCCTTTACTAAAACCTGGCTGGTTTTCAGTAGGAAAGGCAGCTATATTTTGCTTGAAGGAAATCATTCAAATTCTGGGCCAGTTTTTGACTGTCACACAATCAATTTTGAATTTAATTTCCTTGGGAATATGTTGTAGCTGCTGACCACAAACAGAATTCCTGTGTGTTGCAGTGCGTGAAATGTCAACATTCATTAGAGAGCAGGCTCTGAGAGAAATGTAAAATCATTAAGAGTTTGTTCAGGGAAGATAGGGCTTTTCCTTTCAGAGCTACACACTTCAGGCTTGGACCTGTATGTGTGCACAAATGAATATCCTGGGCACTTACTGCAAAGCCTTTTGAGTGAATGACGATTTTAATGTATCCTTACCCTTTAACTGACAGGCCACTGAGCTGGCCTCCATAAAAGGTACCAAGGCAGAATAATACACTATTTAGAGAGATACAGAAAAGTGAGGCGAAAAAGAAAAGACAGTGATTATCTGATAGCGTTATACAGGAGTTGTCAGAAAGGGTCACACAATGGGAAGGAAATTACTGAAGAGGGAGCCATTCAAGAAGTAAACTATACAACAGTTGTAGGAGCCAATTAATTGGTAACTTATTGGACACAGAAGCTTGCAATAGATGGCTGACTGGTTGACAGGAGCACCGTTCCTGTAAGTGTTTAGAAATAATAGAGTAAATTTCACCACTTCACATACTGAATAGTCAACTGTTGCAATGTACTCTAAATATGCTAATCCACTGTGCCCAGTGTCCACTGGAGCAGGAGACCCATGCGCCTAAGAAGTGGAAGGCTACTATGGCACAATACAAAGAATTCACAAAAGACCTAAATGATCAACATTAGAAAGTTGTTACTGTCTTTCTACTTGCTACTTATAAAAGAAAGGCGTTGGTGTTGTTGCATATTCATACCGCCTGGCACGTTTTAACAGGTCCTCGTAATTGGTATGAGTGTGCCAATCACTTCTGAGCAGGCAGAGAAAGGACTCCAGGAGGCGTTGTGAACACCTTGGAAAAATAAATAATGCAGCTCCCAAACTGCAGGCATCTTGCATCCAGCCTTTGCTCCAACAGGAAGCCTAGGAGCCTCAAGTGCTCCACAGCCGGGTGTTCTTTGGGAGCATCTCCCATTTGGAGGACACCCCAGTTTATTCCAGGCTGCTCTTCACATCCTTCATCTGTCTTCAATTAAGGATTGACAAAGATAATCTGGCGGACATTTCCCCCTAGTCTGGCTTGTTTTCAGCCCGCAAGTGTTCTGCTTTGACTTCACAAGCGGATGGTCATGGTAAATGATCAACAGTTTGAAGCCTGGAGAGATGACTTGTTGATGGGAAGCGATACCAGGAAGGTGGGTTTTCAGGGTCTTAATCCCTTGTTCCAAGCCTGTTCTAGTCTCCCTGCAAGAAAAACAAGGTTAAAATAGATGTCAGTCTTTGCAAAGTGGATGTGAGACGTCAGTCCCAATGCACAGCACTTCTGCAACGTGCCGAGCTTCCTGGGTACAAAGGATTTCTTGTGTAAATGCTTTGTATTGTTTGTACACATTGTTAGTGTTACCAAGTTAGAAGGTTTTCAGCTCCTATCAGGTCTAACTGGTCACAGGATGGCTCAGGTTGAGCCGGTTTGGCTTCCAGAGCCCTTTCCATACATTTCTCCAAACCCATCGCAGCTGCATGGTACTGCATGGCCCTCCCTTGTGTCCCAGACCTCCCAGTTCAAGAGTGCTGGATCTAGCTCTTTACCCTCAAAGCAAGCAGAACAAGGAGGATAGAAGCTGGGAAAATGTCGAAATTATGCTAGAAGCTTGCAGGACTTTCTGGAAGACAGCAAATGAGCGAGAAACATACGGGCTGATCTGGCACAGGGATCCTGCGTGGCTGCTGGAGGTGGCTGTGCTCTTTGAATCACACAGCAGTTCCCTCGGGGCCTCTGGGCTCAGAGGGCTTTGTTCCTCAGGGAGATGAAAGATGCTGGGTTGACAGGAGACGTTTCTTCAGAGCATCACACCTCTAATTAATACTTGGAGCCAGAGAAACAACTGAGGAAGTATGGATGCAGGTATTCGGGCTGTGTGGAGTATGTGCTGCAGGCTGGGACTGTCGTGCTTAAATTATGTAGGACATGATAAATAATACAGTAAATCTACTGACATTCAAGTCACATTTCTGTGGTGTTTCTTAAGGCAGTGATGGGATGAAGCATCCAAGTACGGCCGCTTTGCATTTTCGCTGATCCCGTCCCTCCCTCGAGAGGGAGATTTGATTTTTACACCCATTGTAAATACGGGCTTCCAAAAGGTCTAATTTAAAAGATGAAATCAAGTTCAATTTGAATTTAATTCAGACCTCTTTACACTTCAGTTCAAATGATGTTTGAAGGAAATGGTTCCTTCTTATTGCTCATTAAATGCGGGACAGGTCATGTTTTATTGTCCCTTTTATGACCGAGCCATTTACTGCTGCAGTGGCTTGGCCAGCTATGTGATCATTTAATCATTTAATGACATTGTTTTTCTCTGTCTAGAAGACCCAGGCATCTTTCTTTGCAATGCAAATAATGAAGTGATCTAGCATTGCCTGCCTAATGAAGCAAGGAAACCTTGAAGCTTAAAAATTTCCTGAAAAACAGCACAAAGAGCATGACAGGAGAAATGTTTATGAAGTGCTCGGTAGCTTTTGGACCATGTTTTGCCAGTAGCCTGATGCTGCCAATCTGAACCAGGATCCCTCCAATGCTGCTGTCAGAGGCATGAGCTCCCCATCCTATCCTTGCCTTGCCAAGTGGAGCTGTATGTCTTGATAATAAATTTGCCCTTCTTTCCAAGTGCTGCTTTGCCTGTTTTCCCAGTCTATTCCAGAGCCTGTTGGTTATCCAGTAGATCCAATCCTCATAATTATGATATTAAAATAATGGATATGTAATATTAAATATATATATAATATATACTATAATATTAAAATAATGGATCCAATCCTTTATTACGCAAAGCGTAAGATGAGATCTAAAGCATACTATTGCAAGGTAACTTTCCTGAGGTCCTCTGGTGCTAATGGACCCCAGCAACAATTTCTGTCCACCTGAGGTGGGTAAGACTGGCACAGACCAGCAGAGCTCCTGGGAGGAATTTATTTGGATGAATGTTTCCCTTTCCAAACCACAGCTTTGAAGTGCAAGGCACAGACTCTTCCGCTGGGGAGCACACACGTCTGGAGGGCTCATGGGGTCTTCGGATGGGGCAATCATCAAGGATGGATCTTGCTTCTCCTTTTCTGTAAGCTCCTTAAACATCTCCATGAGCAAAGGCAGGAATGGAGCTGGATTCCCAGTTCCCATCGTAGGAAAATGTGCTTTCTTTAACTGCTGCTCCAGTAAGGCGAATCCCCTGCCTTGCTCCTCTGCTCAGACACGCTGACACGTGCTAGGAGTGATTTAGAGCTGCCTTTGTCAGACAGTGTCTTAAAACACAAACCAATGAAACAATAAAAAGCAATAGCCTGATACTAATGAAACACATTGTAATTAGCGCTGGCTGGGAGTTTTCCAGTGAAAACAGGCTTTGTTGGAAAAAGGAGAATTCTCTGATACTGAACTGGTTTATGTTAAGTGCTTCAGTTTTGAAAATGTTGCTGCTCTCCAGCCATCCTCCTTCAGACCCAGCACTCAGGATGAAGGCAGCCCTTCCCATTGCTTCCAAGCCAATGCAGCTGAGCAAACTGTCCGGCTCAGAATTTGACTCCTGGCTATTCTGTGTACTCAGGAGTGCAGGAATCGAAAATCCAATGTTCATACAGTTTCCAGAAGCAGCAGACAGATCCACCAAGGGTTAGCAGATGCAAAAGCATCACTTCTAGCTCAGGAAATCCACAAGTCATAAATTGCTGGTGGCAAGGGAAGTGCACCAGGGTGTTTGCTTGCTTTCCTCAACATCTCTGTTGGGTCCTTGGTCAGTCCAATGTAAGAACTTAGACAATGGCTTGTAGAAGTTGGTACGATTTCATTTGGTTTTATTGCTCTGTTGAAAAGCATTCTGGGAACTTCATCTTGACCTGTACATGATGTTGAAAGCTTCCACATTTCCTGTGATGGTACCTTGGTTTTCCAAGCAGCACAAAGTGTGGCTTTGGGCAAACACGTAACTGAGAATGCTGTTTTTCTCCAAAGACAGTTCTGCTAAGAGCATCAACTGTAACCCCTTGACTTTACTTGGCAGATCCCAGTACACGTGCATGGTACCACTCTGTAAGAGCTTAGATTGGACCTCAGCAAAGACTGTGCCCTGGAGAATTTCAGACAAAAGCCCAGTGTGCAACCCTTATATTTTTCCCTTTCTTACAGACGGCCGCCCAATTGGTGTGGAGGGAATCCAGGTGCTGGGGACAGGAAATCTCATGATCTCAGACCTCAGTGTGCAGCATTCCGGCATCTACGTGTGTGCTGCAAACAAACCTGGCACTCGGGTGCGAAGGACTGCTCAGGGCAGGCTGGTTGTACAAGGTGAGCGCAGCAGGGGTGACGCAATTGCAGAGTGGTGGTACGCACGTGCTTTGCACAGCTTCTGTATGTCCTTGGGCACTGTGGTGGGTTGGTTTGGGCTTCTCTGATGGTGTCAGACAACGCACTTGTTTTTTAGATGTGGTTCTCCAGGTAGGTGAAAGTCTCTGCGTCCCACAGGTGAGTGGTAACTTGGTATCCTTGAACTGAGGCCTCAGCTGTAAGAGTTGCAGTGTCTTAGCACCTCATCAGAAGTATATGGCTGAGCAGACTTCTGTTGTTACCTGTTCATCTCAGCAGAGAGCACAGGATGTATTAGTTAGCCAGATTTGTTTCTTACCCTCTGCATGGTCTTAGTGATACAGGGATGTGGGCACCGTTCTCTTATTGGACAAATCTGCATCACTCATGCAGTGATATCCAGGAATGGATATGGCACATAAAAAACTAAAGCCATTTCTAGAAAGTCAGCAAGACTGTTTGCTTTAGCAGTCAGCACTGCCTCTGAGCCTCTTGCTCCACTGTGAGTAAAGTCCCATTTGGGTTCCTGCCCAGAGAACGCAGGCTGCTACCCTTCCCCACAGCAACTGTCCTGAACTGTCACTGTGAGAGGGTGATTCAGCCCAGAGTAGAGTTCAGCACTGAAGAAACCAAACAAATCCCCTGCACATGCTCTGTGCAACCAGTCTCCATGGTGAGGGGAGCCAGGCAAGTATTTCAGAAGGCAAACCCAGCTGGCAGTGTGCTCTGAATGGCAGTAATCCGCCCCTGATTACAGGCACTCACCTCCTCTTCAAGCTAGTCCACTTAAGGCATCGTGCCTGCTCTCATCAGTTCACTCATTAACTATTGACTGATGATATCCTGAATCTGAAATTATACACCTCCTGCCGGAGCAAGCTAATTGAACCTTTCATGCTGGTGATGGGGAAAGTGCCCTGCTCCAGCCCTGATGCTCACCTGACAGGTCCTGAGAGTGGCTGTGGTGATCCAACAGCGCCTGCAGTCCCTGCGTGCTGGCATCCCTGCTCCCTTTTGCCTTGGGAGCAGCGGGGAGCAGTGCAGAAAGGGAGCTCGTACAGGGCTGAGTGATCCTCCTGGGTCTCAGGTGCCGGCAGGAGGTGAGAACTTGCCATTTCTTTTGCTGTTGCATTTCTAAGTGAACTGTGCAATGAGCACTGCCAGCTGGCCTGGGAGTCCCCTTTTCAAGCAACACAGCCCAGGCATTGAGAACAACCCAAGCATTGAGAAAACCTCACTGTACTGACACAAACAATTTTGAGCTGCTGCAAGATGGCTCTGCACATGCTGCATGTGCAGCCCAAGCACAAAGCTGATTTCTAGGTAGCAGACAGGCAGAGCCAGAAGAAATTACTTGAAAAATCTATGGTGTTGTAAAAATGCAGCTATTAGATACACTTGACGGTTCCAGTTAGCAATTGGAGGAGAGGGGAAAGGGCAGCACAGTTTCTCAGTGCCACAAAACAGTCTCTCTGGTGAACATCAGCCCCTGAGCAGCAGCAGTTTGTCTGGAGTAGGATTGCTGTGCATTTTCAACTGGGAAACCAAGATGAGAATTCGTCCCTAAAAGGGCCACCAGAGCCCAGCCTCACTATAGAAAGGAGTTGTTTCTGTGCTGGAGATGTGCAGAGAAGTGGGCAGTGGTGTGGAATATCCTTCATGTAGCACTTATGGACATGAACTGCGTTTTACAAGAGTCGAACCTGTGTTGCCATCCATAAAGTGATGGATGTTGAGGCAGGCTGTCCTTCCCCAGGCAGGCAGCTGGGCCCATCCTGGCTTTACTCACCCTCCTTCTGGAAGCAACTTCTCCGTCTGAATCTCATTTTGCCTGAATTTTCCAGCTGAGAGGTACAAATGATTGCCGTTCAGGTTTGCCTGGGAAGCAAACACCGGTAATGACTGATGTGGGAGACTGACTTTATCTTTGTTGAGATGTCAGCAATGCAAATTACATCCATAAAGAGAATAAAAGCTAAGAACAGGCTATCAAAAGCCTGGTCGGAGAGGAAGTTAGCACGGGGCTAGGACAATGCATCCTCAAAGCAGCAGGCCAGGTACTTGCTGCCTTTATGCAGGGCCCTTGAAGTGCCTGCAGGCACAAATTAACTTGCCCTGTGCCTTTTGAAGGAGGCACGTTTTATAGGTGGGAAACACGGGCAGAAAGAGCGATGTTTCCTGCTGTAAGGTGAGGAGCTGGCAGGAGGCAGGGACTGAAACCCCATCCGCCCTCCTGCTGCCGCCTCTGCCCCACTGTGGGATGCCAGGGTCCCCATCCCAGCAGCCACAGAGGTGTCCTGTCACAGGGCTCTGCTTTTCCTCCAGCTTTTTGCATTGCAGGCTCTCCTTCAGATCATCTTATTATCTTCCTGGGAATTCCTCCTCCCTTCAGAGGATAAGGCCTCAATCCCCCACTCCCTCCCTCCCCGCTTGCCCTCCCCTGGCCATTTAGGCTCCTTTGATCTCTTTTGTAAGGTTCTCACACAAGAAAGTTTCCATTTTCTCTTCAGATCCCAGTGCAGCCATTTGAATATTGCTTTGTGCCGGGGCTGCCAATGGAAGTCTCCCAGGGGAGCTGTGGAAGGGCTGAAGGCGGCACGGCCAAGCGGAGGGCATACGTGTGTGCAGTGCAAGGGAAGAGCAGGCTTCAGTGGCAAGGGGAGAAAAACATATCAAAGCGCTTTCTCCCTACCTCCTGTGCAATCTTTTGTGCTTTATTATGTGTTTGGTGTCATAACAAACTGATGGGCTGTGAATGGCCAGATGGTCACCAGTGTTCTCCGCTCCACGCTTCATTTCCTCCTGAAAGCTACGCAGAAAAATGAGAGCCCGTCTCATAAATGGGTGCCCATCTTAAGGACGTGGTTTTGAAGGCTCTGCTGACAGTGGTTGCCTTGTTCGTGTTGTTTTCTGCTGGCAGAACAGGGCATTGCTCCTCGGTCCAACAGATCTGGCTGCTGCTGCACTTCCTGGTGTTTCCTCCATCTCTGTGTCATGTTGGTGTTGCTGCAGGGCTGACTTTGCCAGCAGATGTGCTGCGCTTGCTGTGGTTAAGGCTCAGCACTATGGCACGTGGTTTGCACTTTACCCCTGGCTGAAATCCATGCTTCAGAACCGGCCCTGTGACCCACTGTGTGGGTCAGCCTGTCCACCTGCTTGTTTGCCTTCCCAAGGAAAGCAGCTGAGCAGGGACCTCGGATCTCATCCGTTAGGATGATGTAGTGAGCTGTGGTTCTGGAGCCCCCCCAGTGTGTCCGCCCTCGGTCCGGTAGGTGACACGGAGACGTGTCCCACTGCTGAGCAGCTCCAGGCCGTGCTGTGCTGCACCACAGATGGACAGCTTCACAACACCTCCCTGGCTGCCCTCTGCCTGCCTCCCAGCAGACATGGCCACGGTTCTGTTTTGGCCCCAGCAGTCCCACCAGCTCTGCATCTTACGCGGTTACTCACAGAAGCGTCTGTGCGTCCTCCATAGGCAGTGGAAAGAGGAGAAGTGAGGGGCAGTTCTTTATCTTCTGTCATCTGATGCTGTGCTTGACTGACTTCCCCGCTGACCCGTCTTCTCCTTTATGCCCTTCTTGTGCATTCTGGAAGCCTAATTTATGAGGTTTTGTTGTTTCTAGATTATTCTTCCTCCTCCTCACCCCAGCCTCCCTCCCTTAACCTATGACTGTAGCTAATTGAGAATTAATGACTACTTAGTGTTCCGGTGCAAGGGGCACTGGCACCTCGAATTTCACTGCAATAAAGACTGCACCCCAAGCCATTGCCAGGGCTGGGGCTGTGTAGAGAGGCTCCCTGTGATCTGAGGGCCAAGGGAAGAGACGAATCCAGCCCAGCTCTCCCATTGCAGCCTGCTGTTACAGTGCATCTTTGTGCTATCACAGTTTGTTGTGCACAGGAAAACCTATTGCAGCACTTCGTTAACGATTCTGAAGGTGGCATTAAGCATTATTGCTTTCTGATACCAATGTCATGCCCTTAAATATTCATTAAAAATTCATTAAAAGTGATCCCCTCCCTCCCATTAAGTCCTGAAGAATCAACATTCTGGTTTCCTCATCCCACAGAAGCGAGAGCTGGAGCCTGCCTGCTCCTCCTAGCCAGGATGGAATCCTCTGTTCTGAAGAACACCTTGGCCTGGGGTGAGCCAGCAGAGGGGTCTGTAATGAAGCTGTCCCGAGATGGCCGTGCCCTTCCTTAGCACTGCATCTTGCACCTGCGGGCATTGCAGGCGTGACTCCTGAGCCCAGATGAAAGCCAGGAGGTATGCAGCCACTTGCAGAATAATTGCTCCTGCAAAACCACGCCAGCACAGAACGGGGGGCAGGAGGTTAAGGAAGCCTTGAAAATCAAGTCCCTAATGTGCTGTGCTCTCAGTGTGTGCCACAAAGGGAACCGTTCACTGCAGGGAAGGGAGACTTCATCCCCATTTGTCCGTGCTTCCAGCTTTATTGAACCCATCCTGAATTTTATTTTAATTTATAAGCCTTGGGGGAAAAACGTGGAAAGGAAAAAGAAGGACAGTGCATCAATTGGCACCTAGTGAAGTTTAGCAGGAGGTTCTGAAAATATGTGTCCATTAGTTTGCTGAGCTCAGGTTCATTAGTAGACCTGAGTGCCTGACAATAAACTCTGCTGGGGGACACCCCTGACTGCTAACATAAGTCAGGGCTGCCATGCTCCGCTTCCCTTTGGTTATTAAAACTGAAATAAGGGGTTCCTTCAAGGTAGATGAGCTCTTCAGTGAGTTTCTGTGTCTTTCTGCTTGCAGGACTTGTAACCAGTGACTTTGCTCTGAGGCAGAGGCACCTTTTGGTGCGCTTTGGCCTCGCTGCAGTGGTAATGATGCTGTTTCCCTGCATGCATGCAGCTGGGGAAGAGCTTAATCATGCTGTGCTGTCACAGCTGAACCCCATGGTTTTTGTTTTGGGCTTTTTTTGGCCATGAACCACGAGGCTCTGCTCTTGCATAGCTGCTTCTGCATGCAGCTTGCACCCAGCCAGCGCATTTTGCTGGACCTCTGCTCCTTCCTCCCATCCCCACATCTCACACCACCCCCACCTGAGAGTGGCACTGAGTGTTTCTCCCTGGATGATCTTGCTTTTGTCGGAAAAATTTAACGCCAGCCATCCGCTGTGCAGCACTGGTTGGTAAATTCATTACGGGCTCATGCCTCTCATCTGTTTGTCTTCATTGCGGCTGCTGCTGGTTCCACCTGATTTTAGGTCTCAGCAGCAGCATGGAGTATATTTATCACTTTGCCCTTTGAAGCGTAACTGCTTGAATAAACTCACCGATTTGGCAGCGCCTTTCAGGCCCCGCTTTCTGTAGGCTGCTGTGCTGTTTTATTCTGATAAATGGTTTAAATCTATTCAGAGCTGCTGGGAGGGGGAGAAATCACTTTCTGTTTACAAATCTGAAGGTAAAAACGTTTGGTTATGAGGTTTCAGCAGTTACAGGCTATGCAATCTCCTCCGAGGCTCGGCAGTTCCAGAAGGGTCCCAGGCTGCAGATCTGGGCTAAAAAGGGCTCCCAGTCTGTTGCCATCAGGAGGGTGTGCAGCAAATCCCATATTTGCTGGGGACAGAAGGACCTGCCAGATTTCCATGTGCGTGCCTGTACATTACTGTCCGTTTGCAAGCAGTTTGCTAATGCCATTTTATGTGTTATTTGCTGCCTATGCTGTGGCTTAGCCAAATGTCTCTGGATCTGACAATAATAGGACTTTCTTTCCCCATGTACCCAAGAAGATGCAAACCAAGCTACAGTGCTGCTTTTCATGCCAGAATGAAATGTAATTATCTTGACTTCTCTCCTTCCTCCTTGCAGCCCCTGCAGAGTTTGTGCAGCATCCCCAGTCCATCTCCAGACCTGTGGGGACCACAGCCATCTTCACATGTGTGGCCCAAGGGGAGCCCCCCCCACAGATCACTTGGCTGAGGAATGGGCAGATCCTGGAGACGAGTGACCACATCAAGCTGAAGAATAACAACAGGTAAGTGCCAGGGTGAAGGGCAGTGTCAGCCTGGAGTTGCCATGCACAAAGGGTTGATATCACCTACCTGGCCCAGAAATAGCTGTCACTGCAGGTCTGTTTCACGTTATTTAGCTACAAACATGGAATCAGAATGAGTATAGAGCACGTTAGCTCACACAGGCTTCAGCCAGTGGAACCTGGCAACCGTCCTGATCCTCTTTGGGGTATTTCTGGGAGGGCCAAATGTTGTCCTTGATGCTGGCTGGGACACCACGCTCACTCCACAGTGGAGGAGCCCATACACTCATCTGCCTGGGTGTGCAAATGCATTTCTCCCTGTTTGAGGTATTTGCATGGAAGCTGGCTGTCACTGAGCTACAGCCTTTTATCTCACCAGGGAGGAGTGTTTTCTCTGAGTACCAAATAACTGCATTTCCATACGAGGGAATGGGGATGTTTGTACTGTGCAAATGATATGGTGGGATGCACTTAGTGTGAAAATTGCAAGTTGACAACATATTTCCTATGGAAATAGCATTGAACGATATGCTGAAAAATAATAGTACCCATGTTGTAAACCTAAATTATTGGTAGAGATCTGCACTCTGTAGAGTCATGTAGCTGCTCTCTGTACTGATAAATGTGACTCACAAATACAAGTCCACCTCGATGGAAAGTCAGGACCTTCAGTTCACACTGGGTGGGTACCACCACGTGTTCCTTAGGAGGAACAGGGGTTTTACTTCTGCAAGGTTCTCTGTAACGTAGCTTTTTGTTTTCAGGGTTGAGGCGTTTTTAAGGTTTGTTATGTGAAGGATGGAAGGATGTGAATTGCAAGAAGGATAAGGTGTGAACTGTAATAGCGTCTTCTTGATCAGTGGAGGGTTTTTCATACTGGGGGATTTCAGAAAACTTCAGTGAACTTTGTGCATGCACTTACAGATGCCACTCGTTCCATCCTCATGGCGTAACAGCTCACTGCTTGGGTTTCTGTGGCATGTCTGGCCTTACAGTATGAACAGACCAGAAACAGGAGAAAGGAAATCAGTGTGTCCCCCTGCATTGACCAGGAGGCAGAGTCACAAGAGACCAAAGACTTCAAAATCCATGATAAACTCACACAGGGTCTGGATCTGGGTCCTTCCCTGGTGCCTTGCCTGTGAAATCATTCCTCCTCCCTGTTAGAGGAAGGCAAAGTAGGGTCTTCGATCATGGTCACGACTCCCAGCCAGGTTCCATTGCCCAGAGCTGCGCTCCACGTGCCTGTTAACTGCCACTCAGTGAACATGTCTGTAATCGTTTTCTTATGGCAATCATTTAATGCAATTTAGCTTCAGCCTTTTCCATTGCAAGCAAACCGATCAGATTACAGTGCATCTGTCACGGGCTGGGGGAGCTCAGCCAGTTCCTGGGCTCAGCTGATGTGTGGTGTCTTCTGCAGCTATAGTAATGCAGTTGTAAAGCAGAGCCCTGAGACCATCGCAGTTGACAATGTTGAACTTTCAGCTTCTTTTCCTCTACTTTTGGTCTACTCCAACCCTCAGCATCAGCAAAATGTCTGTGCCTGGCAGTCTCCAAGGCTGTCAGTCTGAAAAATGCTCTTGCTTGTCCAGTGTGTGTGGTTGGGTGCTCCATGAATTGGGGGAAAAGATCAACCACTGTTTTTTCCTGAGCTTTTTGAGTTGTGCTTTGTTTCTTTCTCAGGGGCATGACTGAGTCCACTTAGTTCCAGGCAGAATCGGTCTGCGATTGTGCCTTGGGTTTATCAGTCTATTGAACTTGGAAAATATTTGTCCATGTAAAGATGGATCACAAATCTACTAGTAATGAAGCTACTAAACTGCACCGTGAGCTATTTAATTAGATTACATGGTTTCCTAGAAAATTCATTTGGATTAAAACTCTGCTTAATATGGCAGTAAAGGTCTCAATGCCCCCAAAGGGGTTTTTAGGGAAAAAAAAAAAAAGAGTACATCATCCCAAATCATACCATGTGCTAATTGATTGCAAAGTGTATCACTCAGAGCAACCTCGTTCTTGGAAAGGAACCCAACTAGAAGTGTGGTCCAGACCTGAATATTCGAGGTGGAGCTCTGCAAGCACAGCCCCTGCTTGGGACATGGATCCGCCGGCTGTGTCCAATAAATTCCTCTTCCCTTGTGGTCCTTCTGATGCAAATCCTCACTGCCTGGTGTGCTGATGGTTTCTTGGCACATTAGCATTAAAGATCAGCCTTCTGCTGTGCCCTCTCCAGAGGTGGTTGTTATGTTTTGAAAATGCCAGCTGCGTGGGAACAAAATACCCAATCGATGATTAGCAAAAATCAAAAGCAGTTCTGGGATAGTGGATAATTGTTGATGAAAAATGCATGAAGGCTCAGGTGTGGGGAATTGTGGGGTTTGCCATTAAAAGCTGTGAATAAGAATCATCGGAGGGGCTGATGATGGGGGGGGGGTTTTCCTGCCATGTGATCCCCGGGTTGGGGATGGGGTTGAGAGGTGTCAGAGGGATGCTGTGCTCAGCCCTGCCCTTGGTTCAGAGCTGCCATGCTGCCCTTATTTGCGATGGGGTGATTTGGATCAATTGTGATCCCAGTGCTCTGGCCTAAGAGAAAGAGAAATTGGCATTTTCAGCTGCATTCCCACCTGGCATCACCAGCACAGCCCTAAAGCATGTGGATTGCTGCCGCAGGAAGGGGTGGTTACTGGATATATTAGTTGTGAGCTTGTGTAAAATCATGCTTTTTAGGTTATTACTTCAAAATCTGCAAGGAAGCATGAAATAGTACCCAAATTACTGCTCTGAAAGGTTTATTGCTTTTCTTCCTTTAACCCGATCAGGTTCGGGGGATAATTTTCAGCCCAGAAGTGGGGGTTATATTGCCGTAATAGCGAGGAACAAAGGCTAACATCTTCAGAGAAGGCAGGCTCTAAATATTGATTTTCCAAGAAGATTTTATTTACAAAATGGTAATTAAGGGACTTAATTTGTTCCACGGGAGGAAGGCTTCGTTAGAACCCAGGCTCAGGTGGTATTTACTCTCCTTCTGACCTTTGCTTATGAAGTGTCCCCTTCTTAAATTCTTCGTTACTGGTTTGCCCTTGTTTTAGTGCTGTGGGAATGACTCACTCCAGGGGCTGTGCATGCTGTGGGCTGATCAGAGAAAATATTCCTCTGTAGCTAGATTTGAGGACAACTTTGGTTTTCTTCACTGGTTGTGCTGCTTAATCCTATTGCAGATATGGAGAATGGGCTCCAAGGAGATACCCACATGTGCTTGGAGCAGGACAGCCTTTTGGGTACCAAACCCATGGCAACCATGGCCTGCTGCTGGCAAGGAGGCATTTGGCTACAGAATCCATATTAGCTGGGTGCAGAGAGGTACAAAGGGATTTGTGCATCCCTTCAAGCTCCTGAATGTGTAGGGATTTGGACACCTTGCAGGAGGACAGGCGAGCCTGCGTGTTGTGCACACAATGAGCCTGAAGACCTTCGGTGATTATGAGAAGGGTACCATATTGAAAATCATATTTCAGTTCCTAGAAGCATGACAAATAAGCACGTGGAGGAGCGGGATGCGAACCAGCTGCTCGTGATTTAAGAATAATTTATGGGTTTGACTTTGTTTGGAAGACTCATGGGGAGGCTGTGCAGGCTCCTAATTGCCTTTGTGGGGGGTGGGTCTGCGCATGGGCGCACACAGCGCGGTGCTCCATGGGGCAGCCCCTTCCGTGGGCACCTGTCCTGTGCCAGGGTCACACTGCAGCCCCAGGGCAGGTGGTGGTGATGGGTGTCAGTCTGTCCTCGTGTGGCTGCCGTTGTGTTGCTACTGCTCTGCTCAGGAAGTGCAGTTCAGGGGCTTCAGTGTTTCTTGGGATAAAATAGATCTGAGGGGGGCTTTCTGTTGAGCAGCAATAGCTCTCTCAGCTGTCTGTATTACTCCTACCAACACAGGCATCCACCCTCCTTTCCAGGAGCTTCTTTTTAGATGTTCTGTGCTTTGTGTTTCTGTAGATGTAAAAGCTTCTCTGCTCCCTGCCTGGGACAGGATTCTGTTAAATCCTTAGTTTCAAACAGACCAAGTGGCAGCAGCTCATTCACTACGTGTCCTCAGTGCTATGCAACATTGCAAACCCAGGAGTCCTGAAGCCAGCAAGGAAGGATGAGCATTTCAGGATGAAGTGGTCCTGCTGCTGTGCCTCTTTACAGCATCCTCTTTTGCAGAACAACCATCCTACAGCCACATCCCTGTCCTGCTGGAAGTTATCCTCTCCCAGGGCTGCAAGAAAGTGCAGCATCTCTGTCTGACAGCTTTGCAGGGCTGAGCATTGGCTGACCCTTTTGTCCTGCAGGTGAGTGGGTGAGGTGGCTCCCACTGGCACCATGCATCCTATTTTGGGACTGGCAGCATCGCTGCAGGAACTGCACTGGGGTGAGTCTGTAACCAAAGAGCTGGGTGGGATCCTGGCCAGAGTCTGCTAGACACCAACCAGGCTGCACAGAAAGAAAGGGATCGTCCTCCTGTCCTGCATAGCATGACCCGGGCCATTCAGTTCCACCTAAGAAGCCTACAGGGTATTTAATTCCTGGGGGTGTGAGAATGTGTGTGGAAGGCGGGGGATGATCTATAGTGTCCCTCTGGGCCAACGAGTGTCACCCTTTATGTTTTGCACCTTATTCTCAGCCTACACTAAAGGCAGCCTCCAAACCCAGGGCATTTCTGCAAAGCTGCATTAATTTCATCACACTCCCCGCTTTGTGCGTGCGCGCGCATGCTGATCTCCTTCCAGCTGGGCCCCTCTCCTCCTTTGTGCCACTGAATCGATGAAGAGCCTTCCTTCAGTTCTCAGACTTTTGCAGAGGAGCCTTTGGAAAGCTGATCTCTGGTCAACAGCCCGGACCCCTGACCCCGACGAGATCAGTCATCCTGATTGCCTGCAAGCCGCGAGACAGCTTGGGAATAGTAGCTCGGAGCCCTCCCACTCCCCTCCTCACTCCAGCTCAGCAGAGTGTGAACCCGCAGCCTTTCCTCTCCCCACCTCCACCAACACCCGGCGGGGCTTTGTGCCGAGATGTGGCGCAGCTCCGGTGAGCAGCACAAAGCCCTCTGGCATCTCGCCGTGCTGCCGGCCTGCTGCTCACAGGAAACTTTTCCAGCAGCAGATGTCCCAGAAGTGACAGATTTTTTTCCAGTGATGGGAAGGAAGAAGGAAGGAAGAAAAAGACACCTCATATTTCAGGTGGTTGATGCGCAGCGATGCTCCGCGCCTCCTTGCGCAGCAGCCACATCTTTTCCTTTGGTTGGAGCTTTCTTAGGAAAAAAAAAACCAACTAAAAAAGCATCTTCTGCATCCCAGGGGTGCTGTGTGGGGTAGGCAGAATGTGTCAGTAGTTGGGATGGAAAGGGATGCAAGGCAAAGGGGGTGGCACTGGGATTCCCATAACCCACTGCCAACTCCTCGTATGGCAGCTCAGCAGCCCCGTGCGGGGCTCTGTCTGTGGGCTAAAGGGACGTGCAGGGAGAGAAACTCGTGTTCACAGAGCTGGTGTTCGGATGCTGGGCATCCTGCTCACTTGATTTCTGCTCCTCCCCCACGTTTATAGGCAGAGCTGCAAATCCAGCAGCTTTACTGACCCTGTTGCTTGTGCATCCTTCCAGGTGACGCATGGTACAGCCAAACCCAGCCTTGTAAATCATGAAGAAGATGTACTTTTCAAAGCCTGAGGCACATTTGCAGCTATCTTCATGATCACTTTGGGGGAATTTGCCTTATTTCTCTTCCTTCTGGCTTGGCACCCACTAACACTCTGCAGAGGATGGCCAGGGCTCTGCCAATGCATCTCAAGCATCCTCCCCTCTTTCCTCCTCTCTGTCTTTTAAATGCAAAGCAGATAAGTAAGTACACTTGGAGGCAGGAGATAAACGCTCCTCGTTGTTCCTGGTTGGCTTTGTGCTTAACACTGCTCTTGCTGTGCGTGCCAGCCCAGGCTGCCTGCTCCCAGTGCCCAGATGCACAGCAGCCATGCAGAAATAATGCCCACATTGACAGGGTAGGAGGAAACACCGCTGCTCCCTGCACACATCTGCTTTATGCAGAGCTGCAAGTGCAGCTCTTGCACTACATAATCCTGCCTCCTGCCATCTGTCCTCGCAAGAGCTGGGCCGTTGAGTTGAGCCACACGCCGGGGCTCCCCTTCCATTTAATCAGATCGACTGAGCCTGTGGCGATGAGAGGGGCTTAGGGCTGGCTCTCTAAAATCACCATATCAGCTGAAACCATCACATTTGATATTCCATTTACAATGTTTCCAAGGAAACAAAGGCACGGGGCATAAATAGATGGCTGTTAAACATTTGCTCACTCACCATGGTCCGGATAATTTGCAAGGCAGAAATACGAATGTTAAATCAACAGCGATAATAAATTTTAACACTGGAAGACCAATATTTTGCTGCAATTAGATGCGTTCGTTCTGTCATCCAGGCAGGTTATTTATCGTTGCCACCTCCCATGTACCGTTTCTTATTTGCATGAAGGGCAGCTTTGATTACGACTCCCCAAAAACCACAGAGTGCCCCTCACATCAGCAGAGGTGCTCATGGTTTACTCGTGTGCACTCAGCTCCAAAGTCCACCTGGAATTCACCCCAGGAGAAGAAACTGGGCTCACCCTCCCTAGAAGCAGCAGGTGTGGTTTTGGTTTTGGTCAGGTTTGGCTCATTTCTTGCAGAAAAAGCAGTGAACAAAAGGCTCATGCAAGCTTTGGCACAAAGCAAAGAGACGATGCTGAAACTCAGTGGCATTGAGGTCTCCCAGATGTTCTACCAAAATTCAAATGAACCGGACCGGGGGCTCAAACAGGAACTTTACCTCTGAAATAAATCAGTTCAGGTGCCCATGTGTACATGCAGTGTAGTTGTCTGTGTGCCCATCGAGCCACCAGCAGCATCCCAGAGGTGGTGCAGAGATGGGCACCGCACTCAGAAGCACTGTCTTTCGTGGCTTTCTCCCTCTTTTAGGGTTGTTCTGAACAGGTAGCCTATGGCTGTCTTTGATGCCTGGAAAATGCACTGAGGGTTTTTGCAAATGCATTAAACCTGCACTGCGCCATGGGCTTTGGGCTCATGCTGACTGTGTTTGAGAATACAGAGCTAGGAGCTGAGCATGTAACCCTGCTGAATACGTCAGCTAATCCTCCTGTCACCCTAAGACTGCTCTAATGTGCTGTAATACAATTAGAGCATCACCAAGGGGCAAGGGGCATTCTGGCTGCACTCAGTCAGGCTTGGCTTAGCACCCATGTGCACTGCCTGAACAGAGTCATTGCTGGTGGCTGTTTGTGATGCTGCCTGGCTGGGTTACATGTGGCCATCTGGAGTTACTTGGGTTTGCCTTTAACTCCTAAGCATGGATTCGGGTGGGAGTGTCCTCGGGAACTCACGTAATCCCCACTGCGGTGATGGGTTGATGGTTGGACCCGACAATCTAAGGTCTTTTCCAACCTTTATAATTCTATGCTTGGCCCTCATGTCCCCATGCAGCACTCTCTCCATCTACGGGATCAACCAGGCGGATGAAGCCATCTACCAATGCATCGCCGAGAACAGCGCCGGCTCCACGCAGGCCAGCGCCCGCCTGACGGTCCTGTGGGCAGAAGGGCTGCCGGGACCCCCGCAGAGCGTGAGGGCTGAGACAGTCTCTGCCACCACCATCCAGGTGTCCTGGGAGGAGCCTCTGCAGAACACCAAGGAGATCATCGGCTACGTGTTACACATCCGGAAAGCTGCAGGTATGGTCTGCCCGCTGCCCACAGCTTCCTCGGCCTCCACAGAATTTAGCAGTGAGGTCTGATAGATACACCGGATCTGCACTGCAGTACTGCCATCAACGCCATCTCCTCCGTGTTTCTGAAAGACAGGTCGGGCAGTAAGGGGTGGTATCAGTAACAAAAGGGTGGGGAGAGTGAAGCTGAATGATCAAATCGCACCACCCTCTGGCAAAGCACACAGAAATGTAAGGAAGAGAGGCACCAGAAAGAGGGTATAGAGACCCAAAAGAGGGTCCCTTCATTAGCGGCCAAACTTACTGTTTACAGAGTCTCTTTAATCTCTTTACCTCTTGCAAAGTCTGATGTGTCTCTGTTCTTTCTTTCCACTTCAGATCCCGTGGAGATGGAATATCAGGAGGCTGTTAGCAAGAGCACCTTCCAGCAGCTAGTGACTGATTTAGAGCCCTCGACCAGCTATAGCTTCTATATAAAGGCTTACACCTCCCGGGGTGCCAGCAAAGCCTCAGAAGTCACAGTGGTGAGCACGCTGGGAGAAGGTAAGGATCGCTTTGCGCTTGGGCCGTCAGATGCTGAAACCTGCTGTGCATAGCAGCAGCACCACTCCCCCTGGTACCCGTTCCCCAGCGCCTTGGCACACAGCCTGTGTTGTTGTTGCTCCTGATTTCTGCTCTTCTCACACTCCGGGGTATTGTTTAAAGCTCTCTTTTATTGTTATTACGTGGGGATCAACCAATGGCCTTAAATGTTGCATTCCACTCACTTAAGCTGTAGCAGAGTGTGAGCGTAAGTCAGTCCTCTCATTCGTCTTGCTGCAGCTGTGGGCTTTTCCTAAACTGCTTGCTAAATGCACATTTCCTCTTGGAGAAGTTCTTGCGCAGCTCCGGTACTCACAGCTCTTACCTGATAGGTGCTATGCTTTTCTGAACGTAAACTTTGTTCTGCTCTGCCTTTGAGAAAGCACACTGAGTTGGGTTGTCCTGGCCCACGAGTCCCTGCCATGGAGCAGCCCTCTGTTTCAGTGGGAAGTTAGGCAGGTCTCCAGGTCTTTTCTCTGCCTTGGCCTCCCAGATGTGGCCACCGGTTTGCTTCCCAGTTAAAGTGGGGACTCTGACGCAGGGCACTTGCATATGGATACCAGCCAGAAACCACAGTGGTCTCTGCAAACGTCATCCATGTGGCTGCTGGCATTTGGGGAACGTTCTCCTATCGTCTCTTGTGCCTCTCCAGCACCTCTGAATCCTGGCTTGTCTCAACGAGAGTCATTTCCTAGGAGCCTGCCATTGTTCCCCTGAACAGTCAATATTTACAAATTTGCAGCAGAGGGGGCATGGGGGTATGACGTAGGATTAAATGGAGGAGTACACTGACTTACAGGTGGGGAATCCAACCCTCCTTCCATCTTCAGCTGTTGCAGCCGTTTACTACGGCATTTAAGCAATACCACCACTAGATCCTTGCCTTGCAAGTTTATTTTATTGGTGCTCTGCAGGGAATCAGTCACCCTTTGAGTTTGTTTTTCCTTCCAATTTAGAGACAGAGGAACTGACCAAGCTGCAACTTGAAATTCCTTGACCCGATGCTCTGAGTTCAGCTACTGCAGCTAAAAGCCAGCCATGCTTCACAGAGTCTGGTGCTTCTGCTGAAGTTTGGGTCAAGCAAGATAGGGCGTTTTGTCATTATTACCTTCAATCACAGCAGGAATAGTTAAGTATCTGGTAATGGGATCATAAATTTCCAGGCACTCTGAAATTGCAAAGCATCGCTGTCCTGCTCTACTACCTTTTAAAAAGTCTTATTCTGTGTTAATGAACCTGCAGCAATTAGCTGCATGTTCAGGATGGACAAGCTGGCCTGGTTAAAATCACTCAATCTGGGGTTGCCTCCCAGGAAGATAAAAGGAGATTTACAAGCCCAGTTCTGGCTTGATTTGTAAGCAGGCAGGGTGCGGGGGACAGTGCTGGTGCTCTCTGAATTTGGGTTTTTGCTGTGCTTCACTATTGCTCACAGAGCTGAGAGCAGGGCAGCGAGCCGGGATCCAGCAGCTCTGGCTGCCAAATCCAGGTTTTGCTGCAGGTATGCCCCTTCTCATGCACAGCCAAGCCACATCACCCTGTGCCTTCCCGGGTTACACCAAAGAGCAGTGACCCTTTGTATGTGGGGAGCTGTGAAGCCATACAGTCAAACAGCCTTGGAAGGGAGCAGAGTTGTCCTGCTCTGCTGGAAAGAAGCTGAGGGCTCCTTTTGGCTGCAGGGTATAGTTCAGCTCCACAGAGCTTGTTGGAGCTGCTGGCAAAGGTGTGGGCAGCTGGAACTGCTCAGACCTACCTTGCATTGACTGTGTTTTGCTGCTGTGGTTTTCAGAGCAGGGCTGCTTTTCAGAGTGCACGTGGCTGAAGATCCCGATGCTTTCTGTAAGCATAGCCCCTTCCTTTGTGGCCAGTGATAATTTTGGATGAGAAGAAGGCAGCAAGGTGCTGCAGAGAAACCAAACAAGACAACCTTGTTCTCCTTGCTAGAAAGGTCTGCTCGCCTCCTTGCTATTCTCCCTCCCCCCAGCACCGGTGGCCCTTCTGTCTGGCGCCCATCCTGTGCTGGTGCTGGGATCTGGGTAGGCAGGGAGCACTCCCCATAGATAACCCTTTGACTTCCTCAGTTTGGCAACCCAGTGCTTTTCTGGGAGCTTTTGTGCCCAGCTCAGGGCTTCTTTATGCCACGGTATTTAAATCTCAGACTCTGTGCGCTTCATTAAGCAGCATGCAGTCCTGTTCTTGTCTTTTAATGCTTTTTAGGGTTTTCTCCAGGACTTTTTGACGTTTCTCTAGGATGAAGACCGTTCCTTTAGTCACCTTCGGCTAAAGACGCCTTCAAGAAGAAAGTTGAAATGACCTGGGGAAAATTCCAAACAGCACAGAAGAGGAAAACGAATATCCCAGCCCTTAGCATGAGGGAGATGCCTTACTTATATTAGAGTCATATTATGTTTTATATATACTTCTATGAAGCTCATATACACTCGTGTGTGTACGTGTATTGCTGCACACACACATATACTCCATCTGTGTGCACTTATTTGTGTTATGACGTTACAAGCAGCACGTGCATCCTATAAGTACGTCCACATAATCACTATTATACATACATATACTCAGAGTTTGAATAAATGCTATACATTTCATACCTTGAAGGAGAGAGGTTCTTGTTTTTATTAAATGTAAGGCTCTGCGACCATAAAATAAAGCCAACTCTTCACAAATCAGGATGGGCCACACTAGTGTTTCTTTCTCCATAATGCAGTCTCCCTTTCTGTGGTGTTTTCACTGATGGTTCAGGAAATGATGCTCTGAGCAAGGGTTCGACTTCTCAGAGGGGAGATCTGATTTCTTATTTTGCCCTAGTGGGAGCTGGGAGAAATTCAACATGTATGTGTTATGCCATTGGCTCAGGGAAGGAAGGCATCTTTTTGGGATACTCACCAGGAGAAATCTCTTTGCCTTCCCCTAAATGTCCTTGTGGGAACGCCTGGGCTCTCAGTGCCTGGGAAAAGGCCAACTGTTGTGCTGTGTTGTTCTGACTTTACTATTAAATGGAAGCAGTGCCCTTTTTAGCTCTTGTCAGTCTCAGGCTGACACGGCCACATTTCATCTGCTTTTCAGCAGCGCTCGCTAAATGGCTGCACTGAACTCTGTGCCAAAGGACAGTATCAGGGCCGGGTTTCACTGCTCATCGTTTAGAGACCTGTGGGGAAAACCAGATAAACAGCAACGTCAGTGCAGTGCAAGTCCACCAGCCCCCGTGTTTGGGGTATTTTGAGCTTATATTCACTCAAAACTGGAAAACAGCTCTGCCTCAAAGCCTTCTCTTGGCTAAAGGCTGCTGGACAAGCAGAGCTGTTGTTCTGCTCGGTGATTTTTGTGCTGGGTTTAGCCAAGCTCCCTGCCCAAAGACCCATGTGGGAGCAGAGCCCGTGGGCAAGGCAGAGCCCACAGCGCCTGCTGCCATCCATCCACCTTCTGAAAAAGGCTCAGGAGCTGATGGGAGCATCTGGCCTCAGGGAGATGTGTGGAAATGAAGTGAAAAAATCATCAGTGAAAGGTCCTGCTGAGACACATCTCTGCACTGATGTGCTCAGTGTGCGAGAGAGGGAGGGAGATGGGAAGGAGGATGCTCGGGGGCATGTGGTGCTGTGTGCCACCGCTCTGCATGGGGTTTTGTGCAGAACCAGCTTTGGAAAACTGATGCATTTGATTCAAAGAAAATGACTCCGGTTTGCAAACCTTGGCCTGTCAGCCCAAGCTGATGGGGCAGGATGGGACTGGGCAGCTTTTGGGGACCTGGGGACAAAGTGGCAATGACACTTCGCTGTTTGTAACCCCAAAAACGAGGGCACGATTTTAGGTTTGTTGAGCAGAGTGCCACTGATGGTAGCAGAAGGTTTCCAGGTGGGCTCTGAATCAGGGCTCGGTGGCAGTGGGCAGCAGCAGGGCCATCTTCCCCACTAAATCCCCCTGCGCCCCTACAGCCAGGTAAGTGCCAGCCACAGCTGTGTATGGAGCTCAGACTGCTCGGGGAGGTGGGGCTCTTACTGAAGATGCCTCCATTCCCTCCTCATTCCCCCAGCACAGAACCACATGTCCCTCTGAAAGCCAGCAGGGAGAGCAGCCCAGCACACCCTGCAAGCCCTTGCAGGTACCGAGTGCGCTCAGCCAGGCAGCAGCATACATACCTCAGGTTCTGCTTTAAGACGGATGTTTCCGGCTCCATCCTTTCTGGTTCCTTCCTCCCGCGGGGATTAATCACTCTGAAAGGTCCTCACTGCCCTCGGGGTGAGGGCAGAAAAGTGGAAGCTGAGAATGCATTTCCAAAGTAGCTGCATTCCTGCCCTGACCCGGCGGGGCTGAGCGTCGGATTGCAGCTGCTTTTCAGAGTAGCCTCTGTGCTGGCTGAGCCAAGCATAGGGAGCCCCTGGAAACTCACACAGCTCCCTGAAGAGAGTCTAGGCTGTTAAACCAGGCCCTGGTCTAATTTGATTTTCTCAGTCTCATCTAGCACATTCTTCGTCGCAGTGGCTGCAGGGAAATGCTGGTGGGGAATTTCTCGTCGTACAGACTACAGAGCGCACACAACCCACTGTCTCTCTCTGTCTGTTTCAGTCCCAGCCATGCCATCCCTCTTTATTAAAGTCATTAACAGCACGGCCGTGCAGGCAACATGGGAGCCCTCCATCAAACTGGGCCAGCACGAAGGCTTCAAGCTCTACTACCGCAAAGTCCACCTCTCCCAGTACACGGGCCCGGTGCTGCTGGCCAGCAACGTCACGGCTTACAACATTACCCACCTGGGTGAGTGCACTGACTGCTCCATCTGCACCACCTCCTGAACCCGGGAGGGCTCAGACGTGTTGCTCAGCCATTAAACTGGGGGTGCTGCAGCTCTGCCCCATGTTTATGGGCATTTTGTAGGTGGTGCTGTTTGTCTTGTGACTTGTTAGCAGCATCTTATGTGTTGTGTGACGTGTGTTTCCTAAGTAAGTGCTACACTGGGGAGATAAGACTGATGATTAAGCCTGAAATACCTGTCGTTTCTCCAAACAGATGCATCAATGGTGTACGAGGTCAAACTCCTTGCCTATAACCAGCATGGGGATGGAAACTCGACTGTCCGCTTTGTGTCCTTGAGGGAAACCGTGGAGAGGACGGGTAAGATGGGGCTGTTCACAGTGGTAGTTAATGAAAACTGTTTTACAAAATCATTGAATATCCCGAGTTGGAAAGGACCCATAAGGATCATTAAGTCCAACTCCTGGCTTAAAAGGACCTCTCAAAAATCAGACCATTTGGAGGCAAGTGGCAACACATCCACCAGACAGCACCACTTTCAGTCACTGTTATTTTCAGCCTCACAAATTATGAGACTGTGTGGGGCTGGGACTATGATGTGCTGGTGGGACTGGCTCCCTTGCGGTGATCCCATCCCAGCTGCCCTTCATTAGGTTTAGCAAGCCAACACCTCAAAGCATTAGGTAAAAACTGCTGTCCTCAGGTGAGACATGGTGCACTGAGCATCTTTGATCAGCTCCCACGGACATTTGAGCTTTATTGGTGGTGAGAAAGGAGGCCACGTGGCTTTGAGAAGAAGGGCTGCAGTGCATGAGCATTACACTATGAGGCAGAAGAGGAAATCTCTAGAGGGAATCTCTAACTGCTCACACCTTTCATTTTCATCTATGTGTAAAAAACATCCTGCTGCTCTTATAGTCCTTTTAAGCCTTCCAGTGGGAATATCTCCAAGAGAGAGTTATTACTTCTCTGTCTGTGCGGGAGTAAATACTGATCCCATTGGCAGCTGCCAGCACTGTGCCTTCTGCCAGGTGCTGTGCTCACCCAGGGAAAGTCTGACAACAGCAGCCTGCATGATGGGGATGGCTCTACAGCCTCCATGGGGTACCAGGAGCAGGAGAGGTGTTTAGGTAGGCCAAGAAAAAGGAAACTTTCACTGCTAACCCCCTCCCCCTCTTTCCTCTGGCAGTGCTGAACCCCCCATGTGACTGCATGAAGGATGAGCAGAACAACAAAACCTCTGCAACTGGTATCATCATTGGGATCCACATTGGTGTCACGTGCATCATATTCTGCGTCCTTTTCCTCATGTTTGGGTACAGAGGAAGGTAAGAGCTGCTCGCAAGGGGCAGTGGGTTGCACATCCTCCAGCATCATTGCACAGCCCTCAGAATGCTGCACAGATGATGTTGGTACTGTGGTCCCTGCCTTCCTCCCAGGCACACAGACCCTGAGGGCTTCTCCAAATACACACTTCGGAGACCCCATCAGCTCCAGTCCCCACCAAACAACATGCTACTTCCTGGGAACAGGGGTATTTCTGCTGAGCAAACCCTGCTCCCCCCCTGTAAACCAAAAGCCCTTTTTAAAGGTAGTGGAAGAGATGCAACTTTATAGGAGGGATTTAAGGAGTGAAGGAAAGTAGCAAAGAAATAAGGCAGATTTAAGCGTGGGGGAAGGAAGGAGGGAGAGCCACTGGCTCTGCTCACCCTCAGGCATTGCCTTGTTATTTTTCAGGCTGCTGATGTGTAAAAACGTGCAGGAGCAGCTGTCGACCCCGCAGATCCCGAGGAGCCAGAGGAGCGCTGCGGGGATCATTCTGAACGGGGCCGCCCGCAGGGACAGGGACGAGCGGGACCTGAACGGAAAGCAGCTGGACATGAACGAGCTGGAGAGGTTGTTCCCAGCATCACCATGTCCAGAGCAGCAGGACAAGGGAATAACAGTGAGTCCAGCAGCATGAGGTGGGAGCGTACCTGGTGGGGATGGGTTGCTGGTTGAACTTGCTGATCTTAGTGGTCTTCTCCAACCTCAGTGATGTTACGATTCTATGAAATGCCTAAGAGCATCAGTCACCTGCCACCATCAATGCACTTTCTTTCTTTGCAGCCTGCTCACAGCCCGCCTGCTGCCCATGACAACACGCAGATATCCACGCTGCCAATGGACGAGTTCAGCATTGTCGAGGAGCAGCCAGACTCTCCCCCAAAAAGCCCTCACGATGGCAGCCCCACTGCTCCAGCTCCCCACCACAGCCCTGCCAATGAAGGATAAACTGCCAAGACTCGAACCCTCTTGTAGGAGTTACCAGAAACCAAAACTGCAGCTGGTGATGTCTTTACAATGATTCGTCAGTCTCAGGTCAATTGAAGATTTCTACAGTCTGATTGTTATTTTTTTGTTTTGCTTTATTTTTATATATATATATATAAGTATATATATATATGTGTGTGTGTGTGTATACAGCCTTTTTGAAACTCTGTGAAGTTTATCTTTCTGACCTGTCTCAGGCCCCTTGGTGTGTTTCTTTCAACGATGGCTTTACCAAGACTGGTCATGATTGGTTTTCCCATAGCTGCTAAGTGAAAGGCTCCTTGCAGAGCCTGGCAAACTCCTGTCCCTGATGGCCCGGAGATGCCTCGGTCTCTTGGCATCACAGACTTCTTCCTGACCAGCAGCTTTAGGACTACTTTTTGGATCTATTTTTTATTTTGAGAAGACTGAGTTTGGAGCAGTCCTTCTAACTTGACTCCAAAAATCGAGGCCTGGGAAGGCCGTCTCTCCATGGATTGGATGATTTTGTACACTTTCACTATTTCTCAGGATACTTTTTTGCTGATTGATTATATAATATGAAGAAAAAAAAAAAAAAAAAAAAGTGTGTCAGAGGAAGCCTGCCTGAGGGCTGCTGAAAGCCTGGGACAGACAACCCAAGTGGAATCAGAACCTACCTCAACCGGAATGAATGTCTTCTGGGAAGCAGAAATGCCTGCGTCTTCCTTCGTGTTCAAAAACAAGTAGTGTAGCACTTGGTCAGTACAAGCTTGGTCCTACCTCAGCCGTCCCGCTCTGTACCTGCCGCATTGTTGTTGTTTCTGTTGTCGTCCTTCCTGTGTAAAGCACTTCCAAACCTTGAAAGCAATGTTCTACCTCAAGTGTGCGAGAAATTCGTGTGTGTGCGTCCTCACCCCCTCCTCCTGCCCCTCGTGCAGGCAGCTGGTGTTAATGAGCTTTATTTTAGGCACGGTGGGATTTCGCCTGGTGGAGATTTGTGTCATGTTGTTTTTTGTTTTACTTTAAAGACTCTGGGGACCGTCACTGATGTGACCCACATGGTGGTTGATGCCCTGCAGCTCGCCAGCACCATTGCTCTCACAGAGCCCAATTGGTGGTCACAAATGGCTGCCTCGGCCTGTCCTGGATGTATCTGGGATGGGTGCTCTGGTCTCTGTGCTAAGGCCAGGGCACCCTGTGGCCAGCAGCTCATGGAAACCCCTGCTCGGCACTTACAGAACCCGCCAAGACACTCTTGAGTGGGTTTCCAGAGAGCAGGGCCTCGTCTTGAAGTGGCCACCATGGCCCATGCATGGCCTACAAGGTCTCGTTGCTCCTGTCAGGACAAGGTGTGGGAGCTCTGACTGCAATGCAGCAAGGCTCCCAACACCAAAGAGAGGTTTTGTGACCTCCACCAACCTGCCACCATTTTGGGATTCATAGAGTCCTAGAATCACAGAAGGGTTGGTTTGGAAGAGACGTTCATGGTCATCTAGGTCCAACCCCCTTGATGGGGACAGGCTGCTCCCCAGCAGCTCGGGCTGCCCACAGCCCCATCCATCCTGACTGCAGGCACCCACAGCTCTGTGAGCAGCGTGTTCTGGGTTGTCCCGGCCTCACAGGTTGGTGTGTGACTGATGTTGCCCGTCGGGTCCCCTGCTGTGTGGTTATTAAATCCAGACGAGCGTGAAGGTTTGAACTCTTTGTAGAGATGGTGGCAAATCCAGCGTCACCGTGTTTGCAAAGAAAAGCAAAAGGAATCAGGAAAAGAAATGAGTTTAAGAGAAATAATAATTGTATTTTTTTAAATGGTACCAGTGGCAGAGTCTCTTATGTCAGAAGCATCCCCCACCACCTTCATGTTTGGCAACGGGATGCTGCCGGTCATTGTGTAAATAATACAATATATGGGATGGTAAGGAAAGTCCCGTCCCATGTGCTGGGTCCTGGGGGTGGGCGAGGGCCAGGTGTGAGCGGGTCCCTGTGCTTCCAGACCAGATTTAAGCAGCCTCTCTCACCCTACCGGCCCTATTCCTGCTCCCCTGTGCCATGGGGACATCGCCATCCATCCGTCACTGAAGGAGGGCTGGTGCTGAGCCATGACCAGAAACCCAAACCTCTTCCCATCCTGCTCCCGGCCCCGCTTCTCGTTTCCTTGTCTTTGTGTGGAACGCCGAAGCTCACACTGAAGTACTGTTGCCAAAGTGAACACATGACTTAGAGTAGCTTTCAGCTCAGGATCCCCAGAGCTGCGAATATGCTATTAATTTAATATCATATCATTGTGATATTGTAATAGTATTTGTCATTACTTCCTTTTATTAAAGGGAAATGCTGTGCCATTTGACTAGTTGGAATACGATAGTATGTCGAGAGTAGATTTTCTTTTCTTTTTAAATAATTATGCAGAAATGTAATGGCTTAAACCAGTGCAGATTCTGGGTTGGTTTGAGATGCTTGAAGATGGATGTGAATCTTTAAAGGCTATTTTTAGGTGTGTAGCTCTTCCTCTTGTTGGGGTTTCTTTGACACTCTTGTGCCGATGGTGGGGCGGCCCTGTAGGGGGCCTTCCCCACCTCTTCAAAGCCTCCTGGGTCTGCCAAACTGGGCCAGAAAACCCTCCAAGTGGTGGTAAGAGCCACTCCGTGGGGTCATAGCGAGCCAGGCTGGATGCAGAGCTGTGCCAGAAAAAGCGGAGGAAGCGTTGTCTGGAGTGGCTTCAATTTGTAAAGCAGGAAGGAGGAAAAAACAAGAGCTTGTGTTTGGTGTCAGTTCGGGGCAGGGGGTCAGGCCTGCCCTCGGTTCATCCAAACTGTTGCCCCGTTTTTGCTGGAAACCATGGGATTTCTGTGCTGTCTTTGGGAGGACAAGTAGGGCAGCAGGTCCCTGTGTGGCTTGTGGGGAGGCTCGCAGGTGTCAAAATGCTCATCCCAGGTGAGCCCTCCCCCACACTGTGTCACCAGGGCTTTGTTTCTCCATCAGGTGTTGGGTCACCAGAAGATGCAGATGAGCCCCACTCCTGTGCTCCGCCACATCCCAAACGTTCAACCCAAAGCTTGCCGGCTTTTGGATTCCTTTTTTAATTTCCCTTTTCTTTTTGGCTCAGAATGTTTCATCCAAAGGCAAAAGCAGTGGTGGATAAGGGCAGGCGCTGGGTCCCAAGCCAGCTGCTGGCAACCACCCATTTTTGGGACAGGAGTCGTGTCCTGTAGTATTTTCCCAAGAAAGTAATTCTGCTAATTCAACCCCACTGCCTTTTCAGGGCACATCCAGAAACCCCCTCGCTGTTCTGGCTGTGGTGAGATGAAATTGCAGCAAGGAATCAAGGTATCCAAAAGCTGATTTTTTTGTTTGTTTGTTTTGTTTTTTGTTTTTGTTTTTTGTAACCCATAATGGGCACAACCTATTCTCAGAGCTCTCAAGTCTACCAGAGATGGCTGCTACCTCAGGGATAGTATCCACGTTGTGTTTAGTTGGACAGGGACTAGTTTGATGCTGTGACAGGGTATTTTCACGCTGTTGGATTCAGGTATTTATTTGTCTAACGTACCTTTCTTCTTCCTTGTTTTGGAAAGATGCTGAAATTTTTAAGTGCTGGACCAGTTTGGGAATTTTAAAGATTTCACCCCAAATTGTAATGAGGGACTGTAGGTTTTTGGTTGGCAATAAACAATGAGGGATCTGTGCCAGAGTCCCCTTTGAGACATTTTGGTGTGAGATGGGTGGCAGCCGCTTGGTGTGTGCATTGAGGAGATGGGTGCAGGGCTGCGAAAGCAGAGCTGAACATAATATATTCCATAGAATCATAGACTATCCTGAGTTGGAAGGGACCCATAAGGATCACTGAGTCCATCTCCTGGCTCCATATGCGACCACCCCAAAATCAGACCATAATTGCACCGACGGGTTTATACTATGTAAGTATGTACAAACGCACTGCTAATTAGAGAATTACTGAAAAGTCATCTCCACCACCACTCAAACTGATAGGCAGTCAGTGTGGCCATGCATGGTCCACCTCCATGCCCACAGCATTTTCCTCCATCCCTGCCCCTGATCATGGCATTGGCCTCGAACCCATCAGGCATTGGGATCCTCGCCGAGCTGCCCAGGAAGGTGGGGTAAAGGAAATGAAAACCCTATGAAAACAAGCAGCACAGGGGGAGCGACTGACTCCCTTCATCTGTGCAAACAGGATTTGGAAACAGATCCCTCCTGGTGCTGGGCCGTTCAAGGCAGATTAAAGATCCTATCTAGCAACCTGACACCGGCTGATTTATTTTCCTCCCTTGGCAAATTAAAAAAAAAATAGGGGAAGGGGAAGGGAAGTGCCTCTGGAAATGGTTATGTGGGCTGCCAACATGCATTGCATCCATGCAGCGGTGCAACCCGGAGCAGTGGCTCCTGGGTTACCCCTGGAGCGGTGTTTGGTCACCTCGGTTTGTACAAGAAGGGTGGTGGGCCAAGGCAGAGCCCAGAGATAGGGGGAAAGAATGGATCTTATTGAGCTCTGGTCACAGTCCTCCAGGACTAAGAGGGGTTTTACTTTGGTCATCGTTGCGTCATTGAAACTTGCAATGTCTTTGAGTTTGTAAGAAAGTAATAAAAAAGATGATGCTCAGCCTTTGTCCTGGTCCTTTTTGGAAATCAACTGTTAAAGAGTAATGTTAAAAACCCAAATTGCAAAGCACTTTTTTCTACTGTTTATTTTCTACCTTTCTTACTTTGAACTGTCTTGATACTTGAAATCCCATTGATCCTACAATTGTTAGCTCTGTATAACAAAAAAAAAAGAAAAAAGAAAAAAGAAATGAAAAAGGAAAAAAAAAGGGAAAAAAAAAAAACTTTTTTTTTTTTTTTTGGTAGTTTGCTCTGTTTAGATTTTAGCCTGTGGCTACTTGTACAAGGAAAATAAAGCTAGAATAAATGAGCTAGAGCTATTCAGCCTGAGCCGTGCTTTGTTCCTGCCGCAGCACATGAATGGCCGCAGCGTGGGAACCGCGCGGTGTGCCGGGATGGCAGCAGTGAAGGCTGTTGGGTTGGCTCCTCTCGACAGAGAATGGCTTCCAAAAGGCCGTCAGTAAGGGCTGAGGGTTGGGGCTGGGCACCAGGTGGGAAGCACAAAGCCATCGGTGGCCCTGTGGCCAATGGAGGAGGCTTTGAGCTCCTTCCTCTGCCTGCTGAAAAATGGTATTTTCAGCCTTAAAATGTCCCAGGGGAGAAGGAGGGAGGGAGGGGGCCAGCAGCGAGCAGAGCCCATCGGGTTGGGCAGATGATTTTTAACTGGGTTAAGAACAGCTAATGAAGTCTCAGCAATTAAGCAAAGTGCATCGTTGACCGCAGATGGGTTGCAGACCCATTGGAAAGGGCTGAGCACTGCAAGCTGCAACAGAGACACTGTGCTGGGCCCGTTGCTTTCTTCCACCTGGGAAATGCCTGGACATGGGGCTGAACATTGATTTTTTGGATGCTCAGTGGATCCCAGTGGAGACAGGAACACAACCCTGCCGCTCACCCAAACACTCCTGGAAAGACCCCTTCCGTAAGCACTGAGTGCAAAGTGCTGCATCACACAGCTCCCCAAAGCCGCTTCTCTGCCACGTGCCGTCTGAACGCACGCTTCCTAATAAACACGGGCATAAAAACTGATCTTATTTCCCAGTGGCAACACAAGAGGTGAAGAAAGATCAGAGCTGGTTAACTCCGGGGATTTTCTTGTAAGTTCTGTGCAATACGGGGCTTCAAATAGCAGCTTTGGAGCTGGGGTATTACACAGAGCTCTCAGCTTTCATTAAAAAAGGACTTCCCCTGCCTTCAGAGCAATAACAAAAAGCTCGATGATATTAATCTAATGCCTTAGAAACTAAAGAAATAAAAAGAAGCCAAGCAGTACTTCTAAATCTCTTTGATTTGGGGCTGTCGGGATGATTAGCGCTCTCAAGAAAAAGTTACCCAAAAAGGTCCCCAAATGTCCTCAGCTCTCTGCTGCAGGAGGATGCTCAGGATGGGTGTTTTGGGGATCTCAAATGTTCCCGTGGCCACATTGGTGTGGCCAAAGGCACCGACCTCCATCTTCCTGCCTCGGGTACCGCTGCTGCCGCTGTCCGAGGTGTAACCCTGCAGCAAGTTGGGAATTTATAATATCCCATAAACCCTCTCTATCTGAAAGGTCATTTTAGCGCTAATACAGCTCAGGCATTACGGTTTCATTTGTGACACTTTTACGAATCGGCGCTTAATTCCGACGCAGCTGCCGTAAAACCTTTACAGCGCTGTTCTCTGCCTCAAAAAATAACCTTTAAAAGCCACGAGCTGGAACGTCTTCATCAGCGCCGTCTGACAGGGCTGGTCCTGGGCTCATGGGGCTCTCCAGGGGACAAAATCGGGCTCCAGGTGCCCTGACTGCCACACATGTGGCATGGGGAGTCCTGGCTCCCACCTCCTTGGCTTTTAACCATCAGAGTCCTCAAACTGGGGTTTTCCACCCCGTTATCCACAGCTCCATCCCAGCGCTCTGCCTCCCATCGGGCTGAATTAAAGTTCTCCTAATTTCCTATGAAATTCACTCCTTACCAAACCCCAGCGTGGTCCAGAAAGCCATTTCCTTAGCACTAAAACGGCTAAATTAGTCTTGCTCGGAGTTGTAAAGGAGCTTGTCTTGTTTATTGAGCGATAAATATAAAGGTACAGTAACTAAATTCATCAGTCCCTAAACATAGCCACTGGGAACGGCCGTTTCCGACATCCAATCTACAACCACATGAATATTTCAGAGTCCTCTCTCCCTTGGGCACTCGCCTTATCTCTGGAGCCTGGATATTATTTTCTGCTTTTCAGCTTTTTCGATGTATTGGAGGAAATGTCATTATTTGGACCTGTGTGGATTACAGTTGACTTTTCTAAGCCAATTTATATTGGCAAGCTGCTGTTTTTAAAACCCCCTATAAATCACTCCTATGAATTTTAATAATATAATGTGGTTTCAAACACGCTCCCTTAATACGTGACACACTATTACACCGGCAACAGCTCCCCGGGTCACGAACTCCGTTCCATCGGAGCACGATGTGGGACCCTACAGAGTGCACTGAGCTGGCTGCTCCAGGGTGCAGAGCCAAAACCCAGTCCTGTTCCTGCACACAGAGCCTCCCACTGATCCACCAGCAGCCTGAAAAGCAGAACTGGGGATTGGGATCTCAGGGAACTCAATGGTCATCACAGGCAGCAGGGATACACGGAGCATCAGTCACCGCCTGCAGTACCAGGAGAGTGCATTGCTGGCAGCAGGGCTGAGCATTGGGTATGTGGCCACCACCTGCAGTAAGAACCAGAATGGCTGGGTTGGGAGGGACCTCATAGCCCACCCATCTCCACCTCCTGCCGGGGTCTGGTTGCCCCACCAGCTCAGGCTGTCCAGGGCACCATCCATGGCCTTGGGTACCTCCAAGGATGGGGCTCTGTCTTTGTTCCAGCTGAGATTGAATTCTTTTCATCGGAGCACATGGCATGATGATATGTTTTGGGTCTAGGAGAACACAGCTGATGTTTATAGTTGCTGCTAAGCAGTGTTGTAAGAAGCCAAGGCCATTAATCTCAGCCAAGGGCCCAAGGAGTTGGGAGGGAACAGAATGAGGACAGCTGAATTAACTGGCCAAAACGACGTTCCATACCATATGGAAGGAGAGTTTTGAAAGGGGTGGAAGTTCATCTGTGGCTCTTCCACTTGCTGAGGAGCTAGTGTGGCATCGGGGGGTAGGGAGGGATCACTTGTGCATCACTTGTATATACAGTCATAACTATTATCCTTCTCCTTTTCTCTATCACAGTAAACAGCTTTACCTCAACCCACGAGCTCTACTTTGTTTTTTTCTGACTCTCTCCCCATCCCAACGGGAATGGAGGAGTGAGTGAGCAGCTGTGCAGTGCCAAGCCACCCACCGGGCTAAACCACAACAGGCATCCACACTGCTCTGTGCCATGGAAGGGCTGAGAGGGACGGCGAGCAAAGCCCAGCGCCAAAAGGAGACTTTGGGAGACCTTCCATGAACCATGGAGCACCACCTTTGGTTCGGTGATGTCCTCAGCTGCCAATGGGAGCAACGTCTCCAACCCTAAAGCAATCACTACCTTAATGCCGCCAGAGAAACCCAACCTGTGCAGGGTTTTGCTGTGATGATTGAGCCTGAAATGTTGTCATGTTCGTCATTAATCTATTTTTTCCCTTTCTGTAACTTAACCTGCAACGAGCAGACACTGTAAGTGCTTGATTTTCCAAGAATAAATTACAGTTTCATAAATGGCATTTTGCTTTGCTGCTCAATTTGCAAGTGAAATGACGCCACTTGCTTTGTTCACAGGATTTTAGCCGGCACGAACAATGCCATCCTCCAGACTTTTTTTTTAACCCTCATGTTATTTCTGTATTTGCTACGGCACCACTGCATGAAACTGCACACAACATACAGACCAACCTCAAACAGCTGCAGGGACACATGTGCCCACAGAAACCCACGTGTGTGGCTCTGGATGTGTGCAGTCACAGACCATCCCGAGGGGGAAGGGACCCCTAAGGGTCATCGAGTCCAACTCCTGATGGGCAGAGCCCAGCGCTCCCCAAAGGGAACATAAGCCTTCAGGGTGGAAGCAAATACAGCCCTCACACGTGGGTTTGGGGATACAGACTTCCTGAACACACAGTGATTTCGGGCTGGGGCTTCGGGTTTGGTTCTATAGGATTCAAAAAAGAAGGGGAAAAAAAAAAAAACAAAAAAAACAAAGAGGAAAAATCTCTGCAGTTGAGAGGCTGAGTATCACCAGATTGACTTTACAGCCTCTGTTTTCTCCCAGGGTTTTTCCAACGTGCACTGTTTGGGGGAACCTCGGAAGCAAAGCCCCTCCCTGGGAGGACAGCCGCAGGCACTGGGAGGTTTGGGATTCCTTCCAGTGCAGCACACAGACCGGCTCTGGCCATTGGGAAACAGAAGGGTCGCCTTTCAGCCCACCCCACCACCAAGTGCTCCCAAAAGGTGATCGTAAATTCCCAGAGACAGAAACCGAAGTGCAAAAAGAAAGGAAAATGGCGAGGCCGCCCACCCCGGCCACGGCCATGGGGACCCAGGAACAGCAAATGGGGGATTTTGCAGAGCCGCTCCTCCCCCTCCCCGCACCTCCGTCCGACAGCGTTCCCAAAAGACCAAACACCTCTGGTTTCCATGGCAGCCTGATTTTCAATGAGCATCACTCAAGTCCTAACCGGAAAGAAAGTGTTCCATTAATGCACACAGGACACGGCGACATCTCCCTGGGGCGACAGCGTCCTTCCCCCGAACCTATCGCACCTTCTGCCCATGCTGGGATTTTTTTATTATTATTATTATTATTTTTTCTATTATTTTTTGCAAATGGATCCACACCATCCGTAGTGGCTGTCCTGCACAGCCCCATCCCCGCTGCTCTGTGTTGAGAAGCAGCACAACTCTCCATTAAGACTCAACGCTCGAGCTCCAAACACCAGAATCTTGGTGTATTTTCACCCATGGTGCTACCCACCTGACGTGTGGCTTTTTAACCAGCAAAGTGCATTGTTTTCTTAATTCCTAGCAAAAATGAAGGCAGCAGAGCTTCATCCCAGCCCGGCTTCAACTCCCAGAAACGCCCCAACTGCTCCCGGGAGGAGCAGATATGCGTTAGAAGTCGGTAACGTCGTTAAGTGAATAGCCATAAATTATTTTGCTATGTAAACAGTATTAATATCACACCTTCTGCCTTCAGAAGGCACGGATTCATTACGGGCACAGCCTTCCAGAAGAGCCCGCGCAGACTTTCGATTACATCCAAACGTAGCGGCGTTATTAAACACCGGCCATATATTTATTTTAATAGAGCACAAAGCTGGGCTTTGGCCACCCCACAGCCCCACACCTCAGCACAGCCCGATCAAACAGAGCTAATGTGTGCAATATATCTTGGGTGAGTAATATATGGCCACATTTCCTGCTCCATTTACTCAGTTTTAACTACACCTGACCTACTCTTATCCTAATAGGAAACGGCTGCTCTTCTCTTTGCCCCGTCCTCTGCACATGTTTTTCTGGTAATGGACAAACCTAAATCACCTCCCTTTCCCCCATAGTTGGGCACCAGCTGCCCAGTGATGTCCGAGCACAGCAAGTCCTCCTGCCTTGTTCCTTCACCCCACTTTCCATCTCCATGCCATGGCCAAGGTGGGATGGGTTGGGTTGGACTTGGTGCTCTCTTCCAACCTTAGTGATTCTATGATCCCACGTTGTCCCAGAAGCAAGCATCGCATGGTGGAGTGTTTTTAGCAAGGACAAAGTCCTGGGTAGGAACGGGGAACAATTCTGCTCCTAACGCTGTTTTTCCTCCCGCTGAGCTTAGCTCGTAGCAACGCAGAGGAGGATTTAAAGCTTCCTGAGCAGCGAGCTCGCATGGCCAATTTGACCAGAAAATGTGCTTGATTCACAGCACGGGCTGTGTTTCTTCAGCCAGCACCAAGAAATCACAGCTATATTTCATTATTGTTACTAATTGCTATAAAGGATTATGGGGAGGCGATGGCATGGGCAGAAAGAAATATACACCATTTGCTGCACACTGACCCTGGAGAAAATTTCCCAAGCTTGCTTAGAGGTGCAGAAATTGGTGCAAATAAATGAGCAAAAGCATTTTCTGAAGGAATTAGTGCACGGCACAAGCAAATTGCAGCAATTGTCTCTCTCCTTTCTAAGTGCTGAATTGCCTTTATAATTCCCCATCATTTAGCTGCATAAATCTCGCACAAATAAACCAGCAATTTGCATACGGGCAGAAAAGAAATTATAGAAACACGAGGAAAGAAGTTACATTTTTTCCTGCTCAAGATGGAAATGAATACACATCGCTAACTGCCTAAGCAGTGTTTGGTCCCTGCCTGGAAATCAAAATTTAGGAAACCCATTAATTTTCAATAATAAATACATATCAGAGGATGAAATTGAAAAAAAAACCAAATCATGCTGGGGTTTGATGCAAGCCATGGGTGCATGGCTGCTGCTGCTTCCTATGATGCCAAGGTTGGGATTGACGTGGGGCTGCAGGCTTAGCAGAGCCCCCGATTAACTCCCTGTGTGACTGATCTCATTCGGGAATAAGAGGGTGTTATTCCCAAAACACCATAATCCTCTTCCAAACGGCTTAATCGCATTTGGAATAATGTGCTCTGCTTCCAAAACATTCGTATAGGGAAAAAAAATTGAGGGGGTAGAGAGGGGAAGTCAGCGCTGGTCTTTGGAGGGCTCCTCTGCATGGTGGGAAGCTGGAAGGAAAGCTGATTTCACCAAGAGCAGCGTGGCCCCTTGTGTTATCTGTTGGGTTGGGTCCTCGTGGTTTCACAGCACCACTTCCCTCTGCCCAGAACCCAAAGTTCCTCCTCCTCAGGAAGGGGAACAAGCAGCCGTTAGGGATGAAAGCCAGAGTTTTGCCATCGTTCATCCATTAACTAATCACTCCTCCTGCACGACACACGCACCAATTCATCACATGTGATCGATACCTTCCTGCACGCCCTGGGATGATGAACATCCTCACTGATATTCAAAAGACCTTGAGAAAAGGGGGGCAGCTCCCCAAGCACGGGTCAAAGAGCCGGGACTGAAGTGCTCTGTAAGATGATATGCTGTCCCAGGATCTCTCTGTATGGTGCAGAGGAATTAATTCGGTAAGAAAGCTTCTTCTCAGCATGACGGAAGATCTGAGGTCACGCAGGTGCTGGAAGTCCAGCTGGTCTTATATGGTCGTGTGACCATCAGCCCAAACACCTGGTTCCTCTTTGGGGTGCAGATGTGCCCTGTTCGATACCATGCCAGAAAGAGAAGGAAGCAACCCCAACTTCAGACACTGAAGAATTGAAAAACGAACCCGTTGAGACAGAGGTTTGTCCTACAGAGCCCCACATTTTGCCCTTAAGAAGTGCTGAGAAGCAGGAAAGCTTGGTTAAAAATAATTGCTGTCCAGGATTCTCTGACTGACAAAAGTAATTAGATAAGGGCCCTTATAAGCTGTCATTCCCAATGAGCATATTTTAACATGGCCTTTGTAATTTGACCTTTATATCTTCAGCATCCCCATCTACTCTCTGCCGCTGCGATGCATCTATTTCTGAAGTTCGGCCATGTGCTCACCCATCCCCAGGCAAGGAGCTGCCCAGGATGCTGCCCCGTCCCCTGGTACCCACAGGACAAGCACAACACCACAGTTAAACCCTTTGGAAACCCCCCCGGTAAAAATCAAACCCGCTCTTTGCACCAGTTGGGAATAGCTGGTGGCACCAGTGGGCAGTGTAGGACCGGTGGGACCTCAGCACAGAATAACAAAAAATCTAAGGCAATATAGACAGTTTTCTCTCCATTTTTCTTTTCTTTTTAATGAATTTCTGACTTTAGCAGGCTCCATCCTCCCACTGACATCCCTTGAGAAGCAATTTGACTTTACTGGAGTTGTCAGATTCCTACAAGATGAGATTTTCCCTTTTACACTTTGCTCAATATTTCCTATCAAATCTACGTGTTTTTTTTTTTTTTTAAACCATTTCCAAATTCCCCTCGTGGCTGATGGATTTGTTTTTCTTTCACTGTCATAACTCTCTTCAAGATATAAAGACCCCAAATGTTAAGAGTAAGCAGGGATTGCCAGAAATTTACCATTTGTATTTATTGAAGTGGTGTCTGAGAGACTCCTGCTAAGCCAACGCCTCTTTGCACCTTGAAGTCTACGTGCCAATGGAAAGCCATGAACCTGCTATGGGAATCCAGCCAAGGCACTGACGGTTTCAGGTTCAGTACTGTAAAATAAATTCTTTAGTTCTTTTAGATGCAAAAGGCACCTGACCCCCGCTGGCACACCAGGCAGCAAATTGCATGTTGTGTTCAATCGGTCCCCAGCCAAGGATCTCCTTGGAAGTAAGGGCAGTCCTCAATGCAGATGGTGATGCAAAGGCAGAGGATGGTTAAAAAAAAAAACCCTTTCCTATCATTAAAAAGCAAAGCATGGGAAAAGCCTGGGCTGAAACCCAGGCCTCAGTACCTGGGGACCTGCCATTGATGGAGAGGGTGCTGTACTGCTCGTTAGACCAGCCTTGCTGCCCAGTGCTGCCGTTCACTGGCCCTGGAGCAAGCCCTCAGCTCATGTGCCGTGGTTACCTGCTGGAAGCCAGATCTGAAGAGCTGTGGACCATCAGCCCCACAGAAGAGCCAGGGCTGCATTCATACCTAAATTGCTTTCAGAAGCACTTCAGATAGAAACAGCTGCTGCAAAACAGAGCTGCTTCCCATTGGGTAGGTGAAGCTAAGAGTCTCTTTGGGATTTGCCTCTCCCACAAGTTTGTCTGTTTTCAAGGGATGCAGAATAGCTCTTAATAGGATTTCAAGACTGGTTTATCCATCAAGGACAAAAATCCCACAATGAGACAATATCACGGAGAGATTATCCTGTGTTCTCTGAAGGAGAGATCACAAGATTATTCTGAAGTGAGGCTTGTTTGTGTTGAGCTAATGACAGATAATTGGTAACCCCCTCTGCATAGCCGGGTGACCCAGCACGCTCTCAAAGGAGAAAAGCAGCAGCATTTCCAAAGGAAAGGAATCCAAGGTCTGATATGGGCTCCATCGGAAAGAAAAACTTCTGGAAAGGATCAGGGCAAGGCCATGAATTTATGAAGTAGTTGTTTGGCTGACTTTAATTTTTAAAGCATTATTATCCTTTTAGCGGGACTGTCGGGTAGATGGAAGCCAGGCCTGCATGATGAAGAGCAGCTGAGCAGTGATTTGCTGCAATCCTTGCAGAGCAGCGAGCCAAATTGCTAGGGAACAGCTTACCCCAGCCTGAAACACTGCAAAAGGGACAGTTTCTGCACTTGTGCTCTGAGGAACGGAGGAGGAGGACAAAATGGGATGAGGAACACTGGCAGTGAGTCCTGAGATGTGGGTTTTCCAAAGCCCAAAGACAGAGGGGAGGTGATGGGAACAACTGCTGCAAATCCTTGGAGGAAACTCATCCCTTCACAGCAAGGCATCGCCTCAAGCACCTCAATACAAGGATATAAATCTATCAGAGGGCATCCAAAAGAGGGTTATGAAGATGGGGAAAGGGTCTGGAAAGCAAAAGGTGTGAGGAGCAACTGAGGTCCCTTGGTTAGTTTGGTCCAAAGAAGAAGAGATGAGGAAAGGCCTCATGGCCCTACAGCTCCCCATGGCCCCACAGCTCCTGCCCCTCGGTGGCCTTCCAGGCACTCAGATTGCACCTTCCAAATAATGCAATCAAAACAACTGGGCTAAAAGCATTCCATCTGGCTGAGGCTGATGTGAATTGTTTCTAATAAAACGAAAGCTCCGTGGGACAGCTAATGGGTGCTTATTAGTACAGCCAATGGACTATTCAATCAACCATGGAGGGAAACTAATGGGGATTGATGGCTAAAACACAAGATGAGGATTTACCTCTTTAAATAAATAGCTGATGGCTGGTGGTTGGATTAATCTTGGGTGCATACATGCCCCATGGATGCAGCACCCATCCCACAAAAAAAATTCCTTTTTTTTTTTATCCCTGAAAAATGAGATTTTCTACTTCTTTACCTCAAGCTGGTGGAGGAATGGAGTGATTTGGCAGAGGAAAAGAAGGGTACATGCACCTTTTAGGCTTGCAGTCACTCTTCCCTGCACCAAACCATGTCTGTATTTCCACCCCCTGCTCCACCTCCCATTCCCTTTCCTTCGGAACACCTCCAACCAGATTACAGATGGCAGTTCCTATGTGACAGATCCCAGTGTCACTACTGACGATGGATCAGATGTTTATGCAGGCATACTGCTCCTTTTAACCCAAAATTTATCAAGAGCTTCACCTTGGCGGTTTAGGGGGGTGTAAAGGTGTCTTCCTTGGAATAAGGCATGCATTTCTTTCCCTCTTACCCCATTTTACCCTGTCCTTTCACAATGGCACGGCTATGAGCAACTCAACCCCACACCAAAGGGGTCCTGCTCCAAATAGCAACATCATCAAAACGCTTTAAAAACCCATCCTAAACTTTGCAAGGATACGGGTGGTGTGATAGGACCTGTATGAGCATCAAGACTTCGCAGCATGCTGCTGCTCAATAGTGTGCTGAGGTTCCCAAATCCGGGATGAACCCAGGCAGGAGAAAGAGACAACTCATACCTGACCATGCCTTTGCCCAGCTGCTAAATACGGCACATGATATATACGTGATAGCGCAGCACATCGGCTGTCTCACGCAGGCTTGTGGGAAGCAGCAAAGGGATGCTCTGAGCAGGCAGAGCAGCTGCCTCCAGGTTAGATGCATTGCTGCCACCATCCGGCAAACAGAACCAGCACAGAGGCTCGATCCTGCTTGGGGCAAGGAAAGCGTCCTTTAGGGCCACAGATCAGAGCACGGCAGCAGACAGGGTGCTGCGGGAGGCCGCTGCCATCTGCACTGAGAACTTCAGCTTCCAGTGGAGCCTCTCCAGACTGCTCCTCTGGGGACAGAACCCCATTTTTCAGCTGTGCAGTCCCCCCAGCAGACAGCCTGGGTCTGCTCTAAGGGCTTGGCTCAATCCCCACACCTCCAGCCTGGTGTTGAGAGAGGCGCAGAGTGAGGTTTGGCCACGGTTCAGCTAACCTGCTATTGCACACAACGTGGTTCGGGCCAGAGCTACACGAGGCTTCTGGACCTTTCACACTCCTGTTTCCCTTTCTGCAACAAAAAACCACAAAGATAAACCTTGGCAGTTGCTTCTGGTGTGAGGGAAAACAGAACCAGCTCTCAGATCTGACGCAGCCAAGGTGCAGCAAAATCCCCATTTTTGGAACCATAAGACTGAACACAAAGGCCTTCCCCAGCACTGACAATCCCTGAGCTTTTCACTTCTCACATTTAATTTCTGTTTCTCTCCCACGTTCCTTCTCAGCTCAGATTCAGGTTTTGGGGCAGGGTCACTAGAAAGCAATACATGAAGGAAATCACCCTGGGGTTCACAGAATTGCTCAGGTTGGAAAAGACCTTCAAGGTCATCAAGTCCAGCCACAGCCCAACCATACTACCTGCATGGGAACTGTGGAGTCACGGCCTGACCCACTGATTGAGCACCTGGGGAAAGGACCGGTCAGCCCTGGGAGCACAGGTGAAGGCAATTCAGCTGTGGGATAGGAAGGCGTGGATCCTGGCTGCACCTCTCTTAGACCTCATTTAAGGGCTGACTGCCCCAGGAGAAGGATCTCTGGTTGGAGATCCCTCTCTCGGGGAGCTTCCTTGTGAGCCTGGATCCTCAGAGACAGGTGAGTACTTTCCCTTTGTAACACCATCCCATTTGTGTTAGTCCCTTTTGCTGTTTCACTCCTCTACTGCCTTTCCACTGCATCGGTCTTTCTGATTGTAACACTACTCTAACAACCCACTGGGCAGCATCCCACCTGAGGACAGGTACGTGAGTCCCATTTGTAAATCCGAGCAGCATCCAGCGCCTTTGGTCCTCCTTGAGCCCCCACCACATCTCCTTGCCCTGGCTGCAGGAGCAGCAGCCATGGAGGAGCACTGGTGGCCAACCTGCATTGCCAAGTGCAGCCTGGGGGGGCAAACTGGGCAAGCTTCAAAGGAGCATTGTGCTGCTGTACTGCAAGCACTTGTAATCAGATGAGGGACTCAGGTCCACAACAAACACCATCACCCCGTGCTGTAGCCTGGCAATGTAGGACTAAAGAGAGACTGATGGAGCTGCTGCGTTTTGCCAGCAAAGCAGCTCCAGCAGCATTGGCCCAGAAGGGCCATTGCTGCCTGTCATGCTGCCCTGCAGGCCGCCTCCTCGCCTGCCTTGCATCGGAGCCCATGACCCAGAGATGAGTTGCTCTATATCCCACCTCCAGCCTCCCACTGCGTTCATTTCCCAGCATGGCAGATCAAAGAGCGCTGTAAGAAGCAGATCTAGCAAAGGTACAGTGCCCTGAGATAGATGCAGCTTGCTTTTATGTTTACTTTTAACAAGTGGACTACTTCCTATTGCTCAGCAATTGCTTTAAAATGGGTAATTATCAGATTTCCTCATTAATGTAAAAATAATCAGGCCATTGTAAATCTTGAAATATGTCACTATCTGCACAGTGCATGTACTGCTCTGGGGGGAAAGGGAGCCAAACCATCCCCTGCAGCCCTTACAGGCAAAGGACAAAAAGGTGTTAAACCCTATGAGAGGGAGGAAAAGAGAGAAATAGTTTACTTCTATTATCTTTACCATATGTTCCCTTCCAACGGCATACACACAAACAGCATGTAATCTTCAAGCTCAGCTTTAGGCTCTTTGAAGTGACCTGGGTGTACCACTGATTTATTTCCAGCTAACCTTTCTCTTTGAACCCTGGGTCAAGGTTAATTCTATAATAAAACATACCTCATACAGCTGGCTTTTCCAGCCTTACCAGCCAGTAACGAAGCCCTCAGCCATAAGCATTTGTTTTACTGAGTGTAGTATTGTATTTCTATTTTCCCTTCCCTCTATTAATTTCCTTCACAGGCCCTAGTTAAGGAGGGGAAAAAAATCTCTTTTCCGGTCCGTGAGATCAATTTTAAACACACTGGAATTAAATGAAGACATTTAAGCCCCGTTTCTATGCTGAAATGCATCCACCGACACCAGAAACTATTTTTATTGCAGCCTACGTTAAATAATCAGATCTTCAGTTTCATGAGGAGCAGAACAGCGGTGCTATTCAATCCGCTGTGCTGGCAGTGACCCTCTTACAAAGCCATCTCTGCACCGAGCTGCAGCAAAGCACCGAGGGCAGCTTTCCTATCTAGAAAAAAACAACACGGGAAAAGGTAAATAGGTTTGAAGGGCACTTGTCTGAGAAAAGAAAGAGACGAGAAGAAGGACAGCTGCTTGCCAGAGCCACGGCCAGCCCTGCAGCAATAGAGCACACGCAGATGCATTGCCCTTAAAGCAGCACCGAAAGCTTTCCATACTTCATCTCCAGCACAGCGGCTGCTCTGTAAAATGGGGTTTCATCCACTGGCAGAGGAATGTGAGCGGACAGCTCTCTCCACTGGCTTCAACACAGCAAACTTGTTATCTCATCAATAGCTGTCATTGCCCAGCTCGCTGTAATGGAAGCTCTGTCCATTTGAAATCCCAGAGGTGGGGAGCAGTTTAGGATCAATGCTCTCAGCATCTCCATTAACCATTACGCTGCCGGCAATGCTTTAGGTCTATTTGGGATTAATTTCAAGTCATGTGAATGACCCTACATGCACCAGTTGTGCTGCTCAGACAAAGCTCCATCAATGCACGGAGTCTGTGTGGGTTTGCAGTGTGTGGAAGGGGCAGAGTCCACGTTTCAAAGCTTCACCCCAAACCCACACAATCACGTCCAGCATGGCAAGAAGGGAAAGCCAGCACTGAGCTCACCGGATGGACTTAGAGACAAATGTGTGTAGGTATCCAGCAACTTGAGTGAGGTAAACCAAGGCAGCCTTTAGAAGCGGTGTGTGTCTGTGCTCAGTCACAGCACCTCCAGGCTGCTGACCCACCCCATGCTGCCCTCAGAGCAGCCCCGACCTGCCGTGTTTGTGCTTCCTCGGAACCAACAGCTCAATGGGAGCTGCTCGTGAGGCTCTTATTAAAAGATTCACTAATCATAAAAGCCGCTGAGCGAACCCACGGCTCAAGCCAATATATGTATCGCTGTGAAATCGCTTTCAACGTGATGCAACCGCGCTCAGCCTGGGATCCATCGGGCTCTGCCCTCAAACACCAACGCTGCTCCGATGCTCGCAAGCCGTTCGCGTAGCTAAGAAACCGCGTGAGCTCCGCACTCGGGAACGAAGTCCTCGCTCCGTTCGCTCCGATACCCGCCTGCCCCCAGGCCGCGCTTCAGCCCTCCCCGCCGGGCCGTTCCCGCAGCAGGTGAGCGCCGGGCCGCGGGGCGGGAGGGGCCGGGAAGCGGCGCGGGGCGGAGCGGCCGCCGCGAGGCGGAAGGGCCGCGGCTCTGCCCTCCCCTCCCCTCCCCCTCCGTCGGAGCGATGGGGCCGCCGCGTCTCGGCGAGGCGGTGCGGGAGGCGGTGCGGAGGGACCCGCTGGGCGCCGAGCTGCGCTGCAGTCTGTTCGCCGCCGCGCTGCAGAGCTACAGGCGGGACTCGGTGCTGCGGCCCTTCCCGAGCCGCTACGGCGGCGCCGACGCCGCCTCCAAGGACTTCGAGGCGTTGGTGAGCGGCACGCAGCCACAGCGCTGCCGTCCGAGCCGCAGCGGGGCCGGGCGCGGGCTGAGCCGGGGGCGGGGAGGGCCCCATCCGTGGGGCGGGGGGCGGCACAGCTCGCGGTGCGCGCCTCGAGCCGCAGTGGGAACGCCGCGCGGTGCCCCGGAGTTGTTACATCTGTGTCACGAAAACAACGTCGGAAGGGTCGGCTCTCCCCGACACCCAACCCGTTGCGTCCGCCCCACCGCGGCCCTGCATGCGGACCGCTTCCCTTCCGCCTGCCCCTGCGTGTGCAGCCCAAACGCTGCCGATAAACACCGCCAGTTCTCAGCTTGCAGCCCGCTGGGCCGAAATACGCGGTTGTTTCCACTAGAGGTCTCTGTTTGGTCACGGTGAGGAGCTCGGACCGAGCTCCTGTTGTCAGCTTGCAGATACCGAGGCGCTGCCCGGCCTGAAGGAGCTCCTGGGAGCTGCCCCGAGCGCGGAGGAAAGGACCTGGGATTTGTTAAGCTGGATTTTGTCACCTAAGACCTTCACGATACAAAGCATTAAGAAGCAGGAGGTAAGGCCTGAAGTCAAACAGCCCACTAGAGTTTGTCTTTTAAGGCAGCTTTGCTTGACAGTTCAACACCATTTTCCTGTAGGTAGAGAGGATTTCTTTTTTTAATAGCTTTCAGGAAAAACGAGTGGAAGTTAGTGCTGTCAGTAGCTGATGGTTGGCAGCGGGTACAGCTGGGTGCTGCCATGACCAGGGCATGTCTGTGCTTGTAGCACACCAAGATAGTCCTGCTCAGGTTTCGCGGGGCTGGGCCTCGCTTCTTACTCAGAGACAAGTTTGTATCATGTGTGCTTGCCCCAAAAACGGAAAGGTTAAGAGCACTTCTGTAACAGGGATCAAAATAGTTATAGGGATGGGTAGCAAGAAAACGACTGCTCTTTTCACATCTTTTCCAAGATCAGCTGATAAGGGGTCATCTTAGCAGCCAGCACAGCTCAGTGGAATGATGATGTCCTCACAGCAGTTGAGAGCAAAACCTATCAAAATTCTTACTGTACATGCTTGTTCTCCCCAGGAGCACTGAATTCTAACCCGGGAGGTGTGATCAAAATACATAAAGCAGTCTGAAGGATGAAGGGATGAGAGAGAGGATTTCCAGTGAATGGCCCAACCCCATGAACTGACATTCTTGTTCCTCTTTTCAAGTATGAGAAGATCCAGGAGCTCACGGGGATGTCTGGTGCTGCTGTTCCTGCTCCGGATTTCCTCTTTGAGGTCACATATTGTGATCAAATGAATGCCAAGTTTGCTGAGACCAGGGGTGAGCAGGACCTCATCTATGCCTTCCATGGCAGCCGCCTGGAGAACTTCCATTCCATTTTGCACAACGGCCTGCACTGCCATCTGAACAGGGTGAGGCTCCTGGTGCTCCTTATGGGCACCAACCCTTGTTGGTCACCTGCAGCCACTAACACTTGGACTGGATGCAGTCCTTTAACAGCACGAAGCATGCTGACAAGCCAGCCCTGTTTTCACTTCAGTGTAGGCCTTGGCCTACAGTTGCTTTCAATCTTCTGCTCCAGCCTAAGGGTGAAAATGGGAAGCAGCATGAAATAGTTTCCTCCAGCGTGACGAATTCTGTCTATCCTTTGCTCCTTTGTAAGGAGGTATAATGCCTCTGGAAATAGCAGCCTCTCTGGCAGCCTGCAGCTGGAACATGCCTGTGCACAGAAACAAGACAGCAGCCCAGAGGACACAATTCTCTCCCCACCTGGCTGCAGGGTCAGGTCAAGTAGCTTCAGGTGCCACTTGCAGATAGATCCCTCTCTAAGTGGCCCAGCTAAGCGAAATATCCCAGAGGATTTGCAGCCGTTCTGATTTCAACAGAGAGGAACCTGGGACTCTGGTGTCTGTAAAGCAGCTCTGGCACAACAGCTGCATATCCTTCCCATCAACCTGGACCATGTCCCCCCCCCCCCCCCCCCCCGGATGCCCTTTGTGAACAAGGCTCCTCAGCTATGCCGGATCTACTGGCTTAATAACTGCAGTCAGCGTGGCAAATCCTCTGATTCAAAGTTATTGAAACAGTTATTTTTGAAAGGAATTCACAAGTGAAACATACTCCCCTCTTTTCCTGTGAAGCAGGGATTTAAATGAAGGCTGGATTATTTGAATGATGGCAGTCTCAATAAATCAGTGCAATGCCCCTGACAGAGTGCAGTCATGTTGATATAAAATGCTTACACTGGCAAGCTCAATCCAAATCCGGGAAAACATGAATCTGTCCTCACCAAGGGCTGTGCCAAACAGCTAATCTGAGGGATGGAAGAGGGCAGGAAGTTGTGCCAGGACAAAACCAGTGCAGGTTTTTCTACCCAGGCCAAACGTGGGTAGAAAAACCCTTTCTTAATTCACCCTGAGAAACAGAGCAGCCAGACTGTAAAAAACCCTTGCCTGCTGTTTATAGCTTGCCCTGCAGGATTTTAGGATATGTTTCTGTTCTGTTTCAGACATCACTGTTTGGTGAAGGCACCTATCTCACCAGTGACCTCAGCCTGGCTCTGCTCTACAGCCCACATGGCCTTGGTTGGCAGCGAAGCACATTGGGCTCCATCCTGAGCTGCGTTGCTGTCTGTGAGATCATTGACCACCCTGATGTCAAGTGCCAGGTGAAGAAGAAAGGTGAGCCTGTTGCAGTAACAACTACAAACAGTTTAGTACTCATTCAGCACCATTTCTATTTCAGCTCTGGACACATACATGGTCTTACAGTGCAGTATATTGGGCACAGGGATACTCTTCAGCAGCTTCCTTTTCTGATTGACCCCTCAAACACACACATAGAAGCCTTGCAGTCCTCTCTTTAGATGCATATTTGAAAGATAAGACACTAATTTGGTTGCATCATTTATTCTTAAGACAAATTTATCTTCCCCGATTCCTAAGATGGTGGGGCAGGAGCATCAGAATGTAGCAAAAAGGAACTGCCTTATATCTAGACTAAGAAGCCTCTGCTCAGGTTGTCCATCTCCTTTCTGCTTGCAGGGCTCAGTCCTTCAGTGTTGTTTTTCTCTCCCTGTTAACATGAGCAGCTCTCCAGCACTGTGTGTGATCCGCCTCCATCTCACCCTGCTCTGTGCTGGAATACCACCCATACCAGGGATGACTAGGAGTGGTATAGCCTCAAGCAAACTTTTTGGTCTATTCTTGGATGCTAAAGGATTCTGGGGAATGCTGAGATCTTTGATTATCTCATTCCCACTCCTGTGTGTGTACATGCATGTGAGGGTTGTTTGTTTGTTTTACAGCCACTTGGAAGTTAGGCTTTTTTGTTCCCTGAAGAGCATTTCTTTCTCCTTCCCATGCAGACTCAGAAGAAATAGACAGAAAAAGAGCAAGAGTGAAGAACAGCGAAGGGGGTGATGTGCCACAGAAATACTTTGTTGTCACAAACAATCAGCTCCTACAAGTTAAGTACTTGCTGGTATATTCACAGAAGCAGCACAGGAGGTAAGAGCTCAGCCACCTAGAATGATGAGCACGGTGAAACAGATAGATAAACATACCCTATTTGTGAAAGAGCAACAGAAACAAGCTGCAGAGACTTGCATCTCATGAAATCATGCACTTTTCCCTTTTCAGGCCTTCAGGTCAGTCCTCCTGGTTTTCTACCCACCGTTTTGCCATAACAATGATGCTGTACCTGCTGCTGCTAATGGTGATTGGGGCCAGCAACTCACCAGCCTTCCTCTACTACTGGCACAGAATGTTTTACTCAGAGGGATGAATTGCCCTCTGAGACAGTAAACTGCTGTTTTCACTATGTGCCTTAATAACAACAAACCCACAACACACTGCGTCTGTTCCAGAGCTCTGGAAATAAAAGATGCTTGGCACTTTCCAGTTATTATTTCTACACAGAAATACTCAGTGATTCATGAAGACTCCCAGGACAGCTGAAAAGGATCATAACAGTGCAGCTTAGCATGAACTGATTGTTAAGGGTCCACAGAGAAAGTTACTTAAAATTAATGAAAACTAAGCGTGGAAATACTCTGCTGTCATTATTTTCTGTCAGACTGAGGTGGCAATGTTTGAACAAGGTAGAAATGAGAATTTTTCTGTATGTAAGAGTCTCTGTTTTCAGAAACTGTTCGTAGTGATGTTTAGCATGTATCAATGCAGGTGGGATCACATTTAAAACAGACTTTGATTTTGACCATTAATTTTTATATTTAAGCATAATGATTGTAAGAAAAAAAGCCATGAAATAAAACAGCAACCAAAAGAGAAGAAACTAAATGACTTTTACCCCCCTCCATAAAACACATATAGGATCAGAGCTCTCAGCCATGACCTGCCTTGGTTAGCATATAAAAGCAGTGCTGGGCACTTCAGCATCAGTACTGAATGTGCATTTTGCTGTCAGACTGCTTTCCACTTCTGTTTTCCTCAGCAGGAAGGGAGAGGGTGAAGGGTTTCACACACAGCCGCCTGGTTGGGGCTAACCAAAACAAGATCTTACCACATATCCATAGTAAAGGAGTCCATGATTACCAACCCCACTCATGAAATATTTCAACAATCTCTTTCTTTCTCTAACATTGTTCTGTTACCTAATTGCCAGAAATAACAACCTGGCAATCATGTTTCCTAACTCAATTCTGAGGACATTTACAGCAACCCCTCTCCTTGGTGGATGGAGCTGGAAGCATTTATTCCAGTTAATTTTGCTGCCAGGACCAATTTATTTATTCACCATACAGCTTGCAAAACAAGAACATTATAGTCCAATTCCCCATTGCCTTTTACAGTCCATTAATAATGCCCACTGGTTCAGCACACTGCATTGCCACAGCCCACAAAACATACGTGCTAATTATAGCACTGATCTGCAATTAAAGTATACATTAACCAACAATTTATTGCACAACAGATTCAACTACAGTAGCTGGATATTTCAATCCAGGAACGTGGATTGAAACAAGCGTGCACTGTGTTTCTGAGATTTTTTTGCCTGCTTCTGGTCTATCTCAACACGTGATCTTTATTGTGCCATGGGTTTAAGGTAGGTAGGATGCCAGGCAGAAATCCTAAAGCTATTTGGTACTTTCTGGAGGGTATTGTGTTGGTAAGAGCCTCGGTGTGTGCCTGCAAATGAAACATCTTTGGGAACAGATGGGATATCTCGGGCCCTTTGGAGAAGGAGGTGGTGAAGCAGCAGTTGTTTGATGGATGGTTGCTTTGCTGCAGGGAAAGGCACAGACCTGGGAGCCCACCAGCCAGGCAGAAGGAACAGATGGGAAGAAACACAGCACTGTTTGAAGGCTCCTTTGCATAGGGAATTTTGTGAAGGATAAGCAGAAGGAATTAATGCATAGTGGCCACTCAGCACTATCTCCCAATGTCTGGCTGGGCTTTTGTTTGGCTTTAAACCAGAAGTGGATTTTTCCACTCTCAGGTTTGACCCAGACCCACAGGAGAGAGGAGCTGCAGGCAGGGAACCATGCGCTGGTGTCCTGGTGACTCTCCAGAACTCTAGAGTCCCATTTGGGACTGCTGATCTCAAAGGCAATGGGAAAATAAATGCATTCTACCTTAGTGGGCCAGCAAAATACTTAATACCCGACTCTCGTGCTTGTTTTCTGAGCTCCCTGCTGATTTCAGCATGTGCTTCCCAACGTGGTGAGATGCAGTCAGCTGAATTAATGTGAGTGTTGTGCTGAGTAACCAACAATATTGTGAATTAACCTGAGGTTCACGGTAAGCTCTTAAGCCACTTGTGTGGCTCTTTGAACACACAGTGCTATAAAAATGCTAATGGAAAACGAATGAGAGCTTCCTCCTGAACAAAGAAATTCTGTGTCTGAAGCAGTGGGTTAGAATCATAGAAACGTTAAGGGTGGAAAAGACCTCCAAAGGTCATCAAGTGCAACCATCAACCCACCCCCACCATGCCCACTGGGCCATGTCCCTCAGTGCCACAGCAGAGGCCATGCAGGCAGGCAGGGAACCAGGGCAGAAAGCAGAAGCACGTGGGGCAAGGAGGAGCAGGACACTGCTTGGCAGCACACTCCCCCAGTGACATTTCCCTTTCTATCATGAAAGCTGTCACTTTGGGCATGCTGCCCACCCTCTGGGCTTGCCAAAATGTCAGCCTTGAGCACCAGAGAAAGGAGGCAATAGGGAATAACACACAGCATGCACAAAGTGCCCACATGCATCCTGGGGACCATGCCCCAAGGACTGAGGTATGTGTCCTCCCCAGCATCCCAAGGAGAATTTTCCTATTGTGCTATGGTTCATAGAATCACCAAGTGGTTTGGGTTGAAATGGAGCTTTCAGATTATCTAGTTTAAACCCCCCAGTATGAGCAGGGACACTTTTCACCAGCTGCTCAAAGCCTCACCCAACCTGGCCTTAAGCACCTCCAGGGATGGGGCTGCCACAGCTTCTCTGTGCATCCTCTCTCAATGCCTCACCACCCTCATAGGAAATAATTCCTTACAAATATCTCAAAGCCCAAACACTTTCTGCTCTCCCACCGTACCTATAGGTCATAAAGGTGACAAGTCCCTCCCAAAAGGGAAAAAACTTCTTAGAGGCCTTCAAGCTCTCCTAACACCATACAGGAGTGAACAAGCAGCCTTAGATATGAATAAGTCTGGACACATTTGCTCCCACTTAACAGAAATTCATGGAAGAATGTCTTTAAGAGATTAAAGGCACTTCACCACCAATTCAAGGCTCACCAAACAACCAACACACTTCTCTCCCCATAGGGATCTTCAGCCATACAGCAGGACCAATAAGAATCATAGAATGGCATAAGTTGGCATGGACCTTAGAGTTCATCTAGTTCCAAGCCCCTGCTGCAGACAGGGTTGCTAAAGGAGGGTCTGATTAGCAAGTTACCTTCCCCACTAGAACCCATTCCCAATGCCTTTGAAGAAACTCCTACTGGCACCAGCCAAACCAAGGCAGTCTGGCACCAGCAAGCCCTGCTCCGTTAGCATTGCATAATTAACCTTGAGTGGAGTGAGCCCAGGAAAACCAAATGGCAATTACACATCTCGTTAGAGCTTGGATGCTTTCTGAAGGGCTCAAATTAATCCCAGTTAGCCAGACTGGGCTCCTGTAGCTTCGATTGATTTTTTTTCCCCCCTCCCTGCCTTGGGCAGTTAACAGAGACAATGCTTAGCATAGGGAAAGGCAAATACTCAACACCTGTCCCCAGCCTGGTATCACCCTAGGCACCGCAGCTGCTCAGCAAACACCACACCACTCCTTTAGCTTAAACCCTGCCAGGTTTTTGTGAGCTGGGCACTGGGGGACCAGTCCAGGTCCTTTCTGACCAACATGGATTCATCACTCCAGGCTTCCCAAAGGATATTTGCTTTCCTGGGGGATCTCTGATTCCCCCACACACATTCACAGCCACAACAAGTCAAGAGTCTTATTAGTATGTTCATGGTGATAAAGCCCAGGTGCCCATTCAAAGCTACAGTAGTCACAAAAACACTCAGGGAACTGCCTCCTGACAAATCCAGAACACCTCAATGGCCCAAGGATTTCACGCAACAAAAAACAGCCAACAAGCAACCCCAAAGAATTCCACTCAACTCCAAATAAGCTGCCTTCAAAAACAAAACAAACAAGCAAAAAAAAACCATTTAACAACAATGAGCATATCACAAAGAAGTAATCAATCATCCCTAAGTGCATAGAAGATAACAACACAGCTGAATAAACTCACATCTTCAACACAGGCCTAAAGACAAAGACCTCCAACTCCACAAACTTCTGGTAAGTTGGTAAAAAGGCAAAAAATAAAATAAAATAAAATAAACAACCATTTTACTCACCAGAGCTCAGCCAACTCCTTCCTTCCTCCACCCTGACCTTTCTAGCAGCTTCTCTTCTCTGTGCTGTGTATTTAAAGGCTATCAGCACCCAGCTGGCACCCACAGCAGCTGATGAGCCTTCCACCCACAGGTGTTTCCCATCACAGTCCTCGTTAGGAGCACAGGGTCATCAGCTGCACCTGGCTGCATGCACTCTGATTGGGGCAGAAGCAAGGTGTGGGTGTTAGGACAAAGCAAACATGAACAAGTGATAACGGGGAAAGCAGGGAGGAGAAAAGGTGGGTTTTGTTCTGTTACCATGTGCAAGATGACAGTTGCAGCCTGGTGCGAGTCTTGCCAGTTGGGAGAGACTAGGCAGCAGCAGGTCTTGTTCTCCCCCTTTGGTTACCCAAATACTCACTCCTGGTTACCTCTGTGTCCCAGATTGTTGCTACGTAAGGACATATCCATACCACCCCTGCATGAGAAGAGACACTACTGTGTCCCTTCCAACCCTATCTCAGCCCACTACAGCTCTATCATTCTTGTTCCTCTCCATCCCCACAGCATCTCATCCCTCCCTATGGAGGCAGCTTGAGAGGAGAAGGGTAGAAGGGAGTCGTGCAATGACCCCAAAACTGCTTTGGATGCCATAGTGAGGTGAAGAGTGGACAAGACCTCAGGCTTGTCAGGCTCTAATGAATGAAGCTCAGCCCCTCTAGCATCTTCCTTGTGCTGGGTGGGAGAGTAGCTCCAACCTGAGGATTCACTCTGAGTACAGGCAGGAGTAATGTTCATGGTTTCTGGCTATACGCCCACCCTCACCACAGTCAGTCAGTGAACTTGTCTCCAAAATCATCCTCTCAGACAAAGCAGTCCCTGATGCTGCACTTCTAGTCTCCTTTTGGGTACATCTCTTCAGCACACCGTGTTAACGGTTGTCCCATTGGAGCCACCTGATGTCACCTGGCCATTGACATCCCCATCCTTGGTGGTCTTCTCTGAGACTGAGATGGGTTTGTGTCTCACATGCCGGCTAATGGCTGCTTCAATGCCCCTGAGACACAGTTGCACGTCCTCCCGAAACGAGGGGGTGTACAGTCCATAAATGATGGGGTCGGTGCATGTGTGCAGCAAACCAAAGAGAAAGAAGCTGTGGTTGATGTACTCGGGCATCCTCTGGATCATGGCTGGATGGAACCAGTACCACAAGCCTAGGAGGTAGTACGGGGTCCAGCAGATGATGAAGCTGGCAACAATCACAATGGTCATCTTGAGAGTCTTCATGCGTGCCTTGGAGATGTGGTCATTTTGACTTCTTACCAGACCTGTTGGAGAGAGTCAAAAGGACAGCAGGAGGTGTGAGAGAACAAGGAGAACGTAACCAGCAGTGGGAATCCCAGAATGCTGCTGAACCATAAGGACCTGCTTACTTTTGTTGATCTTTAGCTGCTTACTGATCTCCCAAATGATTCGGACGTAGCAAACAATCATGATGCTCAGGGGGGTGATATAGAGGGTGGTGAAGGTGAACATGTTGTAGACGGTTTCTTCCCAGTGTGCTCGGAAGCTGCCGTGAGTAACGCACTGTGTGAAGTTCCCTCCTGGGACCGTGTGCACGTGGAAGAGAAATAGCTGAAATCAAGAACCAAATTACAACTCAGAGAAGCTCTGGGGCAGGACACTGCATCCAGGCAGTGCTTGGGGTCAGTGCATGCAGCTCCATGCTGTTCTCTTGGACCATGTCACTGTCGCAAGAGAGAGGAGATCACTGCCTGCCCCTCCATTCCCCTTGGGAGGAAGCCGGAGGATGCTATGATGGATTCATTGCGGAAGCCCTTCTCCAACCCAACCAGCCCGGTAACCCCATAAGGAAGCTACCCAGCCCTACCTGGGGTGATGCTAGCAGCACACTGCCCAGCCATGCAGCACGCAGCAGCAGCCCATTGCGGCGTCGGGCACGGGCGAAGGGCTGGAGGACGGCAGCATGCCGGTCCAGGCTGATAACCACCAGCACCAGGGCTGCTGCATACATGGCAAAGAGCTTGAGGAAGTTGAGGAGCTTGCAGGAAAGGTCTCCACCATACCACTGCACCGTCACATTCCACGCCGCATCCAAGGGCATCACTGCCACTGTCACCAGCAGGTCAGCCAGCGCCAGGCTGAGGATCAGTGGCCGCACGTGGCACTTCCTCCTCTTCCTCAGCAGGCTGCCCAGCACTGCTGTATTGCTGCACGCTGCCAGCAAGAAGAAGACGGCTGTGATGGCCACACGCACCTTTGCTGCTTTTGTGAACCGGGGCTCGACCCAGTGCTCCAGGCAGTGAGTGGCCGAGGTGTTGGTGTCCCCCTCCGTGGTGGGGTGGTGGGGCGGTTCAGCTTCGATTAAAGCAGCTGGTAATTAGAGAGAGATCACAGAATTATTAAGGTTGAAAAGACCAATTTGATCATCCAGTCCAACCATCAACCCATGCCTGTGAGTGCATCAGTCAGTGCAACATCTCCCCTTAGATCAGGAGAAGGTGGGATGTGCAGGCTGGCAGCAATCAGCCATAGCTGCCCACTGCCCATCTATGTGACGCTCATTTGGGCTGCCCATGTGCCCCCCCCAGCTCTCACTCAGCCCCCTGTAGCTATAGCAATCGCTTGCCCAGATGTATTTTTAGCTCTTTTCAGGGCAGCAGAGCAGCTGGGGAGCGGTGGCTGCAGCCATGGGACGGCACATCCTTCCTTTGCAAGTAGATTTCAACCTTTTAAAAAACCCCGCAGTGCTTCCCATTAGCAAGTTAACGCTTAGTGGTCTGCCTCCATCCACAGTGCTGGGTCCCCTGTGCCCAGCTGATGAACGCCTCTGGTTTGATTTAATTGCCCCTTTATTCCTGAGCACAGCCAGCTTGGGGACAGCTTGCATTTCAAGGGCAAATGCTCCGAACTCTCACGCACACAAGCATTAATGCTCCCCACTGCCAGGAGGTCTCTGAGCATCCTGAGAGCCTTCTGGTTGCCAATACCCAATTAATGCATTCCCCACCTTGAAATGAGCCTCAGACACCCACCCTGTTCCCCTGGGCAACCTGTCCATCCCACCCAATGTGCCTGTGGCATTGAGACACCAATGCCCTCCTCCAGTCCTTTCACTGCATCCATCCCTTCCCTCCCCAGCACCCAAAAAGCAAGCGGAGAAAAGAAACAGCAGTACAAAGTCCCAAGCGACTGCAGTCCATGTGGATCTGTCCCAGCAGACGGGGACATACCTGGTACGCACATGCCCTGAAGCGAAGAGTAATGCTGCCCGTCCCTGCAGCAAGTCAGGCAGCACAAGTGCTCAGCATCCGTGCGTCTGCGCAGCCGGCAGCTCACTGCTATTAGCAGAGACGTATGCAGCCCCTGGCATCTGGAGAAGGCAACACCGACGCAAACATCCCCTGCAGCAAACCCGGAGGTGGGCACCCCTGCCCTCCTGGCTTAACGAGCGATCCACTTTTAGTCCTAATGAGCCAGCCGTGGGAGTGGAGCTGATGGACGGCAAGAAGTGGCCAGCACTCAGGATGTTATCTGTGGTGTTGTGGCCAAACGTGGCCCCATCGGGGACCAGTGCCAGCATGAACCACATCGGTTTTCTATAAATACAGGGAAATGAGTTAATTATCGCCGGGGTTGGCGATGAGCATCCTGTTGCTCAGACAACCGGGAGCTCGCAGCCCACACGGCCATGTGCGCACCCAGCGATGCTCTGCCACTGGCTGGGTTCGTGTGAGCCCCGAGGTGAGCTCAGGTGTGTGCCGGCCTGGAAATGCCATAAGGAGGGATTAAACCCAGAATGGAACTTCGGTCATGTTGCCACTTTAATAAATAACCTAATTTCTCTCTGCTTTCCCAATTCCCATCTCATTATTTTTTGTGTTTATTTCAGCATTTTAGTGGTAGGCAGACCAGACGATATTAGAGGTCCTTTCCAACCTTAATGATTCTATGATCACACAAAGTCCCAGAGTGGACTAAATGCTCACGGGGGCTTAAAAACCACAAGGTTGAGGCTTGTTTTGCCCCTCTATGGTTTCAGAGTCATACTGCTTACCATGGCTCATCCAGGGCTTTGGGTAAAGGCAGCACATGGCAGAGCTCTGAGATCCAGGGCATACACAGCCTTTATGGGACCACATCCAGCATCCTACACCCTGCATCACTTCTGCATCCAAGGGGAAAGAGAAAAGCAAAGCCACCCCCAAAATGCCAGCCCATGGGGATGGAGGGAGCTTGTCCCCAAGCGCCCAAAGCCACAGCAGGCAGGGCTGGGGGGGGAATGGTCCCCACTGGCTCCTTACCTGGCATGGACATCCATGGGGAGAGACTGCTCCTGGGGCAGAAAAAAGCACTGAAAGCGCACAGGAGCTGGGTGGGAGCCCACTCATGGCAGCAGCCTTCTCCTCTGGATAAAGCAGAGAGGAACGCAGCCCTACATCTTGATTTTTCCTTTCACTTAGCTCTTTGCACCTGCACTAAGGCAATTAAATAGTGGGTCAGGAATGCATTCCCTGTTTGTCCTCCCTCCTGGCCGGCTGCCCCTTGTCTGGAAATGTCCTTCTGATCCCAATTTAATGATGCAAGAGAGGGACAGGATTTTTCCTGGGAACCATCCTCCTCACTCATGCCACAGCAAAGGCTTTGGTCTCTGTTCAGAAAGGATTTTTGCAGCATGCCATCACTCAGCCGTGTCCTGGGCCTTGGGCATGCATTACTAATAAGACTTATATTAAGGGTGTGGTCCCTTGTTAAAATGACTATTCAAATGACTATTCCCCCCCCCCCCCCCTTTTTTTTTCCAAAGTAAATCTCCTGGGTTTTCTTTTTGTTGTTGTTGTTGCTGCTCCTCTCCCTAAAGGTCAGCTGCCTGCTGAGCACTGGTTTAACCATCATGTTGTTGGGCAGCAGGGCTGGGAAGCAGTACAGCTGGGCTGTTCCCATACAGCCCCCACTGGGCTGGGATGCTGTCCTGGGACCACCAGGAGCATGGGGTCACCTGCAGCAGAAGTGCAGCTGGAGCACGTTTTGCATTGCACGTCCCATATAAATGGGGGTCTTGCAGACCCTCATTCCCTGCCCTTGTGCAGGTGCTTTTGGCATCCCTGAATCCCTGTTTGCTCAGAGAGCCTCACCCTTCAGACTCTCAAATGCAGACATTTTTCTTCTGGTTCTTCTTTTCCTCCTCCAAGCCCTGAATTGTCTCCGGAGCCGCTCATCCAAGGAAATTCTTGTCTCATACTGGACTCGAAACAGAAAGTCTAGTCAGGGACATCTGACATGCTGTGTTTTTGTGAGTAAATACCAGTGTTCATGAAGTCATTTCCCGGGGTTAGAGATGAGCTCAGTCCTGGAATGGCTTCTGTTCTTCCCCAAAGTCCACAGCAGACAGCATGTGGCTCCCTGCTCTCCTCCTGCTCACCAAAAACAGCACTGGAGCTGTGCATCACACTCAGTTTGCCAAAATATTCACAGCAGAAAGCAGCGAGGGGTGGAGGACACGTGAGCCCCTCTGCAAGGGGTGGTTCAATATATAGATTGGGTGTGACTGTGGCAAAACCATAGAGCAAGAGGGCTGTACCCAATGGGGTGCACACAGTTGTTCCCAGACATCTTTATGACTTCTTTGGGGTGCTTCTTGGTGCAATAATGCCCTGTTTCTGGATTCAGCCTGAGGTGCTGCAGCACTCAGACCCTTCTTCAAGTGTGTTGTGCCTCTAAGTATTCAGAAAAACATGTTCTCAGTGCTCAGTCCCATCACAGTGGCTGGGTTTTGGTAGCCTGGTGCTACTGAGCTCAGTGAGCCGTGGTCAGTTGTTCCTAGTGATGTCCATAGGGAGCTGAGAAGGATGGGAGGAAGGCGAGCAAGCTGACAAGGAGGATGCTCTCCCCTCACACCCACCCTTCCCTATGCCTAAACTTGATAAGAGGGGTAAGTTGATCTCCCTAGAACAAACCTTGAGGTGTAGTCCATCAGCACATGGGTTTGGTGACCTGCCCAGTGACCCCACTGCCCGACCCGGGTATTTTTCTTGAGCTGGAAGAAGTGATGAAATCCAAATGTTTTCATTGTGACTAACCTACGGAAGCGAACTATTTTGCTCTTGGTTTTGGTGGCTCTCCTCGTCCTTGCCTTCCGTGCCCTCTTTCATCCATCCTATTTTTATTCTCTGCTTCCGTCATCTCCCAGCCTCTTCCCGCTGGCCATGTACATCAAACACCCTCCTCTCTCTCACGCTCCCCAGGGTGTTTGGACCCAAATCTGATGTTTCTTACGGGAAAAGCTGTATCCACAGGATGGAACCGAGCCACAGAACTCACCATGGCATCCTCTGTCCCTCTTGGGGAGGACACAGTGCTGCTTTTTTGGGGGTTGCCATCTGCAAATCTATTCCCAGAAGGTTATCCAGATGTTGCCAAACAGCAGCTCTTGGCTTGATGCTCCAGTTCATGAAATTCTGACAGTGCTTTGCCAGCATCAATCAGCTGCCACCCTCCATGCCTTGATCTGATCTAGAGGGAAAAATGGATCAGGAAAAATTATGAGTGAAACAAAGGCCACCACCCCATCACCCTCCTCCAGCTCTGAGTGCATCTGAGCCTGAAGCGATTATAAATAAGAGCAGTAAATTATGGATTTCTTCAGGACTCATTAATTGCTTAAGCCAACACAGGATGATCTTTGTCCACCAAGCAGCAAAACCAAACAGCCGGAGGGCTGCGGGTTGGAGCTCTGCTGCTACCCTTCCGTTGCATGTTAAATGTCCCCATTCAGAGCCATCCAAGTGTGGTCCCATCGCACCTGGTGCTGACCTCTGGATTGCACCAATCCGGCACCACTTGCACTGCAGGTGAGGGACAGGAAGGTGCTGGCTGGGACACGCAGTGCTCAGATGGTTTGGAAGGGCCATGGTTCAGTGGGCATGGTAGTGATGGGTCAATGGTTGGACTTGGTGATCTTTTCCAGCTTTAATGACCCTATGACTCTATGAAACAGTGGCCATGTCTTGTGGTGTTGAGATGAGTCATGCTCAGCAATGTAATTATAAAGGGATTTGCTACTGAGACTTTCTGGTGCTCTTGGAGCAATCACTATCTAGCCTCTTTGGAGGTATGATGGGGAAGGAGTGAACCCAGTGACGGTCATGACATCAGGAGAGACATACTAGGGGACCCTGTTGACCCCAAGACCACTGTGTTGTGCCCATTCTGCAGTGCTTTCTGCTCCTGTTTCCCTGATGTGGGTGGATGCCCCATCCCCGGAGACATTCAAGGTCAGGCTGTTCAGGGCTCCAAGCAACCTGATCAAGCTATAGATCTTATTTTGGAAGGAACCTCAAAGCCCACCCCGCCCCAACCCCTGCCATACGCTGGGTGCCCCCACCAGCTCAGGCTGCCCAGGACCCCATCCAACCTGGCCTTGAGCACCTCCAGATATGGAGCATCCACAATTTCTCTGGGCAGCAGTGCCAGGGCCTCACTGGCCTCTGCATAAATAATTTCTTCCTAACATCTGACCTAAATCTCCCCTCTTTCAGTTTAAAGCCATTCCCCCTTGTTCTGTCACCTTCAGACCATGTAAAAAATTTGTCCTCCTCCTTCTTATAAGCTCCTTTCAAGCACTGTAAGGCCACAATGAGGTCTGCCCTCATTGAGCCTTCTCTTTTCCAAGCTAAACAAGCCCAGCTCCCAAGCTTTCTTCATTTGAGAGGTGCTTCAGCCCTTTGATCATATTTGTGGCCCTCCCATGGACCTGAAAATGTCTCTGTCATTGCAAGAGAAGTTAGACCATATGACCTTTAAAGGTCCCTTCCAACACAAACAATTCTATGACTCTATTCTATCAATGCTGCAGGTGGAGCCTGCACCATGGGTTCAGCCCCTAAGTGAATCCTTCCAGGGGGAAACACCAGATTGCTCCTTCTTGCCTAGACACAGCCCATAAATCCTCATCTGTGCAATAAAAACAAACTCCAGTAGTTCCTTCTTTGGGCTCTTTCCCAAAACTTTTAGGCAGCTGGAGTTTGCTTTTGTGCTGATGAAGCGGTGGAGGAGGGCTTAAGCGAAACAATATTGTGGCAGCTGAGAGGTTTGCTGGTGGTGGTTCAAACCTCAGCGCTAAGTCCAGGGACCCACAACACCTCCAAAATTTCATCCAGCCCATAAACAGGGGCGGTCCAAGTCCTGGGATGTCAAAACAGGATTTAAAAACAACAGCTCCAGCTCTGCATCAGCCACCGCTGGAGCACCACTGGGAGCCAAGTGCTTAGCGAAATCCCAGCTCCCAGCTCCGAGAACACACAGCCTTCCCCAAAGCACTCGGGATGGAACAAAGTCATCAATCAGTTATTTTCACTCCAATCTCCGTAAACAGGAGCAAGCCCAGAGACACAGAGCAGGGGAAAAAAAGCGTCAGCTCCTTCTGGTGCTGTGGGCAGAGCGGAGCAGAATGTGGCCCCACCGGTCTCTTGTGGACCTCATAGGGTGCAAACCCCACTGACCCCCAGTGCAGTGCAGTGATTTCAGTGATGGTGACTGTGTCGGTGGTGTGTTGGACAGGAGGGGAAGCACAGACAGCTGGGTGAACATCATGGCCATGTTTACCCCTGGTTTGGGCAAGAGAAGGGTGATGGACATGTGCTATGAAGGAGAGTGGAGAGGGAAGCGGGGTCCCACTGCCTGTATCATGGTCCTCATGCACTACTGCATTTTGGCACTGGGTTGGGGGAAAGCATTCAGCATGGCAGTGTTCCCATCAATACACTATTGTTTTCTAATTACACATCGGTGAGCAAATCGTGGAAAAAAGTCTGTAAGAGCTGGCTGGGCCTCCCAGGGCTCATCATGGCGTGGGGCGGGAGGGGAACATGGCCTCTCCAGCCCTTGGCTTTGTGCAGGGAAATGCCAGCAATGGATAAGCAGATCAAATACTTGTAGAATTGTTAAGGTTGGAAAAGATCTCTAAGATCATCCAGTCCAAACATCCACCTACCACCAATATTACCTGCTAAACCATGTCCCTAAGTACCACATCTACACATGCGAGCTGCATCCTTCCCCATGGCCACGGGCAGCATCCTGCCTCCCCCTGAGCATTCCTGGGCTGTGATCAGCCCAAGCTCACACCAAGGCAACCCCTGACCTGGCTGTTCCCTGTCTGCTGGATAAACACTCTACCACTTCTTGGCAAATCCCAGCTTGTTCTCTTCTTTTCGCTCGTAAACAGAAACGAGAGCCATTGCCGGGCACCACCAATTAATTTTTATGTGACACTGATCAATGTCCTCCTGCACCGCTCCCTCTGGCAGCAGGGCCAGGAGGGATTACTAAGAGGGCAGCCTGTCCTATTCTGCTCTGTCCCCATCCTGTCCCTGTCCATAGCTGAATACACACTCTATGTTGTGCCATTTGCAGCAGGTATGGCCCCGCAGGTGTACATGCTTGCACATGGCTCTAAACCCCATTTTGTAGAGCTCTCACCGGGGGCTTTGCTGGTTGTCCTAGTGGCTCAAGTAGATGTGGGTGCACTGACTTGCAAGGAGGGTCCCAGTGAGGATGGCATCCTGCCCCTGCAGCTCTGCGCTGCTCCGTAGCATCAGAGAATATCCTGAGTTGGAAATAACCCACTGGGACCACTTAGACCAACTCCTGCATCCGTGTAGGACCACCCCAAAACCACAGAATCACTAAGGTTGGAAAAGACCGCTGAGATGCCCAAGTCCAACACCAGCTCACCTCCCCCCATGCCCACTGACTGTATCCCTCACCACATCTCCATGGTTCTGGAACGCCTCTGGGGACGGTGACCCCACCACTCCTTGGGCAGTGTGTCAGTGCAGCACCGCTCTTCCCAAACCCTACTCCTGAGAGAGGTGTTCCAGAGCTGCCTGAACTCTGGCAGTTCAGGGCTGTGCCCACTGCCCTGGGCAGCATTCCACGCTCACTGTGCTCAGGGGCAGAACCTTCTCCTGATACCCCATGGGGTCCGAGCAAGCACCTGGCCACGTCCCATGTCCTCAGGACAGCTCTGTGTACCCCAAATGTGGAGAACCCTTGGGGCGCTGAGGGGCACCACCTCATCCCCAGCCAGGTGGGAACCCCAGAGCATCCTCACTGCAGCACCTGTGGGATATCCCATACAAACTGCCACTGCCATTCATTTGGGGACCGAACCCAGAGCATCCCCCATAGCACAGCCTGATGGGGCTGACAGCTCAGCGTCCCCGACTTGGCCACAACCCCAACCCCAAAGCCCCACTCCCGCAGGGCAGCCCCGCAGCCCAGCCCCGTGTTTACCATCACCTCGCCGAGGGATTATTCCGCCGGCGCTTTCCTCGCCCGCCCGACCCGCTGCAGCCCGTGGCGCGGTGCCATCCCGGAGCCTCACGCCGCGCTATATAAGCGCTCTCTCCGCTCGGGCTGCGGGAACCGCGCACTTCGCAGGCAGCACTGAGACCCGGGGAAAGCACGGCTCCGAAAATCCCTTCGGCTGCTCCCAGCCCTGGAACACGAGGACGGGACTCTCCTTCCTTGGGGGTTTTATGGTTTTTGTAGGTAAGGGAAAAAAATAATAATACTAAAGAATCACGCTAAGTTTTTCCTTCCTCCGCAGCAGGCGTTATATAACTTCGCTGGGTAATTAAGACAGCGTAATTACAAGCGGCTGTGATTGAGGGTGAAGTGGGAATCGCTGCGGTCCGGGGGCTGCGGGGCTGCTCGGCGTCCCCATCCGTCCCACTGCAACGTCACCAAATGGGTTTCGCGCGGGGTCCAGAGGGGGGCTTGGGGAGAACGGTACTCCGTGCCTGCACTCTGTCCTGCAGCACTTTGGGACTGAGCCCCGGGGAGGGGGGATATGTCCCCGCATCCGTATGAAACCCCGGATGAGTCGCAGCCGGATCCCAAAATAGCTCGCGAGTGGGAACGGGGCTTTCCGCCTGCATGCATTTCTCCTGGTTATTGTCTGGCTGTGAGTTCGTGACCCTGCCGTAAGCCCACAAAATCCTGCTCATGTGTTGCTCGTTATTTGTGCTTGACTGGGATTCGCTGAGCTGTAATCAAAGTATTTCCTATTCCCATAGCACCCGTTCTTGGGGAGGTTCGTTGGTTACAAGCAGCAGCAGTTTTGCTGCTTGCAGCCTTGGGTTAGGGGTAAACTGAGGCACTGAGCAAGCTACGGCAACATAAAATCACAGAATACCCCAATTACCCCCCAGACTCATTCGTTGTGGTGCACAACTCAACGCGCTCGTGACTGCAGCAGGGTCACTGAGCAACAGCTGCTCAAACCCTGGGTACCCCCGTGCTCAAAGCCACACGGCTGTGTGATGGAAAAAAAGGGCAATTTCTGGCTGCTCACTGACAATCACAGCATCACAGCAAGAGTTTGGCTTCTGCACGGGGTTTTATGCTCTCAGCTTTGCCTGTGAGCCTTCCTCTTCCCAGGGGCTCTGAGCCCAGGCTGTGGGCAGAGGGATGGGGGCTGAGGCTCTGCAGAAGCACTTATCCTGAAAAGGGCTCGGTAAGGAGATGTCATTACAAAGTGCTCCTCTGCAGAATAGATTTGGAGTGGGGATGGGATGCCACTGCAAAGAGCAGCAGTGCGGGGACAAACGGATAGGAGCTGCCACAATAGGACAAGCTCTGGGTGAGATTTCTGCGATGGAAATGGGGCGACACTGGGTGAGCAACGAGGATGGGAGGTTGGGCACCCACTGAGAGCAGCATCCTGCAGGCAGGATTTGACACAGCTGGGTTTGTCTCCATAGGTCTGGGGGACGTGGGACAGCTCCAGGTCCTTGAGGAAGCTCCCAGTTACCTCTGGACACGATGCTGGTCACTGCAAGAGGATGGGCACTGATGCTGCTGCTGCTGCTGGGAGCCACAGCCAGTTCAGGTGAAGGTCCAACACTGGGGTCCCAAACACAGCTTTGACATGGCTTAGTGGGCATGGTGGTGACAGGTTGATGGTTGGACTCAATGATCTCCAAGATCATTTCCAACATTGATGATTCTATGAAAACAGTGGACACGGTGAGGGCAGAGTGCCCATCTCCAGAATGAGCAGGGCCTAATTTGCTTAGATGGGTTTTGCAGAGCTGGGTGCCTGCAGGCTGTTTGGAATTGTTTCTGAGGCTATAGAGTTCAGAAGTCCAGACTCCTTCAGAATTTTGTTCTGAAGGGCTCTGGTGACAAGCCTGGGGATAAGCACAGAAAGGTCAGAACTTGCTGGGGAGGTTCCAGACCCCAGCCCTGCATCAGGCAGCCCAGGAAAGCTCCCTGGGTTAACCCAAGCTCATTCCCTCATCAGATTTGTTCCTCCCCCACGCAGGGAGAGGGGGGATGCATCTTATACTTCCAGATATAAAAAGATGTTTTGGTCACAGCTGCTCCAACACAGAGGGCAGCAAGCCCAAAACACAGCGGGGCCAGGGGAAATCCCAGCAGGAGGGACGTGGAACACAGCCAAACCATGCCTGACCACTCACATCCAATTATATTAATAAGCTATTTTAATCTCTAATTTCTTGAACCCCTAGGTCAAAGGCTTGTCAGACAAGGCCTTGGCAGGATCCAGATAGGACAGAAAACCTTCAGACCGATAGTGATGCTCAGCCTAGAGGGTGAGTTACGTTCCACCCCGATGGCTTCCCCTCACTGGGACATCTTTTACTCTTTTCAGTCTTAATTTCAAATGGAATCAATTCACTGGCGTAGATGGGACATTGAGACAATGCAATAAATGGCACTGACCCCACGCCCTCTGGTGGGGTTGGAGCTCTTGCTGACACACCACACCACTGGCTTCAGTCCTGGAAAGCTGAAGGTCAGCTGTGTGACCACAGCTTGTCCTTGGGGCCAGGAGGTGAGGATGGTGGTGCTGTGGGTTACACCCAGCAAAACACTGAGGTTTGGGCCACAGCAATTAGAAAACAAGACATCTGCCTTTTGCTGCGATAAGCCCCAAACTCAGTCTTTACCTCTGGGAGTGGGTCTAGAAGACCTCCACAAGTTGAGCATGCAGTGAGGGTCACACCACACATCCTCTGCCCACAGGTAGAAGGAGCAGCTCCCGTCGGTTGGACCCGATCTTCACCAATGCCAGACGCAGTACGTCCTGCATCCCTACCTCACTTCCCACACACCTCTTGGTTTCTCCCCACCCTCTGCTTTCTGCTTTTCCCACAGTCAAGGTGCTATCTGGAGCCATGGGCCCCCCTTCTGCCTTTCTTACCATCACCAGCCCTGCAGATTCAAGCAGCTGATCACCGCTGATAGGCAGAGCTGTGAAGGGCCATACAGAAACCCCACTTTAATCTGTTGCAAACTGAACGCTTGCTTGGGGCAAAGTCAGACAGCATTTCTGATTGTGCTCCTAGAAAAAGACTGTGCCTCCAAGTGTACCTCCTCCCCCATCCCCTCGATGTCACCCCGAATTATAAATAACGTATATCTACGTACCAGTGGGGATGCTGGAGAAGTCAGTGTGCCAACAGATTAAGAATCTACCCAGCTAAGCCAAGCACTTGCTCCAAACCACTCATAGCACTGTTGCTGTCATTTAAGTTGTCTATTCCAGCCACAAAATCCCCCTTTAACACCTGTTTGTGGAAGCCAGGGGTTCATTTGCAAACTTTGCTATTCTAACAGACCAGCCACAACCTTGCCTGCCTCTCAGCAGACATTACTTGCCCTGGCATACAGCAAGCCTTGTGAAAGTACAGGTGTGGGAGATGGCGTGGTGCATGCACGCGTTTCCAGGAGATCTCATTTTTAGAGCATTTAGTCACCAGCACATCTTTGTAAACATTATTAGAACATCGTCATTTAAAAATAAACCCAAACCACAGGCTGGGGGTGGATCTCACCCATTCAAACAGCTTAAATTAATTACGTCCAGTAACTTTTAAAGGAATTCTTTGGAACATCCAACCGCATGCCAAACTCCCAATAAGCCTCTTTGTGATTGACAAATTAGCAGGGCTCCAGCATGCTCAGTAGCATCTCAGCCTTCTGCACACAGAAAAGCTGGTGCTCACAACGGGACACACGCTTCCTCTATAGAGAACATATGTTGAAGTAGAGTTAAAGACATCTAGCACAACCATACCAACAATAGAACCCTTCTTTGTTGCTTTTTTCATTTAACCACATGCGAGCGCTGCCCCTCAGACAGCACTCAATTAACGGTGTGGGTTTGAGTTCCTCTAAGCCAAAGTTATTCAAGACTAAGCATGAGCTGCTGCACTCTGCCCCTTAGGCTTACCTTAATCGTCCCAAATTCAGGGAATGATGTCCGAAGCGTTCAGGCACCTTCACGTGCTTTGTTTCCCAGCTCCCTCAACACGCTTTGAGTTTGTGGTGCATAATATCCAAATACAGACTCGTAGTCTGAGCCACGTAGAAGCTGTATGGAAAGTGCTTGCTTTCCCTGCGTTGAATGTGCATCTCACTAACACCCCAATTATGTCATTCAAGCTGTTCTGGTGCAAGATTCCAGAAAGTTTTTGTCTCCGTGGTCGAAATGGAGTGAGTGCTCAGGAAAGTGTGGCCAAACCGGTGTGCAGAAGCGGACCCGATCCTGCCTGGCAGATCGCCTCTGGGGCGTGCACTGTAACGAAGTCATGGAGGAAGGGCGGCTCTGCATCGGACACGTATGCTCAGGTGCTCACATAACCTCGGTTCTGTCCTGATCTCACCCCCACGTAGGTTTTTTACTCCCCTCACAGCCATGTTGCCACAGTTCTCCTCCTTGCCAGCGATCTGAAAGCTGCCAGCAGCCAGCCCCAGGAAGAAGTTACAGCAGACTGTAATTAGTTGTATTACTCTTGTACTCCCCTTTTTAAACACATCACTCTGAAAATGGTCTGTGTTTTCTCCAGGAAAGTTGTTATAGGGTTTTGTCTGATTTCATCTCTTTATTGCTGCAAATAAATAGATTATCACACAGCTGCTGTAGGGGGAAACTCTGACTGTAAAGGGAGCACCCTTGTAAATGGGATAGATAAACAGGGATATGTAGGATTAACTGCTATAGGTAAGAAACTGTCACAGAATCACTCTTTGGGAGACTATTCGTTGGACTCACCAGATAATGACTATTCAACAGTTAGGCTATTAGGACCTAGCCTATGTCGTACACAAGCCAGGATGCTGCTGAATAAGAGAGGCAGCTTTTAAGACAAACCAATGCCACAGCATTTGGGCATGGGTTGGCAACAGGAATCTACAAAGCTGAAGGCATTTGGATTTGTGATTTTACCAGGGTTCAGCTCACGTGCAGATCAGGATTCAAGCTTCCCTGAAATTCAGCCCTTTAGGGATGGTAATGAAAAGTTGCTAGCTGTAATTACATCCATGTGGCTGCCTTCTACAAATTATGAGGCTCAGCACTCCATCAGCCCCATGTTTCTAATACACAGCTGCTGATAATCTCTGGAAATACATTTTCGATACAATCTATTCCTTATGCACTATCTGCCTTATTGCATCTAAATGGAAAGCAGGCGTGAGGCCGTGCTAGGAGCATGGCAGGGCATCAGGCTGCTTTTTGACCTACCTGCCTCACCCCAGGCTGCAACATCACCTGTCCCATGGGCCGCGTGAACGCCGACTGCGATGCGTGCATGTGCGAGGATGTGACCCTGCACGGAAAGGTCTCCTTGGAGGACGGTTCACCTGCAGACAATGCCCGGGTCTACCTGCAAGCCAACAATCTCAAGCTGTTGACAACAGCTGACAATAAAGGCACATTTAGGATTCCTGGGGTCTGTCCCGATGGCAAAAACACCCTCAAAATAAAGAAAGCCAAATATACGACCACAGCCATCACCGTGCCGGAGACCAACAGGAAGAACCTGGCGTTCCAAGTGCAGCTGAAGAGATCAGGTAGAATTAGAGATGGGGAAGCCCAGCACATCTAAGAGCAATTAACAAAAATAAGAGTAATGAGGTGGCCTCTTCTCCTCCTGCAGGCAAACCTTATGTTTTCAAGAGCCCTGATGACAAGGCGAGGAGAGTGGGGCAGAGCGTGTCACTCTGCTGCAATGCTGTGGGGACTCCGGCCCCAGATCGCTATCTCTGGTAAGGAACTCCCATTGATCCCACACCACCTGGCAGGAGGGCAGAAAGCTGGAGCAGCGGGCCCACGGGAACCTCATGAGGCTCAACAAAGCCAAGGGCAAGGTCTTGTACCTGGGTCGCAGCAACAGCTGCTATCAATACAAGCTGGCTATAAAAAGAAGGGGACAGACCTCATCAGGGCCTGATGTGAGAGGACAAGGAGAAATGGTTTCAAACTAAAACAGGGGAGGATTACACTGGATATAAGGAAAAAGTTGTTTACAGTAAGGGCTGCAAGGCACTGGCACAGGCTGCCCAGAGGGGTGGTGGGTGCCCCATCCCTTGGGATACCCAAGGTCAGGCTGGATGGGCTCTGAGCACCTGACGGAGCTGTAGGTGGTAGTCCATGTTCATTGCAGAGGAATTAGACTAGATGGTCTTCCAAGTTTTTGAAGACTCCAATTCCACCAGTTTTGTTGAACACACTTGATTTGTACCTCCTTACCACCTCCATAAAGCTGGGATATTGTTTTTTTCTTTTTTTTTTTTTTTTTTTAGCATAAACACACTGAGAACCCAGTGCTACAAATGATCATTTCCTGCACATTTGCAGAGCTGGCATTTCTCGCAGGTGCAGTAATACAATCTGCAGAGGGACTTAATGGAAAAAACACTCAGATAGGAGTTTCAAAAACCTTGGCAGGCATGACTGACAGCTGTGTCTGGAATTGGTTTTAGGGGAAGCCCCTGCAAGGATTTGCAGCCTGACTAGCACCCCATGCAACGCACTGGGGTTTTATGCTTTTAAGCATGACCGCAACTCTGAAAGGGCAGCTCCTGGGACATGGCTGCTCCATGATATAAGTGGTGTAACTGAGGCAGGAGGTGTGGCTAAATCCACACAAACAGGATCTGGGCCCTGCTCTACCCAAGCCATGCGATCAGGTCTCTGTCCCATTAACCATCTGCCTGTTCCTGGCAGGTACCACAATGGCTCCCTGCTGGATCCTTCCATATACAGATATAAAAACAACCTGATTCTGAAGAACCTGAACAGAGGGCAGGCAGGAGAGTACTTCTGCAAGGCTGTCAGTGATGGAGGTTCAGCAAAGTCCCAGCCTGCCACGCTTTCTGTAATAGGTAAGAGAAAACGTGTGTGATGTGCTCCAAGCAGCAGGGGTACAGAAAGTGCTCAGAAATTACAACACATGAATGAAAGGAAAGGTGCAAGAAAAATATTTGGGTGCTATTTTATGCACCCATTAGCAGATAAGCCTGAGTGTGCTGGTTATCAGCCAGATACTCACTACAAACCGGAGCTCTGGGTTTCAGATGACCTGCCAAACTTAATCCACTGGGCAGTCATTTCTCACTGTAATCACTGCCCAGCGTGTGAATATTTTTGTTTCTTTTTTAAATCCTGGGACCCGTTTAGGTCTGTTCATGGCCAAGAAGCCAGGCAACTGCAGAGCACAGAGCTGGTAAGCAGGAGCTGGGACACTCCTGCAAACAGCACTGCTCTTAATCAGGTGCCTTAAATTAAAGCTGAGCACCTGCTTCAGTGTAACAAAGGCCAGATGAATCCAGCTAACCAAAATTCTGCAAACCATCTGTTTTATTGCTGCAAAAGCCTCCCTGTGATTGGAAGCAATGTTTAGCTCGGAGGGTTTCAGACCACATACAGATGACTGTACAATTATTTCATGCTGCTCATTAAGAAATGCTATTCAACAGGAAAACAAGAGGCAGCCTGCAGCTCCCAGCCCCAAAGCCACCTCATTCGTCTTCCGCACGACTGTTTCCAAAAAGCAACTGACTCATTCTACTACGATGTGGGCAAGTGCCCAGCAAAGACCTGCGTTGGGAAGCTGGATAAGGGACTCCGCTGTAAGGACAACATCTCCTACTGCTGCGGGGTGTCTAAGATGGAAGTGAGAGAGATCTTGTGCGATGGGTACACGCTCCCCACTAAAGTTGCTGTAGAATGCGGCTGTAAAAAATGCACCGAGACAAAAATAACAGTTCGGGGCAGAGCTACAGCGGTGGATAACGGTGAGCCACTGAGGTTTGGCCACATCTACATGGGGAACAAGAGAGTGAGCATGACCGGCTACAAGGGAACCTTCTCTGTCCACGTCCCACCAGATACTGAGAGACTGGTTCTAACCTTCGTTGATCGGCTGCAGAAGTTTGTGAACACAACAAAAGTTTTGCCCTTCAAGGAAAATGGAGGTGCTGTGTTTCATGACATTAAGTTACTACGAAAGAAAGCCCCTGTCATGCTGGAATCCACTGAAACCAGTGTAATTCCTTTGGGAGAAAAGGAAGATGATGATCCTATTGCCGAATTAGAAATCCCTCCTGATTCATTTTACAGGAAGAACGGAGAACCTTACAGAGGAAAAGTGAAAGCCAGCGTGACGTTTCTGGACCCAAGAGAACTCTCAACAGCACCTGTGACACAAAGTGACCTGAACTTTGTAGATGACGAAGGAGATGTGTTCCCACTCCGCACGTATGGTATGTTTTCCCTGGACTTCACTGATGAACAGGGCACTGAGACTCTTAATGTAGAGGATGTGAAGGTCCACTTGGACACTGCTCAGGTGAGGATGCCAGAGCACCTACAAGAAATGAAGCTTTGGTCACTGAACCCTGAGACAGGCTTATGGGAGGAAGAAGGGGACTTCAACCTGGAGAAAAGCAGACGGCGCAGAAGAGAAGAGAGGACTTTTTTGGTCGGGAACATGGAGATCAAGGAAAGGCGGCTTTTTAACCTAGACGTCCCAGAGAACAGACGGTGCTATGTCAAAGTCCGAGCATATAGAAGTGAGAGATTTCTGCCAAGCGAACAGATCCAGGGGGTGGTGATTTCTGTTATAAACACGGAGCCAGAACCAGGGTTCTCCTCCAACCCCAGAGCATGGGGCCGTTTTGACAGCGTGGTCACCGGTCCCAATGGTGCTTGTGTGCCAGCCTTCTGTGACGAGCAGAACCCAGAGGCCTATGCAGCTTACATTTTGGCGAGCTTGGGGGGTGAAGAACTCGAAGCAGTGCCCTCTGCTCCAAAACTCAATCCTAATGCTATTGGGGTCCCGCAGCCATATCTCAACAAGCTCAACTACAGGAGAACAGACCATGAGGACCCTAACACAAAGAAAACCGCATTCAGAATCAATATGGCCAAGCCAAGTCCAAATTCTGCAGATGAGAACAATGGCCCTATTTATGCCTATGAAAACCTGAAAGAATGTGAGGAAGCTCCATACAGTGCTGCTCACTTCAGGTTTTACAGGATAGAGGGAGATCGTTACGACTACAATACTGTTCCCTTCAGTGAAGATGACCTCATGAGCTGGACCGATGACTACCTGGCATGGTGGCCCAAGCCCATGGAATTTAGGGCCTGCTACATAAAAGTCAAAATTAATGGACCTCAGGAAGTGAACATAAGGTCTCGCAACATGGGTGGGACACATCCACGCACCATTGGGAAGCTCTATGGCATTAGGGATGTCCGTAGCATTCGGGATCCCGAGCAGCAGGATGTGTCAGCAGCCTGCCTGGAGTTCAAGTGTAGTGGCATGCTCTTCGACCAAGACCGCGTAGACCGCACGCTTGTGAAAGTCATCCCACAAGGCAGCTGTCGCCGGGAGAGCGTGAACAGCATGCTCCACGAGTACCTGGTGAACCACCTCCCCATGGCTACCAACAATGATTCCAGTGAATACACAATGCTAGCACCCCTTGACCCACTGGGACATAACTACGGCATTTATACCGTCACTGACCAGGACCCAAGGATCGCCAAGGAAATTGCTTTGGGCAGGTGTTTCGATGGCACATCAGATGGCACCTCCAGAATCATGAAGAGCGATATCGGTGTAGCGCTGACTTTCACCTGTTCAGAGAGGAGCGCAGCGGAGCAAAGCTTATTTGAGTCCCAGAGGAACTTAGGCCAGCAGTCCATACAGGTACCACCAAGGGAGAGCCCTGCGTACCAAAGGCCAGTGGGAAGCCGCCAGATCACCCAAAGCAGAATCCAGATGAGAGGTCAACGCCCTTCCTCATACTAGAGCTATGCAGGAGCCTTGGTAAAGTCACTCACATTTGATTAAAAATAAGTATCTACCTGCAAATAGCCTTATTCAAAGGAGGTAGTTGTCAATATTTTTGAGACATGATACTCCCCTCCCCCCCCCCCTTTTTTTTGAGTTTTATTTTTGCATTGCACCACAAAGGAAAGATATAAAGGCCAAAATTGAGAGGCAGTACTTGTAGTGAGCTCCTGCCTTGCTAAAAGTGTCAAAAAATCTGATATAAAACAACTTCACCTGACAGCCTAAAGGAAAAAACTAAACACACCGTTCAATTAAGTCATGTCCATAAGACGTTTTCTATTCTGCATCTGCAGACTTTGCCAGCCCAAGTACCTGTACAGTAGTTGGTAACACGAAAAGGAGTAAACTGATTTCCCCATATTGAATTCAACTGCAAGGTTTTGTACTTGAAATGTAAGTATTTTATTTATTTCTAGCTTGTTTTAGAACGATTGTATTCGAGCTAAACTACCATCAGCTGCATTTCTAAGAACTCACATGCTTGACAGCACAGAGAAGCCATGTGGATTTATAGGCTCCACACAGATAAAAGTAAAGCTTTCTCTTGCTTCTTGCATGGTTTTTCTTCTCAAATAATGCTCTACAAAATAGGGTAGATGAATAAAAAAAAGTCATTTTGTAATTTTGGCAATGCTGTACTACCTTTGTGTTTTACATGCCCAAGTAAATAAACCATGTGTAGAGCTGACCAAAGAACAACCTACAAAATTTCACTTTTCAATGTGAGACTGATGCTGGGCATGGGAAAGTGATTTAGTGGGTAGCTGCTGCTCCCGAGTCCAAGGCTTTGCCACAGAATGGTGCAGTCAGGGAATCAGTCTCCAGCTTGCAAGCAGCACCTCATCTATGAGATGAAGAGGGGCAACAAGTGTTGGGAGATGTGGACAGCAGGTCAGGGCCTGGGGTGCCTAGAAGGGAGCAGCAGGGTTCCCAGAGTGTGAGAGGATTGGGGAGGAAAAGGGCTGGGAACCAGTGTTTTAAAGACGACAGAAAAATTAGGGAACACATAAACACAGATGGCCACAGAAGGGGTCAGAGCATGACCCAACTCCAAGAGTTCTATTAAACACACTGCCCTACAAAACCCCACAGTCTCTGCGCCACTACTCGTAGAGAGGAATCTGGGACCTCATCAGCATAGAGCACGTTTACACCCAAACATACCTGACAACGGACTTTTTGAGCAGGTAAGCCAACAGGTCTCCAACACTCAAATCTTCACTGACAGAGATCACAAAAAAATGGAAACTGACTTAAAACACATGCCCCATTGTGGATTTCCCTCTCTCCTACCACTCATTCCTCTCCTGCAGATATGAATACAGTCCTGATACACATCTGTGTCTTACCTAGAGCTCATTAAAGGTACAGGGAATCTTTCAACGGCCTTTAGCAACATCTGGAACAGGTTCTCAGGTCTGCCATAGAGCATCTTCAGTATTAAATGCAGAGCTGTGCAAAACTAAATGCCAATGCAGCCTGAACTACACTGAAAAAAAAATACAACCCTTTATAGTTTTTGTTTTCATGCAAATTGACAATTAACAAAGAGAAACAGAAAAAGACAAGCTGTGGAATACTCTGGCACAACCTCTTCGTACCAATGAATTTAGACTGCGTGTTTTCTTTTGTGTCTAGTCTGCTGCAAGGGCTTGGCACGAGCTGGGGCCAAGGCAGCCAGTGGGGAGCATTAGCTTGGACCTTCCCACAGAGCTCTTGGCATGCACAGCAGACTTACAGAGAAACGTCTCTTTTCTGTGCAGACAGCCAGCCAAATCCTGGCCCTGATTTCATCACTTTGTGAGTGAAGTAACACAAATGACTTCTCCAGATCAACCCAGGAGTTACAGGGAGGAAAGCAGGCTAAGGATCTGGTCCCTGTGCTACTAAGGGGCTTGCCAGAGCCAAAGGGCAGAGTTTAGGGCTCTTACTTTGCTGTTAAACAGAATTTTCTACCCAGTGAAGTGGTGACAGCCCTGAAATTCTGCCTATACATGAAACAGCAAGAAGCTCTCCAAGTTTCCCCAAACTGTCCCCCACTGCAGCTTAACTTCAACTTGGAGAAACAAGCTTTTATCTCTGCACTCACTGAGTCCTTGAGCCCTCAGAAGAGACTGCTGACAGAGTACATTGCATATAAAGCAGAACAGAGAGGTTTCAAACATGGGCACTGAAGTACTACTAGCAGAAAAGAAGCCAAAAACTACCACTCAGAGCTAACACTTCTTCACCACTGATAAGTCACCACGTCAAATAAATCAAGAAAGTTTATGTAGGAGAAAAAGTACAGTAGGTTCTAAAGTTCACCCTCCAGAGCAGTTTTATGCTATAGATCAATATTAATTCTGACTTTTCCAGTTCCTGAGTGCCTATGTTTATGGTCAGTGTACTGCAGCATCCCTTCTGCAACCTGAAACCTAAGGCACACTCCCACATATCAAAGAGCGTCAACTCCAGGAATGCAGGAAGGCTGTGACTCAGCTCCTACCTCTGCATTAGCTTTCAGACCACCAACCTGGAGAAGCAGGCTGAAGCAAGAGGCCTTGCTCCCAAACATCCGTAGGCTGGAGCTAATGGCAAAGAAGCTTCCATTAAGGTCACCTGGTTTCCAACCCCGATGACCTCTCTCTCCTCTTGTTTTCAAGAAAGGAAAAATAGTACCTCCCAGAAGCTATCAGGCTGTCAGCAGTGAGGATAAACACAAGTAGAGATATTCTCATCTAAATTCAACCTTTGTATTATTCATTGATTTCCCCAAACAACTTCTCTAAAAGCCTAAAGTATTCCTGTGATTAATCACCTACACTACTTATTTGTATTCAGTAGAAAACAGGAATAATGAGGTTTCCTAGGAAGCGGAGGGACTGGTAAGCTTTGATAATAGAACAGATGCAACCAACTGCTAGTCATCAGCATAATAGAAAATATCACTCCCTGTAACATTTACTTGAAATGCACGATGAAATCATCCCTGTTGAACACCAGAGCCCTTCTGGTATCCAAAGGTTTTGCAGTTCTACCAGTAATTTGGCTTCGGTGATCTTGAACTGAGCCCTAGTGGATGCTGGGTCTATGAATACCTCTGCTGTGTTTCCTCTCTCCAAGAGGACAGCTGTTTTATTTCGCTAGTATCACTTTCCAATTGCTAGGGTGGCTGTGCTTGAGCAAAACAGTAGTCCTGGGGATTGGATCACCATGTCTTGTTCCAGAGTCAACCTTGACACGCCATTCCACACCTCATCAGTGAATGGCCCATTTTTGTTTTGCCTGATCTGCAAAAATAATCAGATTTTCATTACCTTCTGGGTTAAATCCCTACAGAGTCAGGTGAAGGAGAAATTTCCAAAGAAACATTTTGGCTAAGAGCTGCCTGGGGAACTCCAATTCCTTTTAAAGCTTCTCCACCATGTCAAAAATAGCATGTCAAAGATTTCCTCCATAAAAGAAATAAATTAAGCATAATTTCTCCATAAAACAACTGGGGAAAGTTGTGCATATTTAAAGCTAGGACAACCAACAGCTAAGCTACAGCAAACTGTGTAACCTTTGATAAGCTCTTGTATAGAAAGAAATTTTGAGCAGATTAACTTAAAAAAAATAGGAATTCTGGCCACTGCACAGTTTAGACATTATTTGGTATTAAACATAATTGAAGACATCCTGAACCAGATTTTTCAAGATCTTCTGCCTGCTGACCTTGTTCTTCCCCTAAAAGTGATGCAGTGAGCACCACCTACTGGGTGTCTGAGTGCATGCCTCTTCAAACTCCCTGTGAGACAGAAGGAAACTGCTACGCTATGCTTCTGAACCGAAATCATCAACACCACCACCACCGACTAACAGCAATACATATCACATAAGGCATAATCTCAAACTGTCAGTAGGAGATGTGCAAATTGCCCCACGGATTCTTGTTGATGCCAACGTTTAATGCAGACACTGCCAGTTGGAAGTCGGTATTGCAGCTACCAGCAATAATGCCACCCAGCAGGAACGCTGCTTTGCTCACATCAGTTAGCAGTGCTATGCTCTGACCAAAGGGGTTTGCTCTCTGAATAATTTAAACACAGCAGAAGAATAGAATAGCATCTTTGGTAAATTCTGAAGTAATTTCAGAGGATGTTTATCTAGGATCCCTACACAGTTCTTTGCTACTATGATGCCATAGAAAAAAGAAAAGCAAAGGCACTTAAGTTAAAAGAACTTGCAAAGAATTTTGTCAGCAGTTTTAAAAAGTCTGCAGCACAAACTGCACGCTGGAGGCTGCAAGAAGAGACAAAGGAATTCTCCACAGAAGCCTAACTTCTACCTCACTGCTGCTTGCAGCTTTTGCCTTGCATTCACAGGCATGGATTTCTTGGAGGATCACATGTTCTAGACAATGTGTCATAGACAGAGACATTGTTGGACCAATGGCAGTGGAAGAAAAGTACTGCAGCATCCGCTTTCACAGATGCTTCTTCAGAGACATCTGAATCCACGTTATATAACACTTTTTTTTTTTTTTTTAGATTTTGCTCTCATTCAGTGAGTCACATTCAAGCATGTCGTGTTCCTGTCACCTTGACGTAAGTGTCAACACACAACTTTAGCTTTAACATTCTGCCACAACTGCTTGTAAAGGCATGAATGGTCAGAAAACCCAGAAGAGTCAAAGGGACAGGTGGAAGAGGATGTGGCTTGCATTTCTGTTTTTCTTTAAAGCTTACAAAATTTCTGTGCAAATGCTGTAAATAAGAAGCTAGCAGAACAGTGCCTCACTAGGTCTGAATAGCTTTAGTGACTCTGCTTTTATTGCAATAGCATTCAGAAAAAAAGAAGGGATATACTGAGCAAATAATGCTACAGCAGCTCCTATCACCTGTCTGATCTTTATTTTGTTGCTCTCCTTAAAGTGTTACAGGCTTTTGCCTTGCTTTTCTGAAACTACATATGAATTACAGAGAAGCAAGGGGATGTTTCTAGATTGAAGCAACTGAGCACAGCTTAAGCTTGGAGGACGTTATACTGAAAGTCCAAGAAAAAAATTGAAAACATTATATAAAAATAGATTTATTACCAGCATTGGAAACAGATTTATTCACTGCCCTTGGTGTACACAGAGATTCTCTTCCTTAATGGGGTAAAAGAAATTATCCTCGTCAGAAATCCAAGATGAGAACAGAATGCATGACCTTATTGTCAGGCACTCTGGGAAGGAAAACTCTTAACCAAGTCCAGTGTTATTGTTTGGCATTGAAATATTTCATATTAACTTACAGATATACTTTAAGATGTGGAAAAATGCATCTATCGCTCTATATCCTGCAACAATACTTCCCTCTCTTTCAGAGTCTTTTTCACTGCGTTAAGTTTGAGCGTTTGAAACCTGCATTCCTGATGAACTGTTCTCGAGTTCTGCTGGAACCAAGAGTGCATATACCCATTGTAGAAGTCAACTGCTGTAAGCTTCTTCTTTAATACCACTGTTTTGATTCCAACCCAGCCCTCCTAGAAAAAAAAACAAAGAATGGCAATAAATTTCTTCCATGTTTTAAATATTAGGTTGACTTACTAAACATGTTCTGTACCACAAAGCACATGCTTGGAGTCAGAATTCCCACTTGCAAATGAAAAGTCTGTTACTGCAAATAAAAAGCTCTTTGAGGTATCAAGTAAGAAGACTGATGCTGATCTAAACTAGGTCAGTGAATAACAATGGACAATTAAGATGGATGTTGAGTAACACAGATACTGAAAACCTCATCTTTAGAGCAATGAATACAAAAAAAGAAGCCTACCTTGCAACGAGCTATCAGCGTTTGGGACATTTTATGGTAGAGCAGTGAGCCAGGAACAGCTCCATGATCACTTAATACTTGATCTAGAAGCAAAACAAGATTGCTTTGCATTTTTACGCAAACAAGCAAAAGAAGTTTTAAACACTTCTGCCTCTGAAATATAACTACTTTGTGTTACTATTTTGCTCAATAATATTTTATCATATTTTATGTTTTATTATACTCAAATAAGCAGGAAAGAATTGGAACAGCCACTTTCTAGCACTGCCCCCTACCTCACCCACAAGCAGCCATTAAGGCCTGCACACTTCAGTACAGTACTCAGAGCATGCAAAGCTCTCAGAATCACAGGTGACTGCAGAAAATTGTTGAAGTGATGACACACAGATCTAGCTTTGCTCTTGGGAAATCATGAGGCAACAGCATTACAAGAGAATCTCTCAACTCATTACAGAATTAAAATCATCAAATCTCAGGATTTACAGAACTATGCCTGCTGCTCTCTCATAGCCATCACAAAGCAGGAACAACCCTAGAATACATATCATGCTCACCTTTGGACACAGAAATTCAATACACTTTTGAACACATTAGACTGCTTTAGTTATACCAGAGTTTCAGAAAGCAGTACCTTTTTAGCACAATTGTGTACAATCTTCAAGTCAATGCTTACAAACACACAAGAACTTTACTTAGCAGATTAATTTAAGAGCACATACCAGCAGAACCAAGGATACTATCCACTTCCACAAAATCCAGAAGTTTAACAGTAGTGCCCTTCCAAAGCGTCTGCAAAGGAAACTGGAAACAGAAGCAGTTAACACACTGAGACAATTTTCATGATTTCTAGGCATCTGTTTAGGTTTTTTTGTTGTTGTTGTTTGCTTTCTGTTTGTTTTTTTTTTCCCCCTTTCCCTCCCTTTATGCTACACATCCTCTGCTGGAGGACAGAAAAGAGTTAGAAAATCTACCCTTACCATACTTCCTATGGCACGATGCAGCTGAATTATTTGTGCAGCTGTTTGTTCTTCCCAATTTATACAACTCTTAGCTACAGATATTTTAGGAGCTAGAAGAAAAAAAAAGAAAGAGAGAATAATTAATATCTGATTTTAAGCCAGAGGCAGCAGCAGGGAGATCAGACTGAAAAAGGTATCTAAACAATAAGAGAAAAAATAAAGTTGCATTATAAAAAAAAAAGTGCACGTACCAAATGTTACTCCTTCTTTTGGTTGCTCTTTTTTATTTGCTAAGCTTTCAGGCAAGTTTTTTAAAACTGACAGCAGCTGCAAAATAAATGTTAGCAAAGAACATTGGGAAATCTGAGTATGTTTACTGAAAGGAAGACTAAATTCAATACATATAAATGCAGCACTTCATTTTTCATCCATCAACCTTTCCCACAGGTTTTAGAAAATTTGGTCACTATAAACCTTCTGAGTATATCATATACACAGACTCAGCACAGACTGTGTCTCACCATTAAAAAAAAAAACAAGTACTCTTTCCTGGATGATCTGCTCTACGATGTTAACCCTAGAACAGGCTGAAAGCTGATTTTTAAGATCAACAAGCAAACATTCTCTTCACCAATGAAGCAGTTGCACTGTTTCCACACAAAACAAGCGAGTTCTTCACTGACTACAAACAGAATAGCAATGCACAGGGACCAACACCAACAGCTTATCACACACCACTTAAGTTTTCCTCAGTGAGAGATAATGCTCACCAACACTAAACTTCGGATCATTCTCCTCCTAACAATTGTAGCCAACTCAGAACAAGATTACAAAGAATAGCTCACATGTTGAGAGCAAGGTACTGATCAGAAGCAATAGTAGCTTGTGTGACTTTACCATGTTTGCACCCATCTCTGCTAATATCACTTCCAACTCCTTTGTTGTACATTGAGGAGGAACAGGACACTCTTCTTGCTTAATAATTGGACCTACATCGAACCTACAAAAGCAGAAAACATACAAGCTTACAGGAGGAAAAACTTTGGTTCAGCTAACAGTTCAAAACTGTACATTAAATACATTAACTCAGTTACTACTTTTTTCTTTTAAATAACAAAACTGAAATTTTAAACATTGGTTCATATGATGGAACAGGGAAAATGGGAATCATCTTAGCAAGCAAGACTCAAGTTTCAGTAACACACAATTTACAGTTCAGAAATACAAGACTTCAGAAGAAACAACCTGAAATATTCAGAAGGATTTTTTCCATACTTTCCTGAGTTCTGTTATCAAGACAATCAACTAACAAAGACCAAACTATGATGTGTTTTCACAAGCCATCTAAGCCAGAACTTTTGCTGAAGCTAAAGTAGATTATCCCTCTTTTTCTCAAGCTGTTTCTTGCCCTCTCTTAGAGTAGGTTGTGGACAGCTCTGAAGACTGAAAGCCTATTCTTTTCTGTTCTGTCATATCAAACCTATCAATCTATCTGCACTGACCATTTGATCTGTCCGTTCTCTGTAATAACACTAAAAATTAAAGAACAGAGTTGGGATCATTACTGCAATTCTTTAAATGTATGTAATGATTTCAACATTAATCCACACATTTAAAGATTACCGAGAAGCAATTAATACAAGAAATATAGCATTCTGACTGTCATGACTATAGAACAATTCCACCAATAAAGACTAGCTTTTAAAACATTAAAAAGCTAAATAATCATCACAGCAGCCTAGAGTACAAATAACATACGCTAAATTTGTGGCAAGTCTCATATTCTAAGTGCTTCAAATTTTACTATTAAACAAGCATTAAAAGCAAAAACATAAACAACAACCAGTAATTACACAGAGCAGCAGTGAGTTGTTTTGAGAACACACCTCTTCGGTCTTATTTCCATAACTGTTACCCCAGTCACTTTGTCACCATGAAGTACTGTGTGGACTATCGGTGCAGGACCACGCCACCGTGGGAGGCAGCTGGGATGGACGTTCAGCACGCCACTGAAATGAATTTTGAGTAGGAACAGTAACTGAAATTTACGTAAACGTGTGTGCAACAGTACATTGGAACTACTTCAGGAATTACCTGCTCAGAATTTCTGAGATTTAAATACACACTTAAAGGAAAATTCACACTATGTAATCTTCAACTTCCTAGTAAACACGAAAGTAGAAATAAAGGAACTGGTTATGCTGAATGTTTGCATAGATCTCTATCAACATGATAAAGAGCCTTACAATGACAGAAAGACTCAGATAAGCAGATAACTTCAGGGAAGACTAGCTCGCCAGCTATAAGTCACAGGCATAGAATGCAATGACAGTCAAAAGCAGAGCCCATTTAGCTAAGAAAGTAGCAGTCGATGTCAACTCACTTACTATGGGAACTGCAGAATAAGGTCCTCGCTCAAGAGACGTCCAAATGATGCCACCACACCAACATCAAAATGTCCCACAGGCCCCGTCTGCGGCCACTCATGCACAGGCAGCTGGAGCTCACGGGCACAGCTCTTCACAGGCAGCTCTATGGGCAGGTGGGAGGGCAGCGTCACCACCTCCAACCTGGACACAAGCATGCCCCTGTTGGGCTCCCTAAGGTGGGAAAAGAATGGAGAACTCGTGCAGGCAGAGCTAAGGAGAGTCAAAGACTGCTGACCCCCCACCCTCACCGTGCTCCCTCCTATATCGCCTGCCTCCCTGCACTCCATCCTCCAGATAGCCCTCAGACTCTCAGCCCAACCCTCTCCTCAACCCCTTTTAAATCCCAGACCCCCTTATCAATTTTCTTGGCTCTCTGTAGCTTGCTTCCTCGCCACTGACCCACTCGTGATCCCACGGTCTCAGCCACAAAGCACAGCCGCTGCCCTCCCTTTCCATACCGACACCTACGCTCATCCCTGGGCCCTGTCCTCGCCCAGAAGACTCCAAAGCCCACTTCATCAACGGCCCGACCTCCCAATACTCTCTGTCTAGCCTTCCAAGCAGTACCTGGCAGCCTGCAAGGCGCGTAAAGTAGCAACAGCGAAGCGGTCGGTGCCAAAGAACAACACCCGCCATGGCGGCTGCCGCCGAGAGCCCACTCCGCTGCCCGTCGCCTTCAGCCCCTCGCGCCAAGCACGGAGCAACCGCCCCCCGCATGGCGGCACGTCCGGCGCAAAGAGATTACGCCAGAGAGCAGTCAGCGCCCCATCCCTCAGGGGTGGGGTGGGCATGGCCGCCATTTTGTGGGCGGAGCCGCCATTTTGAGGGCGGAACAACCATTTTGTGGGCGGAGCCGCCATTTTGTGGGCGGAGCCGCCATTTTGTGGGCGGAGCCGCCATTTTAGGGTTACCCGCCATTTTGGGGCGGAGCCGCCATTTTAGGGTGGGGCCGCCATTTTGTGGGCGGAGCCGCCATCTTAGGGCGGAGCCGCCATTTTAAGGCGGAGCCGCCATTTTGTGGGCGGTGCTGCCATTTTAGGGCGGAGCCGCCATTTTAGGGCGGAGCCGCCATTTTTGTGGGCGGTGCCGCCATTTTGAGGGCGGAGCCGCCATTTTAGGGTGGAGCCGCCATTTTGTGGGCGGAGCCGCCATTTTAGGGTGGAGCCGCCACTTTAAGGCGGAGACGCCATTTTGTGGGCGGAGCCGCCATTTTAGGGTGGAGCCGCCATTTTAAGGCGGAGCCGCCACTTTGTGGGCGGAGCCGCCATTTTAGGGCGGAACCGCCATTTTAAGGCGGAAGCCGCCACTTTGGGGCGGGGCCGCCATTTTAGGGCGGGGCCGCCATTTTGGGGGCGGGGGGAAAGTAGCCTGTCTGTCAGTCCGTGTGCTGCAGGGGCAATGCCCCCCTGGCAGTGCTGACTGTGTATTGGCTGCTCGGCCCCAGTGCAAAGATAATGTGTGGGGTAGGAAGGGGTGTTGACACTGCAGCCACTGTTTTCCCCTGTCTCCAGCGCAGTGTTCAATAAGCTAATGGCTGTGTCCTGCTCTGCTCAACTTTGTTCTAACAGTGATTATAGTTTGAAGAATGTTTTCTTTGTAAACCACGTGGTCAGGATAATTGCTTAAAGAACTGTCTTCTCCCATAACATAAGAACAAAAATATTGTATCATTTTGCTGAGAACATTCTTTCCCCACTTAGGATGGTGGTTTACTCATGTTGAACTTCATTTAATGCATATTGCATCCCAAATTCCTTGTACATCTCAATCACGATACATCCCAGTGTCTTTGACACTAGGAATTTCTAAAATAGAGCACATGAGAACCTGGAAATAATTTATATATGCCAGGGAAAAAAGAAAGAAGATGTGGAAATAGAGGGCAGGTGATGGCAGAAACGGTTCACCAGGGAAGGATCATTAGGGAAAATGAGATTTTGTGCCACATAGCATGGTGCTGTGTGGTTTTACTCTCTCTTTCATATTTGTCCATTGTGAGGGTGTTATTTTTCACTGTGGCATAGAAGATGCCTCCATCTCCATTGGTAGAAGCAGAGGAGAATTAATGAGAAAGTGTACAGGAGAAAAGTAAAAAGAAGCCAAGTGATCCTAACAGCATCAGTTATGCACCCTGACAAAATGAAAGTAGCGAATAGAGAAATAATTTTCTAGTTGAGCATCAACACATGAAATGTGTGTGCTCCAGAAAGCTTAATTCTGTGTTAGTTGTGGAATTCTCTGTTACTTGTGGAGCCCGTTAAAAATCCTCAGTTTCACATTTCTTCAGGGTCACATTTGGGCCTCTGCAATTCCAGCCAGCTCCTCAGGGTGTACGGATGAAAGAACATCGTGAAAAATGGTGACAAAGATAAACAAGAGGGTAACAAGGATGAAGGAATGGCATCTGTCCAAGAAGAGATTAAAGCAACCAGAGTATTTCTGCTTGGAAAATATGTAGGAAAGAGGCAGTCTAGCAACCTGACCATAAATAATATGAGGCTGGTAAACAAGGAACAATTAGTTGTTGCACAATAACTGTGAGATTACAAAAAATATTATCAGGCCCCCACTGGTATCAGGCTCCACAGCAGAGGAAGCAGTGTTCCACACAGTGTGTAATCTGACCATGTAAATTATCTCAGAATCTGAGAATATTCAAGGTTCCCAGAAGCAGTTCAAACTCAGTGTTAGTTCTTGCTGTTGGATCCCAGCACAGTTGGTGCTGGCAGTGCCTATGGCACATCTGTAGTGTGTAAGGAGCTTCGCTTTCTGCCTGTCAAGGAGCTTAAACCTTGGAGAAGTATTCTCAGTTTTGGACAGTAGTTAAAGCTCTTGGACCATAGTGCAAGTCCATGCTGAGTTTTTGCCAGATGTACTCGTGGAAATAATTAATGTTTCATTTGAAATACGTTTATGAAGTGGACTTAAATTCACTTCAATATACTTACTCCCAAGTAATCCATCCTCAGCTCTAATATAAATGTGTAATTCAGTCTACTTTATGCCTTGCCCACAGTGTACATGAAGTTTTAACTGACAATTATCTGAATGTGAATTTTTATAGCAGAATGAAAGCAATGACCTGATGTTTTGTGAAAAAAAAAAAAAATAACAGCTTGCAAATCTTGCTTTCTGGCTGGATTTGAACTCTGCTTTTTTTTTACATGGGGGGAAAAAAAAAAGCCCTAAACATTTAGTTATTCTGTAACCAGGCATTTCAGGTCAAAGACCACAGAAGGGTTCAAAAAAGATAAGCAAAATTAATACATCAAGGTCAGATGAGCTCTTCTTAAGAGGAGTGAAGACAAATCCAATGAGGAAGCAGAACACAAATCAATGTCCTATCTACACTTTGCTTCCTTGCCAAAGACACTGAAAGAGTCTCCACAGAAGTAAATAGATATCTCCCATTAGAGTGCCAGTGTTGTCAATGGGAAGCATGAAATAAAACACCTCACTGCTGAAGAGATTGCTTCTGAGTGCCTCCCCGGAGGATTACTAGGAACAAGAGCCTGCTGTAACCATAGGGGAACTGGTTTTATTTCCATGTTCAGTGTGCTAAGTCCTAAAGGCACCTTGTCTATGAGCCTACATTCTGCCTCTTTTTGTGGCGGACAAGGGTTTGAAACAGGAGCTGCTTTCCTGCTACACTGATACGTTTCACTGTCCCATGCCACCCCACTCTGGCTGTTAGGTTTGGAGAAGCAGTACAGCAGGGCATCAGGGGTCTCTCTGTGCAAGATGAGCTATTGGGCACCTCTTACCTTGCACATTTTTGAATGTGTGCGAGGGAGTTTGGTTGTGTCATTTGTGGGACCACTTGCTGGCTTGTCACTGTGGGCCTGGCATTAATTAAAGGCTCACAGGGATGCTACGGAAACACCTCTCCTAGCGTGAAGGCGTTTTTTAAACAGTCCACCCTGAAAATGAGGAGGAACAAGAGGATGATTTTACAGCATGGTGTGACATCCTGCCCTGACCTGTCTCCCTCTGCGGAAGGGAGATCTCGTTTCCCATGAGAACATGGTTCTGAGTGAGAGCTCTGACCCGAGCCCTGCCAGGACTGACACTGAACAGCAGAACCATCTCCCTCTGGGAGATGCATGTCTGCAGGATGAAGTTTCACAGGGGCAGCCAGAGGAAACTCTCAGTTCAGATGTTGAGTGGGATTCAAAAGATTAATCACTCTGGAACAGGGCTGCAGTGCCAAAGATGCTTTGTTCCAGGCTGGAAAACAACCAGGACAGGACGAGCATATGGAGACTGTGCCCATCTCCCATTAAGCTTTAACTAAGCAGTGCCAGCTGTGTGCGCAAAGCTTGGTGTGCCATATGCAGCTCCATCCACAGGTCACGCGGTGCAGTAAGGCTGTGTTGAAAAGGAATCATCCTTCCCAGATGTGGCCGGCACTGTGAAATGCTACACATCAGCCTTGTCAGGCTGCAAAGCCTCTTAGCAGCCTGTTGACTTTACTAACTCACTTACCAGTGCCTGTAAACAAGGGTGGCACAATCTCTTGCCTGTAAAACCAGTTGGTATATCTAAGATGCTCTGAGAGCCTCAGAATGACCATTTGCTTAAAAAAAAAAAAAAAAAAAAAAAAAGGAAGCCTAATATCTGATTTATCAGGACACATTCCTCTGATGCAACTAGGGCTGAGCCAGCAGAACGAACAGTATCACTTTTTTAACCCCAGGGTAACCGATTGCAGCGTCATTTACTCAGCGTGCTCTTTTAATACTGATTATGCCAATAGCCTGAGCAAATAAACTGAAAGTTCCCGACAGCTCATCTTTGGGGAAAGGTCATTCACCCTGTGCTGTGCATGGCCCCACTAAAGAGGTGTGTTTTTTCAGGGATTGGGACGAATCTCATCTGTTGGATCTCCCTTCACAGGTGACTCAGAAGCAGAATGAATCACAGCGCGTAGCACTCCGAGAGGACAGGACCTGGGCGCTTGTAGGAAGGAGCTGACGGGCACTCGGGGAGACATCTTCACACTGTGGGGCTTGAAGACATGGTGAGTTAGCTGGGATTAACTGCCATTCTGGTGCTCTCGCCTGTGGGTTCATTTACAGCTATTGTTCCTTGAAAGTTCATTTGTTTATTTTGGTTAGAAAGCTAAGATTCTCAATTTTAAGTAAAGGCTGCATGTCTCATTTAAGAAGAGACTGAAGGCAAGGGAAAGGTGGCTGGGATAACTCCTGCATATGAACAGCCCTGAAAGCACTTAAAGGGAAAATGTACTGTAACTCAGATTTGCTCTTTACCTTTTGACTTTTCAAAGCTTGAAAAATAGTAAGTCTGCCTTCTTGTCTCTATGTTTTAAATACTAAACATTTTTCTTGTGTTCTTTAAGTGAACAAATCAGCTCTCAATGTACCTTTGTATATACAGACTCATCCATTCGTTTCTTCATGGTGTGACACTGTATACCCTGTATGAATCCCAAAGACAGGGCGTCCCGCTTGGGTAATATATTTGGAATAACTGACACAGCTTAACATGATCAGTTAAGACAACCAGCAGAGAAAGGGTTCTAGATGACAAGAGGAGAGTGTTCTACAGAGTCTGGGATGTGACAAGCACATTGTCTTATCATGTGTAGTGAACATTGAGCAGGGAGAATGAATGGGATGGGTCTTTCCAGATGTTTTTGTGTTCCATCTTATCTCACTACAGTGAGTCTCTGAGGACTTGTCATTTGCAAAGTGAGGGAAATATCTGGCTTGATAAGCAACCAAAGGCTAGCCTGAGAAGGACCAACATAGAAAGCACACAGTGGTTCCCCAGCATATGTGGAACAAGATCAGTTTTCTTGAGGTTTCATAAAATGCCACCAAAGTTCAGAAATCCTAGTTTTGAGCAAGAGGATTTGGATGGCATTGGTGAGTGACTCCTTGTTCAGCAAGTACATGCAGCATACACATTTTGCAGGTCAATGTGAAAATGCCATTTCCAAATGAAAACAAAGATGAGATTGTTCAGGCATGAACATAAATCAGAGCAGCACAGGCAGAATGCTTCCTTGATAGGTGCTGGCCTGTTTGTTCCTTCTGCCTCCTTCCACACATGCTCAAAATGAATGTGCTGCCTCTCATTTCATTGTGTTTCCCATGTTGTACCAAAGCTGGGAAGCACCTTCTGTCATCAGATGCTGAGTGATCAAATTCCACAGCTTCGATACTAAGGCCTGTATCTAAGGGCTTGTCCCCATCCAGCAGCAGCCAGAGCAACTGCTGAGACACAGGACAGGGGAGCAATGGGGAAGGCATCACCTAACGCTCTCTCACCTTGTTTGTGATGCAGTGCTCACCTGAGCTGGACACATGGAGGGGCAGTACAAAGCAGCTCCTCAGGGGAAGGTGGAGGGATGATTTGGAGGAGATCCAAACTCTTCAGAGTGTGTTCATTCCTGATGTGGGGCTCGCTTGGTCCTTACTGGGTAAACTGGTGGTGCAGATAGTTTCTGGATCCCACTGGTCAGCCACACGTGGAGGATTGACAGTCTTGAGGGAGGTCTCCCTTGGAGTGGATACAGACCTGAGAGCACTTTGTTTTGTAGCTTTGGTGAACAAAACTTCCAAACTAGTTTGGTCAGTTCAGTGTGGAGGTAAAAGATCCTTACAATAACAGGAGTTCCTTAAAAGGCTTTACCTATTGTCTGCTAATACAAGATAAATACCCATCTTCCCAAGAGGCTACTGTCAGCAGTCTTCTTCTGGAGTGTCCCTGCTGTGCAGCTGCTCAGAAGTGTCTCTCAAGTGAGGAACACCTCAGGAGAAAATCAGCAACAAGCATGTAAAAATTCTTGCTCAGGCAAATGATTAGACAGAAGCCTTGACACAGCAAGATTCAACACATTCAGGTGGCATTTCTTATAAGGGTGTAGCAGACTTATAAGTTCCATTGGCACCAGCACTCCATTTCCTCCTTTCTGGAGAGTGAGCTATTGAATAGCTAAAGCTTACCTGCACCATGAAGTATTGGCATATCTAACTGCCGCAAGCAGTTTTATTTGTATATTCTGAAATGTAAGATCAAAGCAGACCACGTGGTATATTTCACAGTCCTGTCCTAAAAGCATCGCTAACAGGAGATTTTCTGGCAGCAGGAGCAAGTCTGCATGCATGATTGGCTAAAACTGTGGACTTTGAATGCGAAGACATTGAGAGTGGGGGGTGATATAGGAGCAATCATTAGGTCTATAACCGGCAGGACAAATGCTTGCCCAAGGAGTCAGCGGGAGCGTTGCTGACACAAACTGCGAGTGGAACGTGCTTTTGAGTAACTTCCAGGAACAGCCTTCAGACAGCCCTGGCCACGCTACAAATGCAATTAAAAGTTGTGAGTACTGACAGCCACTAAAGTCAGCCTTCGTCTAATAATTAATCACCATGGGGCCAGTGTGTCATTCACCTATGAGTGGATGACAATTCAGATAAAAGCCAGTGAGTGGTGGCAGTGTCTCTACTGCCTTGTGGTGAGCAGTGGGCTGAGTAGATTCAAAATTTCTGGTCTCAAGAGAACTTAGAATGAACAGTTTTCCTTGCCTCAACTCCATTCCTTCCCTTGGCAGTCATCGTTTCCCAGGCAGTATCTGTGGTAGTGCTGGCTGCACTCATGCTGTGCTTTTATGGGCTGTGTGGACAAAACTGCCCAAGCTCACACAGTCCCTGCCTGCCTCATGGACTGGGAGGTGGCAGAGACGCAGTCAGGCTGGGTGGGATGGGGATAGGGAGACTGAAAGTCTTTTGCTCAGATCAGGGCCCTCTAGGGAGGCTGAAGAACTGAATTGGACAAGCAGCTATGAAACCTGGACTAATGCCATTGACAAATGAGGGACTAAAGTCAAGGAATTGCTTTCTGCTTCCCGGATGAATGGGAGATACTTTGCCTCAGTGGCAAGCAGGCTGTTATCCTCTTGAAGCTGAGCCTTCTGTGCCTCATCTCCGCACCTTATGAGAACAGATTTGTTTAAAAAGATCATCATTTCTACTTGTACTTTTGTCTCATCTTCTGTAGACACCGGAAGAGAAACACGATGGCCACTGTCTGCACTCCCTATGCGCAGTAACTCATGTAGCTTCCAGGGCTCGTGTGACAGAACCTCACCTCTTGCCTTTCTCTTCCCAGGCATATGCACCACTGAAGAAAACACTGGCAAAGTCAGTGATCCATCCCCAGCTGCACAGAAAATATGAAGTTACTCTGGAAATCTCATTTTCCGCTGCAAAGGTAGAGTCTTGGCTTAGAGGACACTGGTGTGGGTGAAGTAGGTTACATTGCTAGGGCTGTGCCTCTTTATGGACTTACCCGCTCCAGGCTCAGCAGAGGTTACAGCATGATGTGTGCGCAGGGCAGGCTCACAGGAGCTGGAGGACACAGGTACTAGTGTTTCCAGAATTGTTGTATGACCTTACAAATGCCTCACTGGCTGAGGGCAAACACCTCTTTGAGAGTGCATGTTAGTATCAGGCAGAGGCATGCATATATGGACCTCAGCTGTCTGGAAATAAGTCCTTTCCATCTCCAGGACATGGGCCCTTTTCCTCACAATACACCATGAGCAGCTGGCGGCTTAGCCACGGGGAAGGTTGCACCTAGGCCTTGCTCACAGCAGTATTGCAGCCTCTTTGCACAAGGAAGACACCTGACTGTCACGAGGATTAACACTCAAATTGCGATTGGGTGTCCACACTTATATTCTGATTTCTTTGCAGACACTGAAGCTTTCTGACTGCCAGAATGCTAAAATCAAGCAGTGTTTACAAGCAAGCCCAACAGATGGGAATTTATTGCTGTCGGACTGAATTCAGCATCAGATTTCCAGGACTGGTTTTGGCAAGGAGATCTTTGAGGAATCATGGCACGCAGAGCTGCCTCTTAGTGGTGGAAGCCAACAGAGTGCAGACAAGTCCTGTGACAGTTGTGGCTTCATGGGCTGGGACTGCTCAAATTTGCTGCTCTCTCCTCTGGGCAGCAGCCAGGGCTACCTGGTGGCGAGCAAGAAAGGAGTCGCATCGATAATGTGAGAGGTCTCAAGGCTCAATGGCAAAGTGCTGCAGAGAGGAGTGTGTGTGAGGAGAAAGCAGGTCAGTACTGCCCATAGGTCCGGTGCGCATGAATCGCTGGGGAATGGGAGAGGGCAATGAGCAT